>NC_059119.1:42248259-42567297 GCF_020740685.1 Jaculus jaculus | reverse complement strand
AGACAGAAAGAGAAAGAGGCAGAGAGAGAGGGAGAGAGAGAGAGAAGGGGTGCATCAGGGCCTCCAGCCACTGAAAACGAACTCCAGACGTGTGTGCCCCCTTGTGCATCTGGCTAATGTGGGCCCTGGGGAATCAAGCCTCGAACAGTGGTCCTCAGGCTTCACAGGAAAGCGCTTAACCGCTAAGCCATCTCTCCAGCCCTTGGCTATCTTTTTCTATCATTGAAATTTGAGTTAAGATGCAGGACAGCACTTACTCCACTTAAGTTTATTTTTTCCTAATAGTATAAGACTAATAGATAATTTTTAAGAAAAACCGTGTCCTAACTTCACATAATATGAGTTCAATTTTTTTTCTTTGTTTCTTTATCATTGCCTATTTTAACTCCAAGGACTTATTCTACCAGCCAATCAAAAGTAAGATTATATTATCAATTACTTTTTTTTAGAAAAGGATTTTATTTTTTTATTTTTATTTATTTATTTGACAGAGAGAGAGAAAGAGAAAAAGAGAATGGGCATACCAGGACCCCCAGCCACTGCAAATGAACTCCAGATGCATACAGCGCCTTGTGCATTTGCCCAACATGGGTCCTAGGGAATTGAAACTGGGTCTTTTGGCTTTGCAGGCAAACACCTTAACTGCTAAGCCATCTCTCCAGTCCATCAATTACTTTTGCCCCTTGTCAACTATCAAATGAAAGCACATGAAGAAATAGGATCTTGGTACTACTGAACTATTTAATGGCATCAATAGCACTTGGCAATTAGGACATTTTATGACTAAAGGAGATTTTATAACTAAAGGAGATTTTTTAAAGTCAGTGGAGTTAATACACATTTGAAGTTTTGGATGTGAAATCAGCATGGAAATTAAAATTGTTCTGATGCTTACTATGCAAGTGTTCTTGGACAAGGCACATTACTTTTCTAAGCCTGGAGCTATTTCATTTTTAAGAGACTCATCACAATATCCCTTCAACAGCTTTTTGGGTGAGGTTCTCCTGAGGCATGAGGAGAACATAAAACACAGTACCTGAAACAGGGGGTAAGAGACAGAATGGCGGAAGGGGCCATGTGAGACAAAGCCCACCGACTCATAGACTAGTGCATCCTGCCTAGAAAGCAGGCATTAATTCACGACTGGACTAATAATTCCCATCTTCCATTTACTAAAACTATTTAATACAGCAGTCCTACCTGGGAGCCAGGTGAAAACATGCAGATGTTCTAGCAAGCTATCCAGATGGAAAATGATCACACCCATAGAGAATCATGTTCGTATACACAGTGAAGCCATTTTTCACCGTCCTTGTTTGCACAGACTTCCAATATCTTCTTACTTTAGTAAAAGAAGCTAAGAATAAACTTTTAACACAGGGATTCATTTAAATATGAAAATTATGAAGCTAAACTTCCTTGGCTTGAGATTAAATAAGGGCAAAGAAACATAGTAGTTTACCTGCCTGGTCAGTGCATGTAAGGGCACCAGTGGTAAAGTGAAAGTATTTTGTAGCATTTAATAGCACTATAATTTGGTATTCTATTCCAAAATAGAAAGGTTCAAACAGTGAGTCGTGGTGACATGTAGCATTTCTCTCATTAGCAGAGGATACATCATCATACTCTAACAAGCTGGCACAGACTGGGGCTTCAGTAGCTGAGATTTCCAAAGGCCCACTGAGTCACCACACAAGAGTATATGCCATATTCTAAGGTCTATGGGAATCATAAAATCAATCTCCATAATGCGGCATAATTTAACAAGATATAGGTCATACTTACATTTTAATGACTGCATTTTATCTTCATAAATCATGATAATTATGAGGGCTGTGATCTTAGTATTGTAATCAGCCTCACATATTTACACACTTTCACACACATGTACATATATGACTACATACTAAGATGAGTGTAAAAATAAGTACTTACTCATCATTCAACCACTGACAGTGTGCTAAGCGTAGGGTAATATGCTTAGGTAATATGTAATATGCTTTTGAAAGAGGCAACACTGAGCTGTCCTTGGGTACTGATCACATTGGTCTTGGAGGGGTCATCTTGCAATACTAACTTTCAGGAGCCCAGAGAGGAAAACAGAGAAGGAAATGAAGAATCTACATTCTGAAATAAGGAGGACAAAATGCTATAAGTATTTGTCCAAACTTTCTCTCTGGAAGCACTTTTCAGAACCTGCCTCATACTACATTAGTTTGGTCACTGACAGAATTCTAAGCTGTTACTTTGCCATCCAGGATCAGAAGCAAACAGCTGCTCTAACTGAGAAGTGGTTTCCAGAAGGAGCACTGGAGATAACACCAAGCACTTGTTTTCTTCATAAGAGAGAAAGATTTTTCAAACGACGTTCAGAAGGAAGCTCCTGGAACGTAGAAAACACGGCTGCTTAGCATGTGGGCAAGCAGCTTTGAGTATCTCAGCAGCCCCAAAGGATTTATGCATCAACACACCACACAGTGCAGGGAGAAATGTTCCTCAGGATGACCTTGAGTTATCAGAAAAAGGCTGAAGTATGTTAGCAAATCCACATTAACAAGGTAGGAAGGGTGTATTACTTCCAAAATGGTAGGAGGATATAGAGAAGTTTATTTACATTAAACAGAGAATATTA
Organism: Jaculus jaculus; assembly: GCF_020740685.1. Taxonomy (NCBI): domain Eukaryota; kingdom Metazoa; phylum Chordata; class Mammalia; order Rodentia; family Dipodidae; genus Jaculus; species Jaculus jaculus. The sequence continues at coordinate 42,564,665 of NC_059119.1, read as the reverse complement.
CCTATGTGGAATGTTTCCTTGCATAAAATCTTACTTAATGGTGTCGTATGGTACATAAATCCACTGATCTTTCTACACATTTTATTTACTGGAATTTTCTCCATCCTTTTAGCTGAGGTAGATCATCCCTCCTGCTATCACCATGCACCTAAACAAACTATAATAAAATATACTAATTAAGGAAATAATTCTTGTGGATAGGCATCTAATTGTAATTTTATTTTTAGACTGTCTTAACTTAAAAAATTATGTCAAGGTACATTTGTGAAAGCTGAAAACTTGCTGCAGAAAAATAAGACGTATGGTTACTACATCTTTGCACCATTTTTTTTCATTTAGAAAATCATATCAGATTTGTTTTGACATCTATGTTTTGGATATCATCAGGGGCTACATATCTGTTTCCTGCTTTTGTCAAACACTCAAATTTATCCAAGACAAAAATGCAGATCCTGATTCTGATGACAGATTTGGAAAGCAAAAAAGCTTTTGCTAAAGCACAATTTCAGTGCCTTAGAGCTACTTACTTTCCCTCTCAGGCCGATTATTTTTATGCTGCTTCACAGAGCCCAAACTAGAAATACATGCCTGTAAATTTAAAGCAAGATTCCCATACCCTTCCACATCATCTCCTTCTAGCAAAAATTACCTGACCAGAAAATATTTCCTATTTGAGTTGGTTGGTTAGTGTTTTAAAAAACAAGAGCTGCATGGTTGTCTATATTTATAAATGATAGGTCTGTTTAAGAAAAATAACAAGATAAAAACAAACAAAAAACCCAGAAAATTCCAGGGGCAGAGAATGGAGCTGGCTTTCCATGGAAAGTTCCCTGGAACAGATATGCTCTTGGTATGCATATGGAACAGTATGCTCTTGCTTATCGTTTTGTATCAAAACTCATTTACTTGTCTATGTTATCTGTTAGGCGTATGATTCTGAGACACCTGCTTTATTTTACTGGTCGCTTATGCCTTATAAAAAAAAATATATTTGGGCTAGAGAGATAGCTTAGTGGATAAGGTGCTTGTCTACAAACCCAAAGGACCGAGGTTTGATTCCCCAGGACCAATGTAAGCCACATGCACAAGGGGACGCATGCATCTGGAGTTTATTTGCAGTGGCTGAAGGCCCTCTTACGCTCATTCTCCCTCTCTCAATCTCTCTCTCTCCCTCTTTCTGTTTCTCTCTCAAATAAGTCAAATCAAATAAAATTAAAGTTAAAAAAGATTAAAAACAGTATTTTGTGAGGAAGAGGTGGTGGAAAGAATCTAAGAGCCAAATGAAGGGTAGGACTCCTTACAACGTGCTCCCACCAGACATAAAATGGCCTGGATATCCAGGACCTCACAGTGCCTGACACTACCTACACAAGACCGTCATAAGAGGAGGAAAAGATGATGACATGAAAATAAAACAGAGACTGATTGAGATGGGGAGGGGATATGATGGAGAATGGAGTTTCAAAGGGGAAAGTGGGGGGAGGAAGGGTATTACCATGGGATATTTTTTATAATCATGGAAAATGTTAATAAAAATTGAGAAAAAAATAAATAAAAACAGTATTATGGCTGGAAAAATATCTTAGTGTTTAAAGTGCTTATGTGCAAAACCCCAGGACCCAGGTGCAACTCCCGAAGACCCACATAAGCCAGATACACAAGGTGGCGCATATGTCTGGAGTTCATTTGCAAGGGCTGGGGGACCTGGTACACCCATTCCCCTCCCTCTCTCCCAAACAAAAATATTTTTAAAAATTTATTTATTTATTTATTTATTGAGAGAGTGAGAGAAAAAGGGGGAGAGAGAGAGAGAGAGAGAGAGAGAGAGAGAGAGAGAGAATACGGGTGCGCCAGGGACTCCAGCCACTGTAAATGAACTCCAGATGCATGCGCCACCTTGTGCATCTGGCTTATGTGGGTCCTGGGGAATCGAACTGAGGTCCTTTGTCTTTGCAGGGCAAACGTCTTAATGGCTAAGTCATCTCTCCAGACCCCAAAATAGTTATTGAGCTGACTCCTTCGGGATTGGCCTTAACAAAAATCACATGGATTACAGGGACACTAACCTTTATGAGAAAGGGGAGGGGAAGAAGGCTGAGAGTAGATGTTTAGAAGCCATGACTTTGAGACGGCACAGGGGAGGACTGACCCCCTCTGCTTCCGTTAGCCCCCGATCTCTACTGCGAGAGCCACGCCCGCCCTGGCAGCCCCTGAGAGCGCTGCGTGGAAGTTTCGTGGGAAAGAACTGCGTGGCGAGAGAGCCGCAGGCAAGCGAGAGAAACCAAATGGGCGCCGGAGGAAGGAAACAGACCCTCGCTACAGCAGCCAGCTCTTCCAGCTCAGGGTTCTAACACAATCTGAAGTCATCCATCTGCACCCCGAGAGAGATTCCCTGGGGAGAGCAAGGTGCTCCGGCGGGCAGGTTCCATCTCTGCTGTCTCACTGCATGCTGCAGGCTGAAGCTGCGAAAGCGGGAGTTACAGCCCGCTCCCGCATCCTTCCTGAGCCCTTCTGAAAGAAGTCCTTTTCCAGGGAAGTGACTCTATGGTGCGCAGGTGAAAGGGCCACTGCAAAAGCAGTCTTGATATTGCATTATTTGCAGTGGCTGAAGGCCCTCTTACGCCCATCCCCCCCCGCCCTCTTTCTATTTCTCTCTCAAATAAGTCAAATCAAATCAAAGTTGAAAAAGATTAAAAACAGTATTTTGTGAGGAAGAGGTGGTGGAAAGAATGTAAGAGCCAAAGGAAGGGCAAGACTCCTTACAACGTGCTCCCTCCAGACATAAAATGGCCTGCATATCCATGACCTCACTGTGCCTGACACTACCTACACAAGACCATCATAATGGGAGGAAAAGATGATGACATCAGAATAAAAGAGAGACTGATGGAGAGGGGGAGGGGATATGATGGAGAACGGAGTTTCAAAGGGGAAGGTGGGGGGAGGGAGGCCATTACCATGGGATATTTTTTATAATCATGGAATTCTCATCCATCCATCCCCTCTCGCTCCCCTGGGAGAGGGTGGCAGGAAGAAAGGTCACTAGTCAGGGCTGTCGCCAAGGCTGCCACAAGATCTCGCTCCAGAGCCGCGTCCGCATGAGCAGTAGTGGCTGATTAGCTCACCGCATGTTTTTTTGTAGTATGCACGTGAGTGAGAAGGAATGTCCCTAGTGCCAGCAGCCACTTTGTGGAGGTGAGTAAATCTGAAAGCCCAGAGGCTGGGAACTCGGTCAGGTGGGAACTACTTGCCATGCAAGCATCAGGGCCATGATTTGGTGGGCTGTATGGAGCTCACCAATTGCCTCAGCTAAGAAACTCCTCCACGTGTGTGTTCTTAGCACTGAATACAAAGAGCAAGCACCTTTCACTGGAAATGCATTTGGTTTGTTTCCTCTTCTATCGGGTTAGCACTAAAAACCTATTTATGGCGAGGCTACAGGAAAAAAGTCAGTTGGATGTTTAAAGATGGGATTAGTCACACCTCATTTACTGGGTATTTCTTAGACTGGAAAAGTGAATTTTTCATGTTGCTGAAGCGTATGATCATTTAAGGCTTAGATATTAAATATCAGATAGAAATCTTTATAAAATTCCTAAGTTCTTGATTTCCACCTTCCTATGTAAATATCTCTAAACATATTTAAATGTATTCCTTGATGCTTCAAGGGTCACCTTTGTGAGCATTTATTAATGTTTGTATGGATATATGGTTCTGTGCCTGCCTTGTTTTTTTCGTTTCTGTAATTTCAGGCTTCCTGCTGTCACTTCGGCTGTCACTGTGCCTCTTAGCATTTCCTTTAGTATTTCTAATCTGTTGTGGTCTGTGAAACCAGATAACAAACTCATTAAGACCAACATACTGAATCAAAGTCAGTAAGGCTCAGAGTGGGCACTGAGAACTTTGTGTGTGTGTGTGTTCGAGTGTGTTTGTTCAGTGGGAAGTTTTACTGTGAGTTATTCTAGATAGGAAGAAAATAATTTCACTTAAAATTATATTTCAGGAGGTTGGGGAGATGGCTTAGCAGTTAAGAGCTTCACTGTGAAGCCTAACAACCCCAGTTCAAGGCTCAATTATCCAGGACCCACGTAAGCCAGATGCACAAGGGGTGCATGCATCTGGAGTTTGTTTGCAGTGGCTGGAGGCCCTGGCATGTCTATCCTCTCCCTTTCTATCTCTCTCTCTCTCTCTCTCTGTTGCTCTCAAATAAATAAATACAAATAACAAAACTATATTTCAGGCAACTTCTTTAAGGTTGAGGTCACTATTTCAGTGAGTAGAATATTTCTACTTTTAATATAATTTCTCTATACTAGACATAATATTGGTATGATATATGTAAGAGAAGCTATGCAACCCATTTGGAAGGAAAAGAATTAGGTGGGGCCACACTCACAGCTATATACAGTGAGCTATATAGAGATCAAACTATTCCCTTGGGCTACCAGGAATTCTCCTTTAAAAGTGGGAGGTCAGTGGGGTTTGATGACACACGCCTTTAATCCCAGCACTTGGGAGGCAGAGGTAGGAGGATTGCCGTGAGTTTGAGTCCGCCCTGAGACTACAGAATGAATTCCAGATCAGACTGAGCTAGAGTGAGACCCTACCTTGAAAAAACAGAAAAATAAAAGTAAAAATAAAGAGTGGAAGGTCGGGGCTGGACGGCTTAGCAGTTCAGGGCTTGCCTGTGGAGCTTAAGAACCCTGGTTCAAGGCTCGATTCCCCAGGAACCATGTAAGCTAGATGCACCGGGTGGCGCATGCAACTTGAGTTTGTTTGCAGTGGCTGGAAGCCCTGGTGCGCCCATTCTCTCTACCTCTCTACCTCTCTACCTCTCTACCTCTTTCTCTCTCTATCAGTCTGTCACTCTCAAATAAAAAAAAAAAAAAAGTGGGAGGTCAACGCCTGGCACAGTAAAATTAAACCAGTCAGTGACACTGGATTCTGCCAGGGTCTCTCAGAGCCCATCCCCATTGTGTACAAGGATGTTAGCCACATGAGGTCACCCTAATCGTAGACGAAACTCAGGGAAGTGGTGTTTTTCCCTCCTGTTATCCGATCTGCCATCCTGTCCTTTTCCATATAAACCCCCAAGTACATTCTCTTGCCCTGAGTCCCTCTTTCCCTCAGGCTATCTGTGAAAGTAGTTCTGGAGTTCTGGATACTTAACTTGTGTTAAACAGGGATTCCCACATCCCACATCACTACAGCCTGGTGCTAAACAGTTTCACTCTTATTGTTTGTTTGTTTGCATTTGAATGGCCTCATGACTTGGTTGCAAGTCCTATCTTCACCACATCTTATCTTCTCCTCATCTATCTGGCCTTTGTGCTTGTCCCTATGTTCATTTGTGCAGGGTTTCATGTGTTAAATCAGATCTTGTGATAGGCTGGATGCAAAGGACAAATATTTATTTTGGCTGTCCTTGTTTTTATAGGATGTATTTATAGCCTGGTTTTCAGCGTGATCAGTAAGACCTGCTCATATCCTAGCAGAGATGAAAGCAATAGGAAATAGTATCGCTTGTCTTATTAGGACTTTTTTTTTTTTTCCAGTGTTAAATGGACTTTGTTTGACTGTTAATGCCAAGTTAAAAGCTAGATAGCAAATCCCTCCATGTTCCAGACACTGTTAAATGTAAAATTATTGCGGGCTGTTGATATAGGCTTGTGACAGATTATTTGTCTAACACGTATAAGGCCCTAAGTTCAAACCCCAGAAGACAGTGCCTCAAAAAATGAAATAAATAAATAAATAAATAAAACAAATTATTTTGGCAATCCAGTAGAACCACACATGTAAAAGCTGAAAGGCCACCAGGAGGTACACCATGGCTGCCTGCTGCCCACCACAGTCAGGCGCTGTCTGAACACACGTTGCATTTTAGGGTTGCTTCGCCCTATTAAGCTGTGCTTGTTTTCTTCCCACACATTGCAGGGAGTTTGGATGCCAATCTGCAGACATAAGAACAAATAGAAATCCCCCACAACTATTAATTGCTGCGTTTTCTGCAATTGGACCTCAGATAGTTAGGACCATCAATTAAGTTTGTTTTAGAACAACATTCTGAGATCAACCTCAAAGCCGTTGAAGGTAACATTCAACTACCTTTAATATATGCAGACCTGCTCCATTAAAAAGCAAACAGAAACAAAACTGTCACTGTCGACCCACATTATAACTATGCAATCTCTATACCTATTAATTTATCCTTTCTTACAGAAATTTTAAATAACAGGCTATAAAGCAAAACACTTATAATAGTTCCATTAGTGTCACTGATTTCAATCAGCAAACCAAGTCCCAGGAGAGCAGTCACTTCCCCACACTGAGACAAATCTGCTCTGAGTACTGCGGCCAGGTACATGACTGGATCCTACTTTCATATTCTTGATACTGCAAAGGTGATCTCAAAATCACGTCTTTAGGAAGTTAATTCCTTATCCGGGAGTCTTTCATTTATATTTTGCCTCTAAGTTTGGCACAATTCTTCAATCTTGTACTCTGTACTCAATGTAGTCTTGTTTCATTGTTGCTGACTATTTGCTTGTGTTTTGTTTCCTTTCTTAAATATTTTATTTCATGTATATATTGAACAAACGATACTCCTTCATCCCCACATCCCAGCTCCCTTTACCCTGGAGACCCTCCTCCCTCGGTGGGGATCCTTTCCTCACTGAGGGGTCATGAAGGCCTCAGTCAGCTCCTGTGAGGTAGTAGGAGAGGGGACCATGCCTCACTGTGTGGCTCCTACAGTCTTTCTAGGCCTGTTCCCTGAGACATGGCAGGCCTGCCTGTTCGCAGTCTGAATTAGTGTCAAGTTCTCTGTAGACTCTGCATTCTGCTATGACAGTTTTTCTTTGGTTTTGTTTTTTTGAGGCAAGTCCAACAGGACTGGCTTTTTTTTTTTTTAATTTTTATTTATTTATTTGAGAGCGACAGACACAGAGAGAAAGATAGATAGAGGGAGAGAGAGAGGGAATGGGCGCGCCAGGGCTTCCAGCCTCTGCAAACGAACTCCAGATGCGTGCGCCCCCTTGTGCATCTGGCTAACGTGGGACCTGGGGAACCGAGCCTCGAACCGGGGTCCTTAGGCTTCACAGGCAAGCGCTTAACTGCTAAGCCATCTCTCCAGCACCCCTCCTTTTTTAATGCAATAGAGAGAGGCCAAGAGAATTGGAGCACCAGGGTCTCCAGCCACTAGAGACTTAAACTCCAGACACATATGCCCCTTTGTGCAACTGTGTGACCTTGCACACTTATCACCGGCTATGTCTGGCTTATGTGCAATCTGAAGAGTGAATCTTGAGTCTTTAGGCTTTGCAGGCAGGTGCCATCTCTGCAGCCCTCTGTTAGGTTTTGAGTGAATATAGTGAGTGTCACGTCACGCTGGAGCTGGTTTACAGGCAGTGTCATGTTGCTGCTTCCTCTGCAATTTCTCCTGGGCCCTGGCAGATGTGATAGATGTCTCACGGGGGGCAGCAAGCTATCTTGTCTTACTGGTGGATCTTGGTTCTTCTCCATTTTCTGTGCTATCTCTCATTGACACAGACCTATTCTTATTTGCTTCTAAATCACAAAATCTCTTCTGGGGTAAATAAAAACTACTGGACGGAAGAGAAGAGGTTCTTTCCATCTCTGAGTTCTCCTGAAGTGCCCTGTGCACAGGCTAATGTAGGAAACCTACTGCATTCAGGACTAATATCCATCAGTTTGTCTACAAAACAATTATTCTGAAATGAGGAAAGAAAAGCTAAGAGTTTTCTACACCCAGCTAAGGATTCTCACCAGCTCACATTTTGAATAACAACTGCAAACAAAATTCAATGATGTTAACATTTCATCTTTACATCAAATTTTAAATCAAACACAACTTTCCAAAAAAGACAACTTGCTAGACAGTAATTGTATATAACAATAACCTGCAATGCCAAATATGATGGAGAATATGGTGCTATAAAACAAAGAACTGCAGACATGCATTAATATGCATTTTATGGCCTATTCTATGGATAATTCTGCTCACAGGCCTATGAAAGTCTGATGATATTCTTTATGTATCAAATAAAAAACATTCAGATGAAAGAAAACAGATGAACTTCCTAACACATTTCACCATGAAGACAAGATATGGTAGGAATAGGAAGACATTTGCATATCTCTGACATTCTTGGGTTCTTTATGCAGCAATGTCCTACAGAACTGTCTTCCCACTATCTGAATGATTGTGGGAAGTACAATGTGTCTTGTAAAAGTGACTTGGGGCTGGAGAGATGGCTTAGCAGTTAAGGCACTTGTCCGTGAAGTCTAAGGAACCAGGTTCAATTCCCCAGATCCCACATAAGCCAGATGTACATGGTGGTACATGCATCTGGAGTTTGTGTGCAGTGGCTGGACGCCCTGGGAAGCCCATTCTCCTACTCACTCTTTCTCAAATAAATAAATAAACATAAAATATAAAACGTGGCTTGGAGGATGACTATTTGAGTAACAATGTAATATGTACAGACACCAAAGTTCTCTTACTTCATGTCATGTCATGGTACAGATCTGATCAAGCTTTGGGATTGAAAACTATAATTTCTTTATCTGGTGTGGCATGAATCAGCAGGGCACTGCAGTGTGTGAAAGCTACTTGGGATATAGAGACAGAAGGATCATGAATCTGCCCCAGCCTGGGCGACTCAGAGAGACCCTGTCTCAAAATAAAGTCAGTGGGATCAGAAGAAAAAAAAAAAGTCTAGGGACATAGTTCATGGCTAAAGCATTTGCCTAGTGTGCATGTGAGACCCTGAATTCAATCCTCAGTAGCAAGAAAAATGTGGCAAAATCCAAACATGACAAAATATTCAATTCTTTGTTTGGTTCTCTTGTTTACAAAGGTGCATTTTAATTGCGCAACTTTCTTCTCTTTTTTTCTCTGAGTATAAGGGTTACTGAACCACTGTGCTGCCAGCACTACAAATGTGAAACTCTTGTCCCTCGTCAGTGCAGCAAGGTTACATGATGTTTCAGCTGAGTTTAAAACCAGAATACTCTTTCAGTACCTTCATTGCCCTGGCATGACATTTTTTCCAAACATATTTCCCTTTAATACATCAAAAGTCAATGACTACATTTTCTGTAGAGGCAGGACAGGAATCCTGAATGACCACTCTCTTTCCTTCCTTCCCCCCTCCCTCCCTCCTTCTATCCCTCCTTCTTTCTCTCTCTCTTTCTTGCTGAGAATAAAAGGCAGGGGAGAGAGAGAAAGAGGATGATATGATAGGGCCTTAAGCCACTGCAAACAGAATCCAGATGCATGCTGCTACCTTGCACATCTGGCTGTACATGGGTACTGAGGAATCGAACCTGGGTCCTTGGCTTTGCCTGCAAATACCTTAACTACTAAGCCATCTCTCCAGCCTCACACTCTCTTTTTAGGAAAATGCATAGAGTGATATTTATAAACATAAAGACATGAGGAAAAGGCACAGTGGGATTCACACACTAAGAGCTATTTGGAAATGAAATTTCTCAGCTTGACAGTAAACAGAAAATGAGTGAGAGGCCTGTTGTGAGGAGAGTGTCTCAGGAACCAGGCTTGACAGACTGAACAGGACTTGAGTAGGACATGCAACCTTAAATGCTCTATCTCAAAATACTGTTTACAGGGTTAGCTTTCTTTAAAAAATGTGTCAAACCGAACTTTTTTTTTTATTATTTTAAGGTAGGGTCTCAGTCTAGCTCAGGCTGACCTGGAATTCACTATGTAGTCGTCTCAGGGGGTCCTCGAGCTCACAGTGATCCTCCTACCTCTGCCTCCTGAGTGCTGGGATTAAAGGCATGTACCACTATGCCCGGCTTCAGACTGACCTTTCTATGACATAAAATATTTTGGTATCAATTCAAGCAAATTCAATAACTGAGTTCCAAAAAAAAATACTGAAGTAGAAAATTTTAAAAGTCTTCAAATGTTTATTTCATTATTTAGGAAACATAAAATGACTTATTTAAAAAAAAAAACTATTTATTTGCAAGTAGAAACAAAGAGAGAGAAAGAGCATATGAGCATGCCAAGGCCTTCAACCTCTACAAACAGAAGTCCAGATGCATGCACCACTTTGGGCATCTGTCTTTACATGGGTACTGGGGAACCAAACCCAGGCTGTAGGGTATTGCAGACCAGTGCCTTAACCATTGAGCCATCTCTCCAGCTCCTAAAATGCTGGAACACATTATTTTTTTTTTCATGTGGAATGTGCTTATTTGCTTACTCTTTTTCTGTGATGATCAGGGTTGCTAAATTTTCACTAAAGAATAATAAATATCACACTGTACAGAGCTCACACACTAGACATAGAAAAAACCTGGGCACCAAGTGACCATGTGGTTCCGCCCAAGACACTTGCCCTCAGTGCCCTCTGCAGTCACAGTCACACTCCTCATGGCCATGAAGAAAGAGAGGGCAGACTTGAAACCCCTTCTGTGGAATCCCTTCCTCACCTTCTTGCCTCTGCTCTGAACAGCTCCCTTCTCCATGAAGAAGATAAGGCTATGTTGGGTGCAAATTCCTCTAAAGCATGCTTGGCTTTTCTTGTATGCCACCTGAAGCAATGCAGATGGAGGGCACATGTATTCAAATGAAAAGCTTTCCATTTCTATCCTGTACTGATCTGCCTGGCTTTGGGAGACATGTCTGTAGGTGGAAACAAAGATACTTCCAAATGAACTGGTTTGAAATCATAAAAAAAAAAAAAAAACCATCAGAGAAGCTATATGATACTAAGTACCCTGACTTTCTTTAACTTTCCACATAAGCGTCGCTAGTAAAAAATGTAGAAACACTGTCTTAGAATACATTGCCTCAATGTTCCTCCTTAAGAAACAGGCTTTGTTTCATAAATGGAATAAAGATCTCCTTGAACATTGTTAAAGATTACATCATTATATCATCGCTTTGAACATAATTTTGTTTCATATTCTGGTCGTTTCTTTGTTATTGTTGTTACTCTATGGCACACAATCGTGTGCTCTGAGTCTGTTAACATATATAACATGCTGATCTTAGCTTGCTCTGGATTTATCTTTTCAAGGTCAAAGCACTGCAGTCTGCCTACGAAGCTCCTCTGCGAAGATCTTATTTTTCATAAGTTCTATTTCATCTTAATTCCCAGACATGCTTAAAATTCTAACCAGATTGTTAAAAGCCACACTTAAATCCAGTAAAACACAGAAAATTAAAATACGTCATTTACCACTTCTTGTCCCTGTTTATTTCATGACCCATGAACACAAAGCTATTTTTGAAATCTCAGGATATTTGCCAGCTATAGTGACCTAAAAATAAAAATTGGGGAGTGATTTGTGGTTTTTATTCCTTTTCCTCTGTCTCCTACGGGTCCCTGTGGGTGGTGAGTCACCCTGTGGGGACTGCGCTCAATGGCTCACATCCCTTCTAATCTGTCCTCATCAGCCTTTTCATGCTAGCACAACAGGAACGGGCCCAGATCAATCACCGTTCCCTCATCTGCCAGTCAAAATGTTCATTTTGTGGATATTGGCCAAGCATCCCAGTCTCTGACAATCCCTGACTTTCATATTTAATGTACAAAGATCAATCTGAGAAAGACAAAAACCCATCGGTGGAGTTTGCACATTGGAAATGTTAAGCCACGAGGGGCCTTGTGGGCAGTATTGATGGGTGGAGTACGAGAATACCTGCCCGTTCACATCAGGGAACGGAGTGGCAGATGGCTGCCAGCCCCTTAACTCACAGTGCTGACAACCACATGCTGATACTCACGGGGCAACATTTTTCACATCACAAGGAGAATGCTGGCTTAAAAGGATAATATCCAAAAGAAAAAAAAAAAAAAGCACAAACATATATAAAGGGAATATATTAATCTTGTGAGAAGTTTTGAAAGAAGGGAAGAGAAAAAGAGAATATCACTGAGTGCCAAAATTGTAGATAGTAAATAAAAGGAAACAAAGTTCCTATGCAAACTAATTCTACCACAACAGGCTCTGAAGACGACAGGCTAGCCAGGCCCAGAACAGCTGCACATGGCAGTGAGACACAGACGCCAAACAGCCACCCCACCTACCTCCTGGTTTCTCCCAGGTCCTTTAAGATAAAGCTGAGCTCTGGCCCTCCATTTCTCTATCGACTGCAGTGCATCCTTCTGCTTTCTCTCAATACCAATATCCAGACAAAGAATAAAATGTATGGCCACAACAACGAAATCAGTAAGTGTTTACACTGCTGAGCTAAATACTTTGAATAAGTGAATTCTATTCTGGCAATAAAACATGAGCATTGGGCTGGAGAGATGGCTTAGCGGTTAAGCGCTTGCCTACGAAGCCTAAGGACCCGGGTTCAAGGCTCGGTTCCCCAGGTCCCACGTTAGCCAGATGCACAAGGGGGCGCACGCGTCTGGAGTTCGTTTGCAGAGGCTGGAAGCCCTGGCGTGCCCATTCTCTCTCTCTCCCTCTATTTGTCTTTCTCTCTGTGTCTGTCGCTGTCAAATAAATAAATAAATAAAATTTAAAAAAAAAACATGAGCATTGCTACCCTTAACTATGAAGGGTGGGAAAGATGGTAACTAGGCTACAACGTCTGCGTTATCAACACAGTACCAGGCAGTGGGTATATTTTCACAAGTGTTGATACGTCTGCAAGTCAAGCATACTTCGCGGCATTTGATGTTGAGCCTTGGGAACTAAAAAATGTGTGATTTAATAGATAAAGATGAAAGGAACTTTTAAACAATTGATAAAGATCCATGAGCTGTTGTGTGAATGCAATAAATTTATAAATTAATATGTTAGACTAGAGGGGGAAGTCACAGGAAAGGGAGGGGGAAAGGCAGGCTTTTCCAGTGTCTGCTGCATTTACACATCATGTCTACCTGGGCAAGTTACCTGAACACCTTTGAGCCTATGTTCTATTAAAGGGTGGGTGGACATTCAGTAATGGACACTTAAACCCAAAGTATACTAAATAGACAATTGACATAAATAACAAAAATCTGGGAATTCTGCCTAGCTCCCTCCCCCTCCTTTAGGTGGGGTCTCCTTCTAGCCTAGGCTGACCTGGAATTCACTATGCAGTCTCAGGGTGGCCTCGAGCTCATGGCGATCCTCCTACCTCCACCTCCCCGGTGCTGGGATTAAAGGCGTGCGCCACCACGCCTGGCTTTTGACCAGCTTTTTGTTGTGATATAAATGTTAGTACATGTTGACGGAAGTAATTCATTCCGAGTGTTGTCTGGGTGGCAGCTGTGTCTCTGTCCTTCACAGTCTACAAAGCATGAGTCCAAGAAGAAACAAGAAGCAAGTCATCCAAGGGGCAAATCAACTGACTTCATTACAAGAAGGTGACGAGCAGGCTTTGTTCGACTATCTTTTGTTTTGTTTTGTTTTTGGTTCTGTTTTTCCAGCAGGGTCTCACACTAGCCCAGGCTGACCTGGAATTCACTATGTAGTCACAGCGTGGCCTTGAACTCACAGCAACCCTCCTACCTCTGAAAGGCGAGCGCCACCATGCCCAGCTGTTTGTTGTCCTACTAACTTTGAGTTGAGATCAGGTATTCATTTTATCTCCAATCTTCACATATAATGACAGATATTTTCTACAATACAAAAACAATCCCTAAAAAAAAATACTCCTTTTATTTCTCATGCTAGTGATGCAATTATCCCCTGGCTTTAAAAAAATTAAAAATAAAAAATAAACTGCTAATGGAACACTTCAAATCTTGGTGTTTGCCCCTACTGAGCAGACTGAAGGACAATTCCCTCATCTTATGCTGCATCACCCCCATGCAAATTGATCAGAGTGCCTTTAGAGTAAAATCAGCTGGATTCTCTATGGCTATTTGTGAGTCTAGTTTCCTAGGCTTAATTTTGATTTATAACTACTGAAATTAAATCAGGCATTTTCACTATTTAAAAGGGAGGCTTTGGTTTAACTGGTGCACTTGAAACACTGCAGCTGCCTACCAGCATATTGTGTTAGTAATGTTTCAACTTGGCAAGGGCAAAGAAAAAAAAAAATGACTTCCATGTTTCTACTTAAGATTCTTTCAAAATGTATAATACCTGAGCTGAAGCATTTTATACCCATCAAATGGTAAAGCCTATGTGGAATATCCAAGCAGCATTTCCTCAGTGATCCTTCAATCTCTTCACCATAGGTAATTGTTAGTCAGGAAAATCTTAGTAAGGATAGAAACGAGGTCTCTTGACTTATAGCAAATGTCATCAGTTTATTTATCTCAAAGGAAGTTCAGTTGACAAAGAGATTGGCTTAAGTCTTTTCTCTAAAAGGGGGAGAGTACAGAGGCCAGTTGACAGCCCCTTCTATGGAGTATTGGCTTGCATTACATAATTTGTGCTACAATACACTTAAGGAAAATATGCAAAGAGAGAAAAAGATTGTGGAATAAACAACATATGTTAATTATTTCAGCAGCCCAAAGAGAGCGTCATCTAGGACATAGTGATACAGTGATAGTGGCTAACATGCAGTGAGAAGAGATGAAGACAATGACCAGTGAGGATATTTCAGATCAATGACAACATGCACTCATTTCCAGAGAATCAGCTTTATTGGTATTAAAAAGGCACTGTGGGACCAGAGGGATGGCTTAGCGGTTAAGGTGTTTCCTGCAAAGCCAAAGGACCCACGTTCAATTTCCCAGGACCCACGTTAGCCAGATGCATAAGGGGGCGCATGCATCTTGAGTTCGTTTGCAGTGGCTGGAAGACCTGGCATGCTCATTCTGGCTCTCTCTCTCTCTCTCTCTCTCTCTCTCTCTCCATCTCCCCCTGTTTCTCTGTCAAACAAATAAATAAAAATAAAATATTTTTTTAAAAAGGCGTTGTGTTGGTAAGCCAAGTTGGTGTGACTGGAGATTTTGAAAGATTTTATAGTAGGTAAAGCTTTGAAAAGCATAAAATATTCTCTCTGTATGAGATGATAATTAAAATTAAAATGTAGTCAAGTCTCTACTGGATCCAGGTGGCTGATAGTATTAAATCTCCTTGGTTACAGATGTGGGAAAGGCATTTCAGAGCTAAGCAACAAGCTAATGAAGAGGTAAAAATGTCATCCTGAGTTTTAGAGCTCTGTGCAAATGCCTCTTTTCAGGGAGTTACAGTTCCATAAGGAGGTAATATGGGTAAAGAGAGGACAGGGATCCTGAGATACCCATGTAAGCTAGGCACAGAGAAGCGCTTCCACATTTGCTTCCAGGGTATTCACTTTCTTCTTAGATACCAGCTGCTACCCTGGACTGTCAACATAGCTCTCAGGAATCAATCAAACCACAAATTTGGGGAGAGTATCTGTGGGGCTCTTATGAAATGATACGATTTTAACATGGAACAAACTTTTAATTGCACTAGCACTGAAGCAATGTAATTATGGAGCTTCGTACGTTTGTGAGAGTTACAGAGGAAGTATTTTGGACTTTTCCTAGACCACAAAATGACACCATTTAGACAGTTGCTTACTGACATAATTCACACAGAACTTTCAATAGAAACTCGTATCATTCTTAACTTCAACTTCTGTGTCCTAAATTCCGCTTTTGGCTCCCTGGACCCTACTCTAAGCACCTTCACATGCAAAACTGTCTGTGGTGGTTGGATTCAGGTGCCACCCACCCCATAAACCTTGGTGTTCTGAATACTAGGTTCCCAGCTGAAGGAGATTTGGGAATTAAAGCCTCCTGCAGGCAGTGTTGTTGGGGTGGGTTTATGGGTGTTAGGCCCAGCTCCCCCTTGCCAGTGTTTGGCACATTTTCTTGCTGCTGTTGTCCACCTGATGTTGGCCAAGGGAAGATGTCCACCCTCTGCTCATGCCATCATTTGCTTGGCCACCATGGAGCTTCCAGTGGGGACTGTAAGCCAAAATAAACCTTTTCCCCAAAAGCTGCTCTTGGTTGGGTGATTTCTGCCAGCAGAACAAACCTGACTGCAACGCTGTCTCACAGACACACTTGTCATTATAGACACAAAGTGATAAAACTAACAAACATTCCAGCACTTCCCAACACCAACAGTCAAAGATATATTTGGAGGACACGGTTTTGGAAGTAGAAAGAGAAAGAGTAAATATGCTTTAAATGGAACAGTTTTAAGTATAGGTGCCATGTTTTAGGTTGTATATATGTAAGCTTTACTGATTTCCTTTACGAATATACAAGAGAAGTTATTCTAGAAAAGCTTCACAACTATAAGCCACTATGGTAAGTTATGACATTATTATTCCATAATGATGTCTGAGAGAGATGACACTCATTAAAGATGTGTGTGGTAAAGTTTGGATAGAGTATTAAGACACTGAAAGATTGTAACGTATTTCAAAGTGAGTTTGACAAGTTAGAGAAGTGGTCAGGCAAAGAGATGAGTTTTAATAAGACTGAAGGGGCAATTGATGTGAGTTCCACCTATATCCTAAACCTGGTGACTGCTCACCATTACCTCTGCCCTAGCGTGGCACTCCAGTGAATGACAGACCACTTCACAGCTAGAGGGATTTCTGAAGACAGAATTATACATGCCATTCCCTTTAAATCCTCAAAGAGGCTTCTTTCGGTTAAGGTGGCAGCATAGGAACCACTCCAAAGCAGCGTAGGGGAGAAAAAGAATAAAAGACAAAAAAGAAAGAAAAACCCCAGCAAAATAAACTCTTCTACTAAAAAGTGAGGAATATAAGAAATTATCAACAGCAGCAGAGAAGTAGGAGAGATCCAGAGCGTCTAGAGTCTACAGAAGCAGGCAGAAGCAGCTCCAGCAGCAGGGGCACCAGGTCCCTGGGGCCACAGCTTCCAGGCTGGGCCTGAGCTGCAGGAAAAGCCACGTGAGTGGATTTTCCACTCACACCAGAGCTCCTTGCAAGCTCAAGAAACGTGGAGAACCGCAGTGAACAGGGAGGAGCAGATCACAAGGTAGAGGATCACGTGGACCAGAGGGAGAACTAGAGCCATTATCCATAGCCTCCCCTCCCCCACCACCAGTGCAAGCGCCAGCAAGCACCAGAGACCAGGGGAAGGGAGCTCACAGCACCCAGCACCGGTGACCAGAGCAGCCATCCAAAGACCCAGCCAGCCTACCTGAACCCACAATGCACCAAAGAAGGACCCAAGAAGGAGCGCAGCATAACTGAGACCAAACTCATCCCAAAAGGTAACTGGGGTTACACCAGGTCAGTCAGTACCCTCCAAATCCTCAAAGAATGTCTCTCTCAACCCCTTGCAAATAAATAAATGAATAAAAATATCTTTAAAATGTTCCACATGATTTCAGCTGTAGTCTCTAAGTCTACTAATGACATTTTCCTTCCCACCTCATTCTTTCTAGCTCACTTTCTCCTTTTTGTTTCACTGACTGCTCCATTTACCTCAGAACCTTTGCATGAGCTGCTTCCTTGATGTGCAGTGATCGCCTCAGCTCTTCAGAAGGCTGCATGTTCTGGAGTTCTCAAAGCCACTGCTTTATGCAGGCTTCCTTGTCTCCAAATCTCTCTCTCTCTCTCTCTCTCTCTCTCTCTCTCTCTCTCTCTCTCTCTCTCTCTCTGTGTGTGTGTGTGTGTGTGTGAGATCTTACATAACAGATAAAAGTCCTGTTGCATTCTCAATTAATTGTACAAGCACAAAGGATCCAACCATTTAAAACATAATAGGATATCACCAAATTTATTCCTTTGAGAGTATCCTATATATATAATTTTTAGGATATCACCAAATTTATTCCTTTGAGAGTATCCAATATATATAACTTTTGTTAAATGACCTCTTATCTTTGTTATTAACTACTTAATTATATCTCTTCTAAGAATGCCTTAAGGCTATACTAACCTTTCTCCATATAGCTAACCCATAGTCCCAGCACCAAAAGTTCTCTCTCTCTCTCTCTTTCTAGATTCCTTGAAAATATTAATTGCCTCTAATACCTAGTGACAACCGACAACTTGAATTCTTACTTATCTTCCCTCATGGCATGTAAGCCTCTTTCAGGGCAGGAACTAAGAATGTTTATCAAACAATAATAGTACAGAATGTGTGTTCCATATGAATACAATACAAAATGGGCACAGGGACTGAAGAGATGGCTTAGTGGCTAAGGCATTTGCTTGTGAAGCCTAAGGACCCGGGTTCAACTTTCCAAATCCCATATTGGCCACAGAGGTGAGGCAAGCACAAAGTCACACATGCCCACTAGGTGGTGCAAGCATCTGGAGTTTAATATCAGTGGCTGAGGCCCTGGTGTGCCAATTCTCTTTCTCTCTCTCTCTCCTTCTCTCTCTCTCTCTCTCTTCTCTCTCTCTCTCTCTCTCTCTCTCTCTCTGTGTGTGTGTGTCACACACACACACTCTCTCTCTCTGTAAAAAAAATAAAAAGTAAAAATAAAAAAAAATGGGCACAGGATCTCATCAATAAATTTATCTTCTAATGTTAAGGATTGGGTTATAACAAGTAATTTACAACAATAACACTAAATTGTTTCTTCACCTTAATATTTTTATTGGTTTATTTACTTATTTGAAAGAGAGAGAGAATGGGCATGCCAAGGTCTCCAGCCACTACAAACAAACTCGAGACACATGCACCACTTTGTGCATCTGGCTTACATAGGTACTGGGGAATCAAACTGGGTCCTTAGGCTTTGTCAGCAAGCACATTAACCATTAAGCCTTCTCTTCAGCCCTCTTCACTCTAAAATTAATCAATTATCTCTACTTGGATTCATCTCCTGGAGGAAACTTATCCTCATCATCGCCATCAGACATCATCATTACTTCATGGCAAGACATTTTTACTTGTACCAAATGTTGTGGATCTGAACATCAGGAGATAATTTTGTGAGAGCAGGATTGACAAGGTGATGGAGCAGTGAGAGAGATCTGCAACCCGAGAGGGACTCAAGTTCCTTGGGCTGGAAAGCATGGGACAGGGCACTTGGGAAGCATGGAGGGCATAAGGCACCTACCAACCAAAATCGCCTTTACTGACCCACAGCAAGGAAACTGAGTGTCAGACTTGGCATTTCTTTAAAACATTTTTGGTAAAATTTATAGCAAAAACAGGAAATTAATACATCCATGATATGCTAAATCCCAAAATCTTTACACCAGGAACAAGAAAAACCATCAACACACTGTGCTCTTTCTGCTCATTTTGCTGTTTTCCTGAGCACACAAAATATCCATACGGTAGTCATGCTTGCATATTTGAAGACTAAATACAAATAATAAAGTGCTTTAAAAAATACATATATATGAGTTCTTTTTTCTCCCTCTAACTTGTTCCAAATATGTCACTTTCCAGCCATAAAGACCATTGATAAGATTGTAAGAAAGATCACACATAAGTGTCTAGATCAGGGAAATTGAAAGTGGATCAGAAGACATGCTCAGATCTGAAGTCATCTGTATCATTGACAGTGTCAGGTGAGGTTGCACAAAAGTCACTGGCCCTGATCTCCAGCTGAGTTTCATGTAATTTAGTTGTCAAAGTGATGGAGAACAACTCTTCCATTTAATTTATATGAAACTGTTATCAACTTGATGGTACTCCTTGCCAAGCTAATACTAATTTTCCTGGAAACAGTATTCTGTAAATGGTGTGTCCACAAGAAAGAATCAAAGAAAACATCAAGAAAAATAAGAAGTCAAATAAAATGTTCCCTAATGGTCCTAAATTTAAAACCTATCTTCATGCTAGTAAAGCTCAAAATGTCTATAAATTTGTTATACCTGAAAGAATAACAGTAAGCTGAGAAGTCCTTGGACCCTTTCTGTATCAGGTACCATTGACTAAGTAATAATAAAACATCAGATTTTTATTCCTATTATATTATTTTATAGGACAGAACTTAGAATTAAGAAACAAGCCAGGTGAGGTGGTACACACCTTTAATCCAAGCACTTGGAAGTCACAGTTAGGAGAATCTCTGTGAGCTGAAGGCCACACAGAAGACTACATGGTGAATTCTAGGTAGCTTGGAATTGAGTGAGATTCTACCTCAGGGAAGAAAAAAAGAAATAATGGTTGTCCATGTTCATTGATTGCTTAATATCTTTAGAAAATGTGAAGATGAGTTTACATTTTTTATTCCTACAATAAAGGATATCTTTGGTGCAGGCATTAGGTTAAAAAAAATTAGATTGTTGCAATAGACCACCACACATCACTGGGATGAATTTCCAGACCAGGCACAGTTATGGGAGGAAGGGATTTATTGAAGCAGGGAAAGTTCCATAATGGCAGAAGAAGCTGGCCTGCTTTCACAGGTGCAGGCAGAAAGAAATAGCCACAAGCCACACCAGGATCATAAGCAAGCACATTTAGGAACTCCAGGCAAAGCATGGGCACTTTGCACATCTTTAAAATTCCAGATCCACCCCCACACCTTAGGGCTGGACCTTTGGATCCACCCACAGTGACACCTCCTCTAACCAGGTGGCTGCAGATCTAAATTACAAACTTTAATGAAATCCTGAATATATTAGGCGACATCCATTCAAACTACTCCAAGTGTCCAAAAGATAATGCTTATAGCACATCACAGAGACAAGCAAAATCCAGTCCCAACTAAACCACTGCTCACTTTGAAGTTTAAAAAGAAAGAAATGCATTTGCACTAGACCTCCTTATATTATTACTTTTTCCAAAGTTATCTGTCACACTCTATCTGTAACTTTTTTTCTTCTTTAAATAGGTAATGCTTACACTATTTTTAAAATTTATTTTCAGAGAGAGAGAGAGAGAAAGAGAAAGAATGGGTGCACCAAGGCCTTCAGCTGCTGCGAACGAACTTGATGTGTGCACTCCCTTGTGTGCATGTGTGACATTGCGTGTTTGCGTCACTGTGCATCTGGGTTATGTGGGACCTGGAGATTCGAACACGAGTTCTTAGCCTTCACAGGCAAGTGACTTAACTGCTAAGCCATCTCTCCAGCCCACCTCTGTCTATTTTTTAACAAGCATTAAAATACACATAGAGAAGTTCCTTTCTCATTTATTTCTTGTATTTATCTAATTTCTTTTGTTCAACTACCTATGATGATGGTGGTTATTCTTATTTATTATATCATTATTATCATCATTACTTTAATGCTTTATTTCTTTGAGAGAGAGAGAGTGCTGGGAAGAGACAGTGAGTATGGGTGCACCAGGGCATCTTGCTCTGGACACATGTGCCACTTTGTGAAACTGGCTTTACATGGGTACTGGGGAATCGAAATTGTGCTTTTAGGGTTTACAAGTATATACCTTTAACCACTAAGAGATCTCTCCATCCTTGTTATCATTAATTTTATTATTGTTATATCATCATAATTTTTTTTTATTTTAGAGAGAACAAGAGAGTGGGGGAGAGAGAGAGATAGTTAGTGTGCCAGGGCCTCAGCAGCTACTGAACTTGAACTCCAGAATTTGTGCCACCTGGTTGGTGTGTGCGACCGTGTGCTTTGTACACCTGGCTTACATGGGATCTGGAGAGTTTAACATGGGTCCTTAGACTTCACAAGTAAGCACCTTAATTGCTAAGCCATCTCTCCAGCCCATAACTTTAACAGGTACAGGCCTCAAGGATATACAAACAAAAATGAGTCTATTAATATTATCTTCTTTCCACATACATGGCAAAAACCATTATCAACAATTCTTTACTGTGAACAGTTCCTAGGACCATTTTATAGACTGGAATGCTGAATATCCCAGTAAAGTTAAAACATCCACCTAGCTCTGTTCAGACAGTGTGATGTGTGCTTTTCCCAAGTTTTATCATATTCATTTTTTATTTATTTTTTATCTTATCTCTGATACCTACAGTCATGCCATTCTTCACTATAAGTACCATACATAAAAATCCTGGTCCTCAAGAGAAAGAAAGACCTATGGGTTCATCTGATCCATCAATTCCTTTTTATTTTGTATCACATGGTAACATCCATGCTGTTTCAGTGTTTGCCTACCTCCAGTAAAGCTTGAGCCCCTTAGCATTGGAGATATGCTTCCTGCGGCTCCATTCCTCCTTCTCACTCATCTAGATATTCTAGCTTCCCAATCAGGATTGGCACACTGAATGAAGAATCATTCATATTGTAACCCTTGTAAGATGTCCCTGTTAACTTATACTTGCTTTTAGATACAGTGGATAAATAATACAGCATGACCATTCATTACTGATGTCCTCATTGAGAATAAGACCTCAGAAAAGGAAAATGTTAGGCATGCTGCCAGAATTCTTTAACTTGGCTCCCAAAATGGTTGCTTCATAGATATTGTAACTGAATGATAGTTTGAGGAAAAAGCATGACAGGGTCACAGGAGTTCTGGAAATGTTACCTGTTCCTGGAAGTTAACAATAGCCATGCTTATGCACAAAGATCTAAGAAATGAGAACTTTTCAAGTGATACACCTTGAACATATTGGCGCTTCTAAATGACATAGGTGAGCATCCTGTAAATCATTTTCATTACCATACTAAAAATCTATTATTAAAGATGACCATCTTGAAAGTTATTACAGTTTAAAAGTAACCAGCCTTAGCACAAAGGAAACAGGGCAAAAAATGTCACAGTTCAATTCTACAAGCCTCACTAAGCTAGATATATTATCTCTTCAGTATAACTCAGAGAAAAACCTGCATTTTTTCCCTCTGTAAAATATATTCTTAGCCTCACAGAGTTTATAATATTTTAGCCTCCACAGCTCAAATTGGAGATCAAAAAACAATAGTATTTCATTATATTGTCATGATTTAAAAAAAAATTTCCCTAAGGTCTGGAGATATTGTTAAATGGTTAAGGTGCTTGCCTATAAAGCCTAATGACCTGGATTCAATTCCCTCATGTCAAAGTAAAGCCAGATGCACAAAGTGGTACATACATCTGGAGTTTGTTTGCAATAACTGGAGGCCCTGGTATGCCCATTCTCTCAGTCTGTCTTCTATCTCTCTATGCTTGCAAATAACTAACTAACTAAATAAATAAATAAAATATTATTGCTAGTTTTGGTGGTGCAGACCTTTAATCCCAGCACTTGGGAGGCAGAGGTAGAAGGATCACCATAAGTTCAAGGCCATCCTGAGACTACATAGTGAATTCCAGGTCAGCCTGGGATAGGGCAAGATCCTAACTCAAAAAACAAACAAACAATAAAAAATATCCTTAGAAGCTATGAAATAGTATGTTGCTGTGTTGATATTGTGTAATTATTCTGTTATCTAACTACTTGGAGAAATGTCCTGGAATAAGGAATTGTTGCCAACTTTATATTTTGATTTTTTAATTGGATAGCCTTTTAATAGCAACATATAAGAAAAACTGATATTTATTCATTATCCTTTTATAATTATTTCCCTCATCTTCAAAGAAATCACACAATTTTTTTTGAGGATTTCTCTCTTTGATTGAATGCCTCATCAAAACACAGGTTTTTATTTACTCCACCCCCCCCTTCATAACAAGGTATAAATAAAAGATAACAGTTAAGTCTCCACTGAGACGAAAAATAAGCCTACAAAATAAAGAGTCCATGATTGTCCCAACATTCTCAATGTTTTACTAAAATACTCAATCACTGTTAGCATTGCTCGTTTCATTTAATTGTAAATAAGGTGGGTTTTGCATCAAGGCGCACTAATGACAGCTCCATATCTTCACAAGGACAAACAGTTATGAGAATATCTGTTCCTCAGGGAAGCTACTAAGGAAAAAGTCAGTGAGACTCCCCAGAGTAAGGAGCAGCTGGAATGGGCTTGAGCAGCGGGTGACACTGGATGCAGCCGCAGTGGGGTCAGTGCCCTGCAGCCCTTACTGTCCAGATGGCAGGTAAAGGAAAGAACAAGGCCCAGTTTCTGGAGAGGAGGGAAAAGGAAAAGGAGAAAAGCTGTGTCACCACCACAGGTCCTGAGGCTTGTTCACAGCTCAGCTTACTTGGACTGGTTCGCTTGGCATCCATGGTAGCTTAAACACCCCTGTCTCAGAGAGGAGACCCACAGAGGACCAACAAGGGAACAAAGAAGATACCTACAAGCATCTGCCCTAACAGAACACTTAAGTTAAATGGGATTCGTGTTCTATATTTATTTAGTAATCTCTGGATTTGAATCAGGGCTTACCTGGTCCTCCTGCCTCAGCCCTCTGAGTAGATGGGACTGAACCTGTATGCACCATGCCCGTTATTTAAACCAGCAAATGAATACATTGGTTTTGCTTTCAGTAGGATAAACTGACTCAGACTGACAAGGTCAGTGAAACATTATGAATACATTGGGGGCATTGTGGTGAGGATCACATGTGATTGTGCATCAAAACACTTAGAACATATGAGAGTAATGATGTATTTTTTGCCATTATCCACAAGTAGTGATTGGATGTTGGAAATAAATATACAGGTGAGGACCTGTAAACTAAGTAACTTCAAAGTCTCCTTACCTATGCAATTAAGTTCTTTTTACCTACATGTATATAATATTTATCTTGATTCATTTACAGAAAATAAGAAAAGATAAGCTATACCTCAGAATCTCAGCTACCCTTTCAACTCTATTAGTAACACGTTCTTCTTCGGTCTTCCACCCACAGAATGCCTCCATCCAGACAAGACTGCCAGTGGTAACCCACCCTACGGCCATACATGATGGGTCCTAGGCTCACTACCTGCTAGCGATTGCCTGTCAGTAGGCTGTCACGTAGCTGCTAGCGTACCCACATGTAACAGATCCGCATACAAAGAGTGGTCAATCAGCTGAGCTTATTGGAGTCTCTCCCACAAGCTCGAACTAGAAGTACAAGTAGAATAAAGTATACGAAAATTATGTGTAGCCCGCTGAAAGGTAAAGGGAGCGCTCGAACACAAGCTCCAGGCTCGGCTGTGGGTCCCAGTCAGCTTGCCAGGTGCCACCTGTTTCTCCCATGACTGTCATAAAGTACTCCGTCTCAGGCTGGAGAGAGGGCTTAGCGGTTAAGCGCTTGCCTGTGAAGCCTAAGGATCCCGGTTCGAGGCTCAATTCCCCAGGACCCACGTTGTCCAGATGCACAAGGGGGCGCACGCGTCTGGAGTTCATTTGCAGTGGCTGGAGGCCCTGGCACGCCCATTCTCTCTCTCTCTGCCTCTCTCTCTGTCACTCTTAAATAAATAAATAAAAATGAACAAAAAATTATTTAAAAAATAATAATACAGTACTCCATTTCCCTTGAGGCCTGCTCAAGCCTGATCGGTGTCTTTTTTTTTTTTTTTTTAAATTCTGTGGCTAATCCTCAAAATGCATTCCCATCATGGAAAAAAATATGTAAGATCTCTCTTTCCCAACTAACAAACTAGTTTACCAAATTCAGTGGACTTTTGTTGTAACTACCTTCGGGGCTATCTAGTTGTCACCTATTATGAGCTTATGCATGGGACATATTCTAGCAATTTTTATCCAATGGGTGAACAAATGTCTTTTGTTCATGACAAGGACACTTTGGCCTTACCTATGATCTCGGCTAATTGATAGGCAATCTTCAGAGTAATTGGAAAATTGGAGATTCCCTGCTAATAAACAACTGGCAACTGTACTCACTGTGACGATAGACTTTAAAATAATTTTTGATAAAAATATATGTTTTTTTGCTAGTTGTGGTAGAGGACACAGAAAACATTACTAAGTAGTCTTTGAGACTCATTTGTAAGGCTACTTAGTCAAACATCTTTAAAAGATGCTTGACATCTTTAAAATATTACAATAGAGTGACTAATGTATCTTTAATCTCAATATTATAGCAAAAGTAAACGGCAGTATTATCAGGATTTAAAAGCTTAATGGAGTTAATTCGGATTTATTTATTCTTCACCAAGAAGGAAAAGGACACCTGAAATATTTCCATCTCAGAATCAACCTATTTTTCTTCATTGTTTAATATGCAGCCTCTTACATTTAGTTGTTCCATGAGACATAAACCATGGGGTGGCATTAGCTACTTATTTATGAAAAAAACATAAATGACATCATGGATAGAGCTTATTTGGAGAGGTTTACAATGGGAAAGCTGCAATATCTGCTGGGCATATTCAACTGCCTTTAATGTTCCTGGTCATAAGTCTTTCCCTTCATTGTCTGAATATATTCTGGGGCAGCAAGAAAGGAAACTAGGGATGCATGTATCAGTGTGGCTTAACTTTGATCTGGCTTGCTGGCTTTCATCACCTTTGGAAGAAACTGCATTTCACACCTAAGCTGTTCCGTCATGGGCTGAAAAGTGATGACTGTGCTGCGGTTGTCACAGTGATGCCAGAGACACCCAGGTGCTCCTGTCCTTTGAATCGGAGCCCAGCTAGCAGCCCCTCTCACATCTGCAAAATTACTTTTGGGAGAGTCAAACCTGGATGACTTCAAAGCCGGTTAAAAATAATTCTGCAAGAAAAGTGCAGGGTAGGTTCTTGGTGGTGGAAGCACAAGTAATGTTCAACTACAGGAGATTCCTTTCACACTGTCCTGACACCCGTTTCAACTTCCAAATTTCTTGCAGAAGTTATCTTGTGCTTTCAGCTTTCTTCTGATAAACATATTGAAAATGCAGTCAAGCATCTTTTTATCATTTCAAAACTTGAGCTCAAATTTAATCCTGCTGTCCTGACAGGGCCCCGGAAGCTGCACGGGCATGGTCATGACATCCAGGCCTGATGGCACAGCTCCTCGCCATTCCTCACTGCTCTGGCAGCATCTTTCATCTAGACCAACGAGATGGATCCAGTGGAAGCCAGTGGCAATGAACTCTAGGTCCTCATACTGAAGAGAATATTCTATCTACTTGAAATATGTTTCCTCTATCATTCTTAGTCTCATGATTAGTATTTCAAACCCTTCAAAATCCTTCATGGAGTTATTAACATTGCTTTCACATAAACTCAGTAATCAGTATAGTTGCACAATCTCTAGTTAACAATGTAAGAATCGTCTGTCATTAATCACATCCTCTTCCTGAAAAAGAAAATAACTATATGCACATTTTATTTCTCCTAAGATTTTCAGAAATATTTTGAGCAGTCTATGAATCTTTGATCTACATATGAAGTGGATACATGGTGTCTTAGGACTATTTAATAGAAATAACAAGGATAATTCTTCCTAGGCTGGCCATTGCTCTTCAGATTAAATAATATAAAATGAATTTGAGAGATAAATAACTATCGAGTTAGGAATAACTATTTAGATTGTCTTGTCATGATTCCTAATCTAGATTTCTCAGGAAATCTTGGGATAGACAAGTAGGAAATGTTCATTCATAAGCTGTTTATCAAGTCAGAAAAAGGCATGTAAATAAAACATCATATAAAATGTAAATAATGGACATGTATTAGCACAAATGTCCATTTCAGCAATATTTGGTTGGACCTTATCAGTTCTGTATAGCACAGCTTTGAATTTATTCTTTTGTATGGTTTATTTCCTCTGTGATAACTGCACTTGATTATAGTTAATATGCAAAGAACTTGAGATCTCCCCAATAGATCTTTGCTACTAGGGTGAAGTATACACACACATTAGAAGACAAGCTTCATAGAATGGAGAGATTGCTTAGTGGTTAGGGCCCTAGCTTGCAAAGCCAAAGGACCCCGATTTGACTCCTCAGGACTCACATAAGCCGGATACACAAGGTGGTGCATGCATCTGGAGTTTGTTTACAGTGGCTGAAGGCCACTCTCCCTCTCTCTCAGCCTCCATCAACCACTCTCTATTAAATAATAAACACAATTTTAAGAAGGGCATGCTTCACAATTTAAAGTCAGATTCCTAACCTTGACAAGCAGCCCTCCATTAAGAGAGGGCGCCCATTACACAGAGAAATTATAAATTTCCCCACAGGGCATACTTAAACTTCTACAGGCAGTTCCATTATGTGGGTAAGAGGTTTGAGGTTACCAGGGAGGATAGAGAAAACATACAGCAAAAGTTGGGATCTAGTCTGACTCACTATTCACTACCTTAGTCCCTTATCCGTGGTTTTCCTGGAACTCCTTAAGGCGAGCCAGGAGAGGGACCCCCGGGTGAACACGGTGCAAGCGCAAGACCTAGTCAAACACTGCTAAGAGCAGAGGAATCAGTTACCTTCCACACCTGCATAAGCACAAGCTTCCAGAACTGACGCAAGTGCAAGATTCCCCAACACAAGAAAGCACTATCTTACGCAACCTACCTGACACCAAGATTTCCCAACCTAACTAGACAATAGCTTCGGCAATCTACCTAAGCACAAGCTTCCCCACCTAAGTAAACACTGCCTTCTACAATCTACGCAAGCACAGGCTTCCACAACCCGTCTAAGCACAAGCTGCCACAACCTACTTAAACACAAGCCCCCAGAACCTATGTAAGCTCAAGACTTTCAGACCTATGTAACCATGAGCTTCCACAAGCTAGGGCAGCACGAGCTTCCGCAGACTACAAAAGCGCAAGACTCCACCTCCTGGGTAAGCACAAGCTTCCTCAATCTACGTAAGCATGAGGTTCTATGACCTACGTAAAGATCGCTAAGTGAGCCTCCAGCGTGGTGCAAATCCAGCCACTTCCTCACCTACACAGGCTCAAGCTTCCCGAACCGACTTCAGCACAAAGCTTTCCCAACCTAGGTAAAGATCTCTAAGGAAGCCTCCAGCGTGGTGCAAAGCCAGCCAGAGTCCAGGACATACCAAAGCACAGGCTTCCCCAACCGACATAAGCACAGGGGTCTACAACCTAAATGAAGAGCAGAAAGTGAGCCTCCAGCGAGGCGCAGAGCCAGAACGTTTCCCCACCTAGAGCAGCTTCCAGAACCTGCAGAAGCACAAGGTTCCCCAAGCTCAGAGAGCTCTGATTTATGCAATCTACTAAGACCAAGCTTCCCCAAGCTAAGTAAACACTGGCTCCCATAATCGACCTGGCCACAAGCTTCCCCAGGCGATTTCAGCACGAGCTGCCCCGGCCTTCGAAAGCACAGGCTTCCAGGAACTGCGGAAGCGCAGGATCCCCCAGCCTGCATAAGCCCACGCTCGCACAACCTGTGTAAAGGTGGCTTGGTGAGCCTCCGGCGTGCTGAAAATCCAGCCAGCTTCCACTCCTACATGAGCACAAGCTTCTAGAACCTACTTGAGCACAAGATTCTACTCCCTATGCAAAGACGGTGTAGTGAGCCTCCAGCGTGGTGCAAAGCCAGCCAGTGCGCACAGCCTACCGAAGCACGAGATGCCCCAACCTTAGGCACTATCTGACGCAATCTACCTAAAGGCAAGCTTCCCCAGCCTACGTAGTTAGCTTCCGCAAACTACGTAAGAGTACACGTCCCCAACCTGAGGAGACAGTAGTTTACGCAATCTACGTAAGCACTACCTTCCGCAATCTACGTAGCCGTAAGCTTCCCCAACCCAAGGAAAGACCAGCATCGGCAGTCTCCGTAAGCACCAGCTTCCTAACCTATTTAAGTACAATCTGCCGGAACCTATTTTAGCACAATCTCTGGGAACCTACGAAAGGACAAGATTCCCCAACCTATGTAAGGAGAAGCTTCCAGAAGCTACCTAAGAACGGCCTATGTAAACAAGTACAAGTTTCCAGAAACTAAGAAAGCACAGTCTTATGCAATTTACCTGAGACCAAAATTCCATAACCTAAGTAAACACTACCTTCCACAGCCTATTTAAGCACAAGCTTCCAGGACTTAAGTAAATACAAGATTCCTAGGTAAGTAAGCACTATGTCACACAATCTTTGTCAGCACAAGCTTCCCCAACCTAAGTGAACAGAAGCTTCTGCAGTCCATGTAAGCTCAAGGATTGGCAACCCATATAAGCTCAAGCTCCCACAACCTACCTAAAGACCGCTGAATGAGAATCCAGCAGAAAGCCAGCCACCTTCCTGCAGTTATAAACAGGCCTCTGCTACAGACATGGACTTTTGTTAAGATGAAAAAGAACCCATAGATAGTCAGATAGATAGATAGATAGATAGATAGATAGATAGATAGATAGATAGATAGATAGATAGATAGATAGATAGATAGATAGATCGATCGATCTCAAATTCCGTGCTAACTTCTGAGATGGAATGTTCCCTCCTCTTGCCTTCACAAGAGTCTGTGAAGAATTTTGCACAGTTTAGCTCCCCTTGCCCCCATGACACCTGTAGATGCTTTCAGCTTCTCCAACAAGTGACTATAAAGTTATCCGCTGAGGATCAGGATTGATATGCACTGGTTAGCCATGCATGCAATTGTTCAACAAATATTCATTACATACTGTTCACTGACTTGCAGGACATTGATGTGTTTCTTTTCTTTTTTTCTTAACTACATATTGTCTCTATCCTGTGGGATTTATCTTGTAACATGAAAATAATGCATAAAATATATAGCTACCAAAAAATTACCTATACCTTGTAATTAGAGTGAAGTAGAAATAAATAATACAATGAGAAATTACAAGAGGAGAACCAAATCTGTTCCAAAGCATCAGAGAAAAGCTTTCCAAAACCACAGATATATGATGGATATCATGGGAGAGGGGAGTAAGCTATATAAATTATCAGCCTATATGGAACACTTTAGACAATTACTCGCAGAATACCAGGCACACATAAGGGTGGTCTGGTCACCTGAACTATGGCCTGAAACAATACATCAAGAAGACTGAGAGCAATATGAATATTTCTGTTGCCTGAGACAATTGTTTTGAATTTATTCTGGCAAATTTGGAGCCTATTGGTCAATTCTTATAAGTGGCCAACACTTGCCAGAAGATAGTCCCTTAATTTCACAAAATTTTCTAAAACTTGCCTAGGACTGGAGAGATGGCTCTGTGGTTAAGGCACTTGCCTGCAAATTCAAAGGACCCAGGCTCGATTTCCCAGGACTCACATAAGCCAGACATACAAGGTGGCACATGTGTCTGGAGTTTGTTTGCAGTGGCTGAAGGCCTTGGCATGCCCATTTTCTCCCTCCCTCCCTCTTTCTATCTCTCTCTCTCTACCTCACTCACTTGCTCGCTCTCAAATAAATGTTTAACAAACTAACTAATGAATGGATTCTCCCTGGACCATTTCTCCACAGAGTTGGTCTATTTAATAACATATATTTGTTGGCTGAAGGGTGAGAAGAGTTCCAAGAAAATGCAAATTATTAAGTAGAAAATACCCAGAAGAACATGTGTAAAGATATGACAAGCCTCTCCTGTAAAGAAAAGCTAGGGAATGTGGAAGAGTGGGTGACATTGGCTGGTCACAACTTGACATTATGGTAAATGGAGATTTGCAATGAATCTGCAGAGTAGTGTTACCACTGAAGAGACTCACCTGCCAACCATACACCAGGAAAAAAAAAAATACTGAACATAAATAATGGCCAAAGAGATTTTGTATTTCAATAGTCCATAAAAGAGAAAAAAGTTAGAAACTCTAATCTTGTCTATAAAATGTATTCATTCTGGGTGAATAAAGAGAACATCTGAATGTCTTCTGTTATAAACTTATACACTAGTTTTTTATTTCTTTCATGAAGCACCCATCCCACTACACACACACACACACACACACGTTTTGTACAGCATGAAGCTTATGAACACTGTTCTTGCTCTGTCAGTTTCTTGAATTTGACATTTGTAATTTTTAGCACTCCATTAGATATTATTAATACTCTCTACAATTTCAATAGATTATTCTTTGGGTAAGTTTCAGACACTGAAATTAATGTCAAATTGACATTTTTTAGTCAAAATCTTTGGAAAAAGTTATGCATGTGCATTAAAAAGTGTCAAAAATAAATTAACTCAACATTTAAATTGCATATATTAAAAGTACATATGAAATCCTTTGCTGCTGAGTGAGTACATAGGGCTCAGCTGTAAGCATCCGTCCTGAATTCTACTTTCTTCTCTGCTGAGAGGATAGAGCAAATCTTTTATTTTAAACTTTTAAATTTTTTTGATATATTCAATTCCATATGTCTTTATGGAAAAAAAAATTAAATAGCACACTGATCTCCTTTATGTTTGGTACCGTATCCCAAGTGGCAAATTACAACTAGGTGCAGTAAACTTTGAAAACCTGTCTCTTCAAGGACTCTAGCTGAAGAAAATTATGATCATTTAGGATGCTGGGGTAATGAAGCAAATGACTGTGAAAGTAAACAAAATTAATACAAGTCACAAGCTCCCATGGACATGACATGATAGTTCAGTTTAATATCAGGTTCCAGCACATTCTAACTGTGAAGCTGAGCAGGTAAAGGTGAGCTTCTGTTCTTCTGTTTTCAAGGGTTTCTACACAGGCATTTACTGAAAGCACTTTTTTGTTTTGTTTTGTTTTGTTTTTCGCGGTAGGGTCTCACTCTGGTCCAGGCTAACCTGGAATTAACTCTGTAGTCTCAGGGTGGCCTTGAACTCATGGCGATCCTCCTACCTCCTGCCTCCTGAGTGCTGGGATTAAAGGTGTGCGCCATCACGCCCAGCATTGAACGCACATTTCTAAACCACGTCTATAGAAAGTCTATTCTAGTCCTCAAGAATCTGCACTTTTATTTGTCTGGACAAATGATTCCAAACCAATTTTGCAAGTACTACACTTTGAGTATCACTATTGCACTGAATATATTCCCCCAAATTCACATGTGGGACACAATCCTGAAATCCAACAGTGTCGAGCATAGTGTATATTGGAGGTGTTGAAGTAATGGAGGATTTGCTTGTGATTGGTTTCATGGCTCTACAGACAAAGCTAGAAGAAATGGGCTTTCTCTCTTCTGCATTGTTAACACACGAGAAACGATGTTCCCCTTAGTTCCTCTTTCTGTCTCCCACATCATGAGAATGCAGCCAGCAAGCCTTTGCTGGATCCCAGTGCTGGGCCAAGATGTTGGTCAACTCATTCTGCAAAACTCTGAGAAAGCACGCTCTCTTTCCTGCATCCAGGCTGTGGATTACTTTGTAGCACCACAGCACAGACTAGGAGACTGTCCAGCCTTACTAAATCTGGAGAATCTCTCCACACTTATTTCTAGACACTTCTAAATACTCGATGGTATGTAGAATAATTTCACTTTCAAGAATATGTCATGAATCTGACATTATTTATTCTTTTAAATAATGTCAGTGTGTTCAGAAAGTTGAATGAACACACAGATCACGGAGTGAATACATCAGGCTTCAAACAAGAGGTGCCAATCAGATTCCAAAGTGTCCTCTTTATTTTCCAAAGGTCCTCACCCTAATCCAAAGCAGTACAATTAAGTACTGCTGTTCAAAACACTTGTCTTTATTTTGTTTTTGTCTTTTGCCACATCCATTAATTTCAATGGACCTCAAGAGAAGTTCAGTCCATGAAAAATAGCCAATATAAGTTATTATGCATATAGTCATTTTTAGAGATAATAAGAATGTAGAGATTAAACATAGATGAGTGGAAGCTAGGGGCAGAGTGTAGCTGGCAGAGCATGAGTGACCCCATGATGATGGAATGATGTGCACCTTTATTTTAGTGGTGTGTGACAGCTACGTAGAACCGCACACACACATAGGCACACACACAGATACAGTGAAATCTGAATAGGGTTTGTGGGTTGCACTAAGGACTTTTCCAGATTTTGATATAGGACTAAATATTTAGGAAAGGTGCTACCATTGTGGAAAGGCAGATGACAGGCATCGGTGGTGGTTCGATTCTGGCATCCCCCATAAACTGAGGTTTTCTGAATGTTAGGTTCCCAGCTGATGAAAATTTGAGAATTACTGCCTCCTGAAGGCAGTGCATTGTTGGGGGTAGGCATATAGGTGTTACAGCTAGTTTCCCTTCGCCAGTGTTTCGCACACTCTCCTGTTGCTATTGTCTACTCTTGTTGGTAAGGAGGTGATGTCCACCCTCTGCTCATGCCATCATTTTCCCTGTCATTGTGGAGTGTCCCCTTGAGCCTGTAAGCAAAAATAAACCTTTTATTCCCACAGCTGCTCTTGGTCAGGTGGTTTCTGCCAGCAATGCGAACCTCACTGCAACAGTCAAGTTGGTACCAAGGACTGGTATCATTTGCTGCTAGATACCTGACTGTGTGGCTTTGGCCTTTTGAAGCTGATTTTCAAGAGGAATGTGGAAGGATTTGAACCCTCAGCCTAAGAGACACCTTGCAGTGCTGTAAATACAGCTTGATGGACTATTCTGGTCAGAGATGAAAGACCTGACTGCAGTAACAGCCTTGGACTATGAGGTTTGGTTTATGAGGGTGAGAAAGAGCTTTGCCTGGACTGGGCTGGAGGCAGTTTATGTGAGAGGCTTGCTGTTATGCCTATATACTGAGACATTGTGGAGGGTTGCAGTGTGTAGAAATCGACTGGTTTGAGCAGAGGCATATGGCACAGAAAAAAATGCAATCTTTGGGTGAAACTGATGCCCATTCAGCTGCAACTGAGAGATTATAACCACTGAGATTGGACCATCTGACCTGCATTGGAACCACAGAAAGTATGCAGTCTTTGGAAGGGGCCTGAATACTGGAGGAGTGCTCTGTTCTTCAAAGTCTGCTTTATTCCCCCCTGGATTAACAAATTAGCACTCCACCTGGTATTAAGTGGGAATCATTGAATTTGCAACACAGTCCTGTATTTTGGAATGGCCATGGGCACTGTGAAGCAGATTAGCTGGATGCCTGCATGGAGACCCGATGGAGCCATGAGGATGAGCTATGGGTTGCAGTGGAGACCCAGTGGAGATGTCAGGACCATGAGATGGCTGCTAAGAAGAGCTGCCGGCCCCAGATGAAGTTTTCCAGGGATGTTTGTGAGTAGCCTAGCTGGAGCAGTGGAATTGGAACTCCAGAGACTTGTGACTGGTTAGAATTATCAGACTTGGACATTTGTCACGGACTAGAGTTGTTGCAGTTGGAGCTACAGAGTTTGATGTTTGCCCTGTTTAAATCTTACATTGCTTGAATATTTCTTTGCCATGCCCAATGCCATCTGTTGAAGTATGAATGTGTATTCTGTGCCATTATGGATTTTTTTGACGTTGTTACAGTATTATGGCTAAATTAAAAGATCTCAGACTATGAGAATGTTTGAACATCATTAGGGTTGATTAAAAACTATGAGGATTTTTAAGGTTGGGTGAATCATTGCATTCTAGCATTCTATATCATGGATGGTTATCAGTTCATGGGGACCAGGGCAGAATGTGGTAGTTGGATTCAGGTGTCCCCCATAAACTTATGTGTTCTCAATGCTAGGTTCCCAGATGATGGAGATTTGAGAATTAACATCTCCTTCAGGCACTGTATTGTTGGGGGCGGGCTTATGGATATTATAAGCCATTTTCTCTTTCCAGTGTTTGGCACACTCTCCTGTTGCAACTGTCCACCTGATGTTGCCCAGGGGGTGATGTCCACCCTCTGCTCATGCCATCATTTTCTCCTGCCATTATGGAGCTTCCCCTAAAGTCTGTAAGCCAAAATAAACCATTTTTCCTGGAAGCTACTCTTGGTTGGGTGATTTCTGCCAGCAAGGTAACCTGACTGCAACAGTGTCTTTCCATAAATTTTATTTTATTTTATTTTATTTTTTAATTTTTATTAACATTTTCCATGATTATAAAATATATCCCATGGTAATTCCCTCCCTCCCCACCCCCACACTTTCCCATTTGAAATTCCATTCTCCATCATATTACCTCCCCATTACAATCATTGTAATTACATATATACAATATCAACCTATTAAGTATCCTCCTCCCTTCCTTTCTCCACCCTTTATGTCTCCTTTTCAACTTACTGGCCTCTGCTACTAAGTATTTTCATTCTCACGCAGAAGCCCAGTCATCTGTAGCTAGGATCCACATATGAGAGAGAACATGTGGCACTTGGTTTTCTGGGCCTGGGTTACCTGACTTAGTATAATACTTTCCAGGTCCATCCATTTTTCTGCAAATTTCATAACTTCATTTTTCTTTACCGCTGAGTAGAACTCCATTGTATAAATGTACCACATCTTCATTATCCACTCATCTGTTGAGGGACATCTAGGCTGGTTCCATTTCCCAGCTATTATAAATTGAGCAGCAATAAACATGGTTGAGCACGTACTTCTAAGGAAATGAGATGAGTCCTTTGGATATATGCCTAGGAGTGCTATAGCTGGGTCATATGGTAGATCAATCTCTAGTTGTTTTAGGAACCTCCACACTGTTTTCCACAATGGCTGGACCAGATTGCATTCCCACTAGCAGTGCAGAAGGGTTCCTTTTTATCCACATCCCTGCCAACATTTATGATCATTTGTTTTCATGATGGTGGCCAATCTGACAGGAGTGAGATGGAATCTCAATGTAGTTTTAATCTGCATTTCCCTGATGACTAGTGACGTAGAACATTTTTTTAGATGCTTATATGCCATTCGTATTTCTTCCTTTGAGAACTCTCTATTTAGCTCCATAGCCCATTTTTTGATTGGCTTGTTTGATTCCTTATTATTTAACTTTTTGAGTTCTTTGTATATCCTAGATATTAATCCTCTATCAGATATATAGCTGGCGAAGATTTTTTCCCATTCTGTAGGTTGCCTCTTTGCTTTTTTCACTGTGTCCTTTGCGGTGCAAAATCTTTGTAATTTCATTAGGTCCCAGTGGTTAATCTGTGGTTTTATTGCCTGAGCAATTGGGGTTGTATTCAGAAAGTCTTTGCCAAGACCAATATGTTGAAGGGTTTCCCCTACTTTTTCCTCTAGCAGTTTCAAAGTTTCCGGTCTGATGTTAAGGTCTTTAATCCATTTGGACTTAATTCTTGTGCATGGCGAGAGAGAAGAATCTATTTTCATCCTTCTGCAGATATTTATCCAGTTTTCAAAACACCATTTGCTGAAGAGGCTGTCTCTTCTCGAATGAGTATTTTTGGCATTTTTATCGAATATCAGGTGGCTATAGCTACTTGGGCTTACATCTGGGTCCTCTATTCTGTTCCACTGATCTACATGTCTGTTTTTGTGCCAGTACCATGCTGTTTTTGTTACTATGGCTCTGTAGTATAGGTTAAAATCAGGTATGGTGATACCACCAGCCTCTTTTTTGTTGCTCAGTATTATTTTAGATATTCGAGGTTTTTTGTGATTCCAAATGAATTTTTGGATTGTTTTTTCTATTTCCATGAAGAAAGCCTTTGGAATTTTGACAGGGATTGCATTAAATGTGTAGATTGCTTTAGGTAAGATTGCCATTTTCTCAATATTGATTCTTCCAATCCAGGAACAAGGGATGTTTCTCCACTTTCTAGTGTCTTCTGTAATTTCTCGCTTGAGTGTTTTAAAGTTCTCATTGTATAGATTCTTTACTTCCTTGGTTAGGTTTATTCCAAGGTATTTTATTTTTTTTTGATGTAATTGTGAATGGGAGTGATTCTCTGATTTCATCCTCTGTGTGTTTGTTGTTAGCATATATGAAGGCTACTGATTTCTGTGTATTTATTTTGTATCCTGCTACATTGTTGTAGGTTTTGATCAGCTCTAGCAGCTTGCTAGTAGAGTCTTTAGGGTCCTTTATGTATAGAATCATGTCATCTGCAAATAATGATAACTTGATTTCTTCCTTTCCAATTTGTATCCTTTTTATGTGTGTCTATTGCCTTATTGCTATGGCTAAGACTTCCAAAACTATATTAAATAGAAGTGGGGACAGTGGACACCCTTGTCTTGTTCCTGATTTTAGTGGGAAAGCTTCCAGTTTTTCCCCATTTAGTAATATGTTGGCTGTAGGCTTGTCATAAATAGCCTTTATTATATTGAGATATGTTCCTTCTATTCCCAGTCTCTGTAGGACTTTTATCATGAAGGGATGTTGGATTTTGTCAAATGCTTTCTCTGCATCTAATGAGATGATCATGTGATTTTTGTCCTTCAACCCGTTCCATAAATTTTATAATGCAAAACAAGAAGAATATTTAAAGGTACAAATCGTTGCATATGTTTAGTTCTACCTGCTAAGGAGGCTGAGGCAGGAAGGCCAACTGATGTCAGGAGTTCAATATTAGTCTGGGCATATGGCAGAAAGAAATCTCAAAAACTGGTTAAAAAGAAAAGCAGTAGAACAAAGTACACAATATGATTCAAGTTAAAAGGCTCATTATGTACTTTGATATACAGTTTTAATATTCATAGAACATATCTAGACACCAGATTACAGCTACTGACCTATGAAAAAGAGGAGGAGAAACTGAACTCAGGACATAATATGCCTTTTTAACACTATTTTACGCTATTTAGATGTGACTTGTAAATGCACATAAACTATGTTTCATTATTTTGAATCATATAAACAGGTCAAGTGGCTGTAACAATGTCAATGAAGTTATCACATCCCTTTGTAAGTAATGCAATTTCATTTTCATAGTAGTGAAATTGGTATAAATCTATGCGATTTAACATAAAAGTCAAGGCAACATGTGTTTAGAAAGACTGACAGATTGAGCAAAGGAATTCCTTCCTGCAAAGTGTGAAAACTCCACTCTATCAGAGTTCAGCCTGGACCTGTGAGGTGTCTGAAATTGAAACCAGTGCACATAGGGTGAGCTCTCTACCAAGAAGCCACAGCCCCACTCCTGCCCTCAGACCTTCAAGATTTGCAATCATTGCAATGACAAAGGAACATTATGATGCTGACTAGGAACCTTTTGTTGGTTATAACATAAAAGATGGGACAGTGGGAAGCATTTTGTATCGAGGTCTCAATTCTGCTGCTCATGGAGTACTGTGGTGGTTTGAATAAATGGCCCTCAATATATTAAGTTTTTCCTTTGTTTGCAGTTTGTATCTGCAGCCACCTGGCTGGAGGCAGTGTCACTGGGTGGTTCTTAAAGAGTGGTGGTGGGTTTCAGATTTCAATCTAAAGATATGCAAAGTGTGCCTAGCTGGAGTTCCTGAAGTGTGCTGTGCTATGTGGCTTTTGGCTTTTTGTCCGGTGCTTCTCTCTGTGTGTTTGGTCCTGGGAAAGCAGGCCAGCTTCTTCTGCCATTATGGAACTTCCCCTGGGTCTGTAAGCTTCAATAAATATCCCTTCCTCCATAACTGTGCCTGGTCTGAAAGTTCATCTCAGAGAACCTGAAGCGGTCTGCTACAAGTACTCTATATGCAAACCCTGCTTTCATATATTCAAGTAACTTCATCGACAAGTGTGAGTGCAAAAAACACCTTCCAAGTTCCATCAACCTCAAATCAAAAAAAAAAAACAAAACAAATCAGTCCTTCCACCAGGCTCTCCTTTACTGGAGCTTGATAGTGGTTCAGATTCTGAGTAAGCCAGAAGTCACCATCTCTGCTGACAAAGGCCATGGCTCACTGTCAGCCAGCGCAGGCTTCAGGTCACTTCATACAGCCTGCCACATTTTCCAGTGAGCTTGTAGATATGTCATCTCAATTCTTGTAACAATGTTGATAAATCACACAAAATGAGTGACATCAGAACAGGACTCTCACTTTTCTCCCTAATTTAAAGACATCATCACCTTGAAACTTTAACTCTCCTATGCAAATTTTAGATGAGTTGTTCCCTGTCCTGTGAGCTTGCTAGCTCTGCAGCCTTGCATAACTTCTGGAATGCAGCACTCTTCCCAGGGGGCCAGGCTACCAGCAAAAGATGGTCTTAATCAGTATTTGGCTGAAATGCTTTGACATTGCTTTTCTCTGGGAAAATATGTAATTGCAGACAAACTAGTCTGAATTGTTCAAATTTAAGCATTTCATTTGAGCTGATGTTTTGTATATATTTTGTGTTTCATTATAAAATTGTAACTTCATATTTGTGCTTGGCTATTTCATAGTTACATTGAGATTAAAGTATTACCATTACAATGGAAAATTAAGCCTCTAGACCTCTTTGGAAAGAAGTTTATTCTAATGCAATGTTTTTATAAAAGGTAATGGAATTTTATCAGAAGCCTTAAACTGTAATATTGTATGTACACCACAGAGCCTAGACCTGAACAGGACCAGAAGCAACTACTGACTCGCTGCTTTACTGGTTTACTTAGCCTTGGATTAAAGTCAACACAAAGTGAAAACAATCCAATTATCCTTCTTTCTCTCAAAGCCATTTTGTAACGTTTCTACTGAAAAATGTGTAGTAATGTATATTGCTTAAAAATGTGTGGTATATATGGACATGTCAGTGTTTGTGTGTTTACTTAAATGTATTTTACAAAAGTAGTGAGACGTTGTTATATCACTAATAGTATTTTTTTCCAAAACACTAGCACCTCATGTATATTTAAGATATATTTGGTTAATCCAAGAGTATTTTGTAAGAAGATAAATTCATCATGTAGCCAAAATTAACATGACACTGCTATATTTCTTATAAGAAATACAATATAAATACAACTTAGTCATTGTACCCACTTGATATACCCATGTATGATTTTGATCTTTTTATTATAACTCAAATATAAAAAGTCACTAAATTTCAACTATACCATCACATCTTAGAGAATGATTCTTTAATTATCAAAGGAATAGACAGGTGAGCAAGAATTATAATAGCTAATATGATCTTAGTTTAAAATTTAGGTTTCACTTTAACATTTGGGAACAAAATAATAAAACATTACAGAAGGTGGCAAGGTATTTGATCAAGAACAGTGTGAATTGGCATCTGTCTTGCAGATGCCTGCCTGACATCATTTCCAATGGCTAAATTAACTTTAGTCAAGGTTAGCTAACTCTGTTCAATTGCCGTGGATGAGTCCCTCAGCTGTACACTGTTTACTTTAATCCTCCTGGAAATTGCAAGACGCCAAGTGAAAGCTTTCACATATGACCAGAAGGAAGAGAGCAAAAAAAAGTCATTAACTCAGACCTCACTGCAATATATTATAGTGAAAGTTGTCTCTTTTCAGTGTCATTGCCCAGAATAGGAGCCCTCTCTGACTCAGCTCAGAAGCAAAGCTGGTGCAGGTAGACTGTCAGGGCCACAGCCATTTTTCTTTTATACTGTTTATCTTTGTAGGGAAGACGACTTTTCTCTCTCCATCAATCCTTAGTCTCAAGGTAAGAGGCATAGTATACTACTGCCTGAGCGAAAACTAGATGAATATTAATGTGCGCATCCTGTAGACCAAGTGCAATGAGCGAAAGGACTAAAATTAGTTCAGAATTACAAATTTCCAACAAAACACCAAATATACCAAATTATTAATAGATATTTTCATAAGGTATGCGCTAAACTGTACTACCAAATGTCAGTTGCAATTCTGGACATCCTGGAAAGCAGATGACTCGTGTGTTCTGCTGAGCATTTGGAGTCAAGATACCTGGCTGGTCCGTTGGCATGAGCTACAGGAAGATTACTCTTTTCACTTTTGCACATATATTAAGTGGGAGTTACAATGTGTTATTCCCCTTATACTTATGCGAAAATGCCTGAAAGGTGCAACCTAAGAGAAGGGTTTCTTTCGGTTCACAGCTTGAGGGCACAACGCATCAAGGTATGGGTGTGAGGACAAGAGCAGTCCACTTCTACAGAAACAACACTCTGCTGTTGGCAGGCAGGAAGGAGAGAGAGATGGCAAACAGCCTGAGTGTGGGCCAGGACGTCACAACCAGTATCACCAGTCACTTGTGACCCACTTCCTCCACTTAGGCCCTACTTCCTGAAAGTTATTTTTTTTTTTGATGCATTGTTTTGAGGCAAAGCCTAACAGACTGCCTCTTTTTAAATGAGAGAGTAAGAGAGTACATGTGTGTGTGTGAGGGAGAGAGAGGGAGAGAGAGAGAGTGAGAGAGAAAGAAGGAGAGAGAGAGGGTGGGTGTGTCAGGGCCTCCAGCCACTGCAAGCGAGCTCCTTATCAGTGGTGAAGCACAGGGGTTTCTGGGGAACCTTTCACATGCTAGTCACAACTATAACATCTGGTCTTTTTGTGTTATTGTGTTATTGGGATATTATAGTTCAGTGTAAGGAAAAGAAAATGTAACATCAACTTGAACAAATTAAAGGTGTTGTATGATTTTGGTGTTGTAATGATAAAGCAGCTTGTACACCTGGTGTGGTGGGGCACACCTTTAATCCCAGCACTGATGAGACAGAAGTAGGAGGAGGGCAGTGAGTTCAAGATCAGTATGAGACCACAAAATGAACTTCAAGTCAGCATGGGCTAGAGCAAGACCTATCTCAAAAAATCAAAACAAAAAGTAACTTGCTACATTCTCAGAGAAATTTGGGTTAAAATCTGTACATGAACTATTCATTAGTAGAAGAGGTAAAATCACAAAGATACTATGTTCCTATCAAAAACAATGCAAAGAATCTCTCCCAATCACAGGGAT
Organism: Jaculus jaculus; assembly: GCF_020740685.1. Taxonomy (NCBI): domain Eukaryota; kingdom Metazoa; phylum Chordata; class Mammalia; order Rodentia; family Dipodidae; genus Jaculus; species Jaculus jaculus. The sequence goes on along the minus strand of NC_059119.1, from coordinate 42,522,374 downwards.
GAGCTCACATGGTCAGTGGTCAATCTTCAAATGTCTTCTGACAGACAAAGTGCGAAGGTGGAGTGAATATGTCATTTCGTGTCATATTTGCAGTCACAGCTGTATGCAGACACTTTGTCCTTTTGTGACAGTGGTCAAGCTTGGATTACCTGACCCTCAGTTTTTATTATATTTGATTATCGTAAGACTGTTTCTCAGAGGATTGCTCTATAAATTCAATGTTAAATTAGACATAAAGAAGAAGCATCAGCTAGAAATTGTTTAAAATTATTATTGCTATGTGGCCATTGAGGGTACAGAAAGGTACAGTTTGTTTGTGGAAATGAAATATATTCTGAAAGTTTATCTAATCTAATTTTCCATAAATCTTTTAGTGTTCTGCACAATGAGGTATATGTTATAGTAGATCCATTCTGAATGGCATCATTGTCACCTGCCAGGTGCGTTTGCATCCTTTTGCTTACTGCGCATGTCACACCCTTCTTATGTCTATGCGAAACACGCTTTCTCCTTCTCACCGATCCCTCCTTCAAGGTTCACTTCAACTGTCACTTCTCAGACGTTCTCCCTGACCATTAGGCTTCATATTTACAGATTCCTTTTTTAACCCTATCTGTGATTGAAATCTTAATATACTGCTTGCTGGTGCCACTCTTTTGACATTTTCAATACCCACCTCCTCTGTCATACTTATCTTTTCAAATAATGTGTATCTTATCTCTAACATTAGGATACACAGTCCTTCAATTTAGATACCATGAATCAGATTTTGTATCCCAATACACCTAGGAAGGTGTCTTATAAATCACACTCCCTGTGTATTCATGATGACTGATGTAAGTAAAATAAATGAAACTGGGGTTATCAGCATAAAATAAAGACAAATATCTATTCTGTTTCCCAGAGAAGTATTCGAAAAAATAGCATATTACAAAATGATTTTTTGAGCTATAATTTGTACAGTATGTCATTTTCACTGTGCTCATCTGTAACAGTACAGCCACAAGAGAAGCTTATATAAAGCAAGCCATTTTAAAGTTAAAAAAAAAATCACAGATTAAAGTCAATTTTTCTACAAGAGGCAGGTGTATATTAGAAGGTGAAATTCACCCTGCATTTGTAAGAAATCTATGCAGTATTAACTTGGTTAAAATAAAAGTCAAAGATGGAAATGAACAGATTCAGGTAACTATCCAGGCAATAATGAAAAATATCGTAAGGACATTTGAAAAATAATATAACAGTCCTCATTTTAAATGAGAAATTGTGAAATAAAAACAAAGGAAACACAATACACATTTACATTTTTTTATAACTAAAAACTTATTTTCCAATGGGCCATATTTCTAATGCTTCAGTATTTTGGCTCAAACAGAAAGACATTTTAGAACCGGATCAGGTGGCCCTTTCTCTTCTTGTCTCCTCCCAGGTCAAAATGCTTGCATCTCTTAATGGCCAGCAGCTTCTTGGATCTGCAGGTGGGCTCCACATACTCACAATCTTCTTGGTGGTTTTGGCCTTCTTTCTGAAAATTGGCTTTGTCTGCTCACCAGACCACTCTGCTTCCCTTGGGCATGCAGGGAATCCTTGCCCTTCTTGAACTGGGTCACTTAGTGGGGCTGCTGCTTGCCACACTTCTTACAGAGAGCACCAGGGGCTTTAGGTACGTTGACCATCTTTGTGGTGTAGAGGCACCCACGCAAGGAAAACAGGAGACAGGGAGTCCATGCTCGTCAGCACGCACCTCTCGCACCTCACAGGAAAAAGCCACCTTTGCATGTTGAAAACATTTTTTAAGCTTATTTTTTTAGAGAGAGCGAGAACCAGAGAAAAGAGAGAGAATTGGCACACCAGGGCCTCAGCCACTACAATAGAACTCCAGACACTTGTGCCAGCTAGTTGGTAGGTGTGAGCTTGCGCTTGCCTCACCTTTGTGCCTCTGGCTTATGTGGGAGCTGGAGAGTTGAACATGGGTCCTCAGGCTTTGCAGGCAAGCGCCTTAACAGCTAAGCCATCTCTCCAGCCCAACATTTACATTTTAAAGCAGGGTGGACCCTATCTGCCAGCTCACTAGCTGTAATAATGAGGCTTGTTATGTTCAAGTTATCTAAATCTTCATATCCATCACTGCCTATTCATCGCTATCATCATCATCATCAGTGAGGGGAAATGACTTACCCAAAACCATCAGATTTCAAGGACTAACAGTTTTAGTTATTAGATTTTTTTCGGTATTAGTCATCATGATGGAAACATTTATTTAATTTTCACTAATCCTCCCAATAGTCTTCTTTTAAATTTCTTAACTATCATTAATTTGGAAATGGAATACTGTTTTGCAATATTTCTTATCTTTTAGTTTATATCATTGGAATTGTCACTTTTTTTTTTCTGGTTAAATATTCTTTCCGTGTTTAGATTGCCACTTTTTCCGTAATGTCTCTTGGGCCCTGGAAGATGTGATGGAGGTGCATAGACTCTTGTGTGCTGCTTTCCCTGCTGGCCAGACCATCTGCTCTAGGGAGAAGGTGATAGACACTGGAGATACTCAAAATGCTTTGAAGCAGAGATTCAGAGATCGCACAGAGCTAAACAATGAAAGTAGTCTTGTAACACACCTGCCAGGGTTCACGGAACAATGTGCAAGAAGGCACAGAACGATTCTAGGAGACACAGAGTGGGCAGGAGTATCCTGAAGCGTTGCCACCCCCACCTCCTGGGCGCAGAGACTATTTGATGCATTCAGACCCCACCACAAGCACTGCTGACTTCGCTGAAGAGAGCCCTCAGAGGACTGGCAGTGGGACAGAGAAGACACATCAGTGTAACCTGGAGGGGCATATGCCCAACAACCAACATGTTCATATGGCAAAATTCATAACCAATAAATCAAATAGTATGACATTACTAGGAGGGAGGAATGGTGATGCAGGAATATAGGGGAGAAGGAGACAGAGAGAGCTGAGGAGACTGAGAAATACACCTGTACATTATTAATAAAATTTGTAAACTGTCGATAAAAGCTTTGAAAATATTAGATGCAGAAATAAGAAAATCCAGTGTACTGCTTAACAACAAGAGACCCTGCCTCAAACAAAGGTGAAGGAACACGTGGATACACTCAGTGTTATCCTCTGATCTCCAAACCTGTGCTGCGTCAGCACATACCCACATTTACCCCCATTCCACACACATATGCACAGCAAAAATGAGGGGGTGGGGGGAGAGAAATCATAGAAAGCTTACCTTAAAACTTTTCAGTGGGGCTGGAGAGATGGCTTAGCGGTTAAGTGCTTGCCTGTGGAGCCTAAGGATCCCGGTTCGAGGCTCGGTTCCCCAGGTCCCACATTAGCCAGATGCACAAGGGGGCACACGCATCTGGAGTTTGTTTGCAGAGGCTGGAAGCCCTGGCGCACCCATTCTCTCTCTCCCTCTTATCTGTCTTTCTCTCTGTGACTGTCACTCTCAAATAAATAAATAAAATTATTAAAAAAAAAAACTTTTCAGTGACCTGATAGCACAATGAATATTGATCTATAAATATTTTACGCATACTCGTGGGTTTGGGAGCCCAGAAAAGAGCTTAGCCATATTATTATGTAGAAAGATGGCCATGAATTGACACAGACCACAGCGTGGCTTGGAGGATGTAAAGGAAAGACATGCAGAGAGACTACTGTGACTCTGCTCCCCCAAAACAACAATAATTGGTCATGTGATGTTATTTCATCCACAAGTACACTATATGTAATAATCTGTAATCTTTATGTTACACAGAAGAATTCAGACATAGAAACTTTAACTAAGGAGTTTAACTCAGGATTTGAAGAAGATCTACACTACGTGAGCAAACAACAGCCTTCACTAATATCTCTGCGAGGAATGCCAGGAACTTTCAGGGAAGGTTTCCAGCTCAGCAGCTTTTACGAGCCAACGTCTGGGCAGAGGCATAAAGATATATACTTGCCTTGGGCTGCTATGTGTGCGCGATCTAAACAAATAAGATTTCAGGAAACCTTAGGAAACCAAAGTCACACTAACAACCCAAAGCCAGTGACATTTATTTAGCCTTCTGTCCCTTCTGCCCACCCCTTCCTAATCTCTCTCTTCTTTCTTTCATGATCACTAAGTTGATTACACAAAGCATGCCATTTTAACCCATAACTAAGTGTGTGTTACAAAAATGTTGCAAATATATAAATCCTACAATTTCTACCATTGTGACTGCACTGGGAAGATATTCACAGACTTGGGGAGATTTGATTTCCCAGTGTAATGTGAAAGGCAGGTAATCTTCACCCCTCAACACAGATAAGGTGTTTGATGATAGTTGTCCCCATCCTTTCACTCTCACTAAGACTCACTAAAACTCGTGACTTCCCGAATCTCTGAACCTGAATAAATGCTAGGAAGGTGGGAGGACAGGGGAGAATAGTACTTGGTCAGTTATAATCAGCTTGCTCAAGCAAAGTATAAAAGAATCTTAAATATATATACATATATATATATATATATATATATATATATATATATATATATATATATGTATGTATGTATGTATAATAATACAGTTCATCTGTGTCCTTCTAGTATGGAGGTTTCAGAGAAGTTATCCACAATTGAAAATCCAAGGACTCAAAGTCTTTAACTTCCTTAACTTGGTCTATTTCAATTATTTCCATGTCTTAGCGGCCTGTTAATTCAGTAGCTTCCCTGAGATCTTCCCATCACTGTACATGAAATGCTTGGAAATGTGGAAGAAGATGACAGAAGCCACCAGCATATACAAAGTAGCCTCTGGGTTTATGAATGAACACAGAGAGGGAACTGTTTTACAGGACAAAGTATTTGGTAAACCATAAATCACTTTAGAGCGTTAATTTTCCAAACAGAACCATAATACCTAATTCTTTGCCTTATGTCCCAGTGTGAGTTTATTAGCATACAATCTCAATTTTATATCAGAAAATGCAGATTTCATGCATAACTTGTTTGTTTAAATGCTGTCTCTGTTAACCTTATTTTGGTTTTCTACTTAAGCTATGCTTTCAGTCTTGGAGAAACTATAAGAGGGAAATTTATTAAATTACAAAAAAACTCCATACTCCATACATTATGTACTGAAGAGTTTATGCAAAAAGTTCTTCCTTTTCATCCCAGCTACATGTCAACCACATTTTAAAAAACTTTGTGTTGTTTTGAACTCTTCCCCTTTGTAACCATGATTAGTTTATTTGAGAGAGAGAGAGAGAGAGAGAGAAAGAGGAGGAGGAAGAGCCAGATAGAATAGACACACCGGGCCTCCAGCCACTGCAAATGAGCTCCAGACACATGTGCTATCTTGTGCATGTGGCTTACGTCAGTACTGGGGTGTTGAACCTGGTCCCTCAGACTTCATGAACAAGCACCTTAACTGCTAAGCCATCCCTCTGCTGTCAACAGTGTCTCTTTTCTTTTCTTTTTTTTTTTTTTGTTATTGTTTATTTATTTGAGAATGACACAGAGAGAAAAGGAGGGAGGGAGAGAGAGAGAGAGAGAGAGAGAGAGAGAAAGAGAAAGCATGGGAGCGCCAGGGCTTCCAGCCACTGCAAACGAACTCCAGACGCGTGCACCCCCTCGTGCATCTGGCTTACATGGGTCCTGGGGAACCGAGCCTCGAACCAGGGTCCTTAGGCTTCATAGGCAAGCGCTAAACCGCTAAGCTATCTCTCCAGCCCAGCAGTGTTTCTTAGGCAGAGCCCTTGACAGGGCAGGGAGGGGAGGCAGCGAATGAGACAGGGATGCGCCTTCTTGCGTGTGCGTTCATGAAGCAGACCCGTGCTTAGCCGCAGCATGCTATTTGTTGGGGATCAGCCCCTTCAAGTCTCTCTGGAATCTCAGCATGCTTACCAAAGATGTCCTGTTCCCATGACTGAGGCTTTGAATATGTGGAAATAATGAAGATTCAGAGCAATGCTAGACCAAGATTCCCTTCCTCCCTCCCTTCCTTGTTTCCTTGCTTCCTTGCTTCCTTGCTTCCTTCCTTCCTTCCTTCCTTCCTTCCTTCCTTCCTTCCTTCCTTCCTTCCTTCCTTCCTTCCTTCCTTCCCTTCCTCTCTATCTCTTTCCTTCTTCCTCCCTCAGCTCATCCTGAACACTGAGCCAGCAGATTGGGTTAGATGATTAGTCTGAGTCATTTTCAGATGCGGCACAATGCCTACATCTTACTGCAACTAATAATTCAATTCCACTCTGGAATCTGCCAGCAGTTTCTTGTATGGTTCCTGGGGGTTCGAAGTCTTTTCTGGTCCATTTTTGTATTTCAATCCATTTATCTTGGAGTATTCACAAGATCTAACATTATAAAAATAGATATGAGCATGCAAACTGTGACCCTAGCTGAGCTACTAGATGACTCAGTGGAATGGGCAGCTCTGATTCCAAGGGCAGCTGCTGTATCGGCCCTCTCAGAGCAGGACTTATAAACCCCCATCACACAGACAGATTTCTGTCAGAGTACTTGATGACCCACTAAAGGTTAGTGGTGAGACCCCACTGCTGAAGACACCATATGCAGCTGACACATAAAATGGAATGGCATGGCTGGAAGCTAGAAGAGAGTCAGTCCCCAGACAGTCAGCGCATCAAGTGCCAGAAGGTGCTACGTGGGCGACTGGGGGAAAATGACCAACATCTGTCCAAGCAACTCATAGTCTAACCTACTTAGCAGCAAATAACCTGCTGTGATGCCCACACAAGTGCAGTAGTGGCACATAGCCATGGTGGGGAACCAACTACTCTTGAATTGGGTAACTGATTCCCTCAGTGGTACAGAACCATAGTTGGAGCTGGGAAACAAGTCAGAACCATATTCAAAAATTAGCCCACTCTCCAACATCAAGCTACCACCAATCATGGGTTACAAGAGGGCCTACACCTATTAAATTCTCTATAACAAAGTAAGGGTTATCTCATTTGTCCTGGTGCTAACTTACTCTACGTTGGAGAACCTGCTTCTCTTTTTCAGATAGATGTAGATCCTAAGGAGAGAGCCACCCCATCATACCTCAAAAGGGCCCGGGCTGAAACTAAGAAAAATTGGAGAAACAAGCAAGGGTGCTGTTTTCCTGATGAACCGGGTACCAGCACAAGGGGGAAGGAGACCAACACAGAGAAAAATGAACTCCTACCAAATCAGAGAGCCAGAGCCTCAGAGGCCCCCAAAACCTCATCACTGAAGCAGACCAATAATGAACCCAACATGGCTCAGGGAAATTTTGCAGAAGAGGGGGCAGAAAGAATGTCAGAGCCACACGTTGGGCCCTGATATGCAGAGACATCCTACCCACAACTGTGGGCTAACTCCACAATGCATGACCCATATACCTCAACAAGGAGGGGACAGGGGGAAGGGGTAGGTGACGGATGAGCCTAATAATAGTACCAAACTGACTATATTTGCTTAATACAAAACTAATTAATAAAAAAATTAAAAAGAAAACATCACAGAGAAAGATACCCAATGAAGCATTCAGTTTCCTTTGGGCTGTGAACTACATGTTCTTTCATATGCCTATCCTTTTTACATTTGGCTGTAGCTTATTACAGGACGTGTGAGAGCTTGAGAACAAGATCTCGAAGCACAGATTTCAGAGAAGCCTGCCTGGCCATACAGGACACCCCACACAGAGCATGCAGCTCCCCAGGCAGGCAGTGACTTCTCTAAATACAGCTACTAAAAGAAAGAGAGACGAAAAAGCAGAGGCAGACTCAAGTTGCATTTCTTTTGCATAAATTGTGCCAAATAATGAGAACTAAAATTAAAAAAAAATAATCTTAGGGAAACTACCTTACTGTTCTTCTTTTTTAATGTGGAATAACTTCTGAGTGTCAATAGGACTTTAGTACAGGGGAAACACAAATTAAGTTATATATACTGATTGACCTACGTTTCTACCTAAATGCATTTTGTTATACTTTATTACTTTTTTACTTAAAAATATTAATTAGTTTTTTTCCTCATGAAATTTTGGGATGGACATCCCTGGTTTACATTTCATGGAAGGAAAACGAGAACTGTTAAATAATTTGCCCAAAGCCACACAGTTGCTCACGAGCAGAGGCAACAATGACGACCTACAATGCATTCACCAGGGTTCAGCTGGGATGACTGTGGCTGAGGTCTTGGGCGACAACATCCCTTGATGACAAGGCAAACTGAAAAGACACAGCTCTCTGCAACCCTGTGTCTGCCAGGGGTGTTCAGGCCTTTCTGTTGCTCTTGGAAAGAATGATGGTCACAATGGAAGGGGCATATTTGCAAGTGAGCCCCGCACCCCACAGGACACAATGACTCTTCAGTCTGCTGTTTTTCTTACGTGTTAAAGATAAGTGTGCATCAAACCTGAGTTTTTGGGCTATTTATATAATTTGATTGCATCCCTAACATTTAGTGTGTTTTGTGCAGACTAAATAACTTGAACGATATAAAATCCCAAAGCTGATTTTTTTTTATTAGTTTTTTACTCAGTGAATATAGCCATGTTGGTACCATTGTTAGCCTCCTTCTTGTCCTCCCCCGTCTCCCTGGCCCCTCCTTGTTGGGGTATACGGGTCGTGCATTGTGGGGTTAGCTCTCAGTTATGGGTAGGAGGAAATGTTTCTGTATCATGACCCAACGAGTGGATCTGACATTCTTTCTGCCCCTTCTATTGCAAATTTCCCTGAGCCATGTTGGGTTCATTTTAGGTCTGCTTTGGTGATGAGGTCTTGTGAGCCCCTGTGTCTCTGGATATCTGATTTGGTAGGAGTTGATTGTTCTCTGTGTCTATCTCCTTCACCCTTATGCTGGTACCAGTTCACCAAGAAAACAGCACACTTGCTTGTTTCACCAATTATTCTTAGTTTACTGTGTTTTGTACAGACTAAATAACTTGAATGATATAAAATCCCAAAGCTGAGTCTCTCAGCAAAGAAAAAGGCAGCAAATATATACAACTAACCACAGAGTACTGAAATTTGATATACTAGCAGAGTGCAAAGAGGTCATGACGGAGGAAATACTACAAGGGACTAGGGGCAATAAACTAAAGGAGCTAGAAGCTCTTGGTCTGGTTAAGTATGCAGGTTTGCCCGATGGGCTAGTAGATGGCAGCTAAAACTTATCATGGCAGCAGAGGCTCTAATGACTTTGGGATATTTTTATTTTAAATTAATGTTTAAGCCATTTAAAAATATGCAGAACGGTCATATAAAGGTAAGACATTATATTTTCTGTGTCTCATTTTTATGTTTGTATTTTTAAATATTTAATTACTTTATTATTTATTTACTTATTTATGAGAGACAGAGAATGGGGGAGGGGAGCATGGGTATAAAATGGCCTTCTGCCACTGAAAATGAAATCCAGATACCTGCACAGTTTTAGCTGTTAACTTGATAAAATTAAATGTTTGCTGGTGCTTATCAATATAAAGATGTATTAGGTCAATTTTTATTACAAAAAGAAAGTATCTGGCTATACTGATGCTCTCTTTTTAACCTTATTGTATATGTATAAATAATACACAAAAAGTAAATTATTTTGCTACTCGAGAAGCAGGTAAAATGCAATCTATACTATTTTGAAATCCAAGCAAGAAAAGGGAGCATATATGTTTGTTTGTGGTGGTGAATTAATTACCCAATCATTCATTTATTCAAAGCATATAGTGAGTATCAAGTACAGGCCAGTTACCATTCTAGGCAGTAGCAATGCAACAGGGAGCAAAAGGTCAAAGCATCACCCTGTTGAAGCATTCTGTTTCCATTTTCAGGATTAGCTGTCATGACTCACATTAAGATTTACAACTCGAGATTCCCTTCATTGACAATGCCAACCTGCTTTATGTGAACAGTACAGAGCTACAGGAAGAGAGTGAGAGGTCCAGCTTGGAGAGTAATCTCCATATGACCTTGGCCTTGGATTTTAATCTCTGGAAGACAAATATTCATCTGTCATTGTTGTTGTTATTAGGTGACCTCTAGTATCTAATGAAGATAGAAAATTCTGTAACTTTCTGTTCCTGCTTTTTAAAAAAAGTGTATGTTTGGCTCATGTTAGTTTATAATGGTTACTAGTGGAAATTAATTAAGACAATACAAAAAAAGACTAATTGCAACCCAGAGCAAAGTGAGAAATGAACGGCAGTACTTAACACCATGTAATGTGAAGCAGTGATGGGCAGGTCTGGGCACAGAGCATGGGAAAAAAAATCACCAGACTGATTACAGCCATTGTGAAGGGTTGTCAGAAACAGCAAGCAAATTACAGAGGAAGAACCCACAGATCCTTTCCCGAAAATCACTACTATTGTCACAGTGTTAACTGGGTAATATTTTTTTAGCACAAGGGGCAAATGCATTTTTAAAAACATAATCAGTAGGAGGTACACATAGAAAAATGTACTTCTTAAAACAGCTAACCTGAAGATATTTATTCAGTAAGATAAGTAAAACCAAAAACACATGCTATATATTAGTCACAGAGTCATAGAGCTTTATTTATAGGACAGGGGTAAGGAAAAACAATCTAAGAAATCAGATCTCACATGGTAAAACATAATCAATATTAAAGATGAGATTTATAAAAATTTCGAATTAATTATGTGTAGAGATGACTACAAAATGGAATTAATTTTTAAAGGATTATAGTTTAAATAAACTAAAGTCAGATTAAGGCAATTTTACCCTTGGATTCGTAGAAGATTTGCCATAGGTTGTTCTGCATACAGTATCAGTGAGGATCACGTCCCCATAATTAAAGGTCGTATCATGAAGCCACAATTCTCACTAATGTAATTACTTTGTGTTCTCTTTTGCTCAAATAAATTCTTTACTTCATCCATTTTAACTGTGATTTATAGTTTCCAAAGCATTTGTATATTCACTTTGTTGTTGAAATTTCAAACATTTCCTTGAAGTAGCTTTCAAATTCTCTAAACTTTAGTTTCCTTGTATGTAAGAGCAGAATCATCATAACTACACCTGAGGTTCTGTGCATATGAACTGAGACGATAATCACAATGATGATAGTGACACATCTTCACAACTTACTATTATAGACTATATGGGCTCATACTAATTTAATTGTACTATGTATCTTAATGTGTTCCCTCCTCATAGTAACTCTTCATAATAGGTTATATTATTATGCATATTTGATTGTATAAAACAATGAATCACTGAAAGGTAAAAATGCCCAGAACTGTACACACACACACACACACACACACACACACACACACACACGATCTATAAAGTCACGATCAATGCCACCTAGAATTGTCCTAGGCATCACTCCCCTCTGTTGACAAACACATTCTCACCTTGACAAATGGCTTTAAGACTTATTTAGGGTTGGAAAGATGACTTAGCAGTTAAGGAGCTTGCCTGCAAAGCCAAAGGACCCAGATTCGAGCCCCTAGTACCCATGTAAGCCAGATCTGTGGCACATATGTCTGGAATTAGTTTGCAGAGGCTGATGGCCCTGGTGTGCTCATTCTCTCTCTTTTTCTCTCTTTCAAATAAACAAATAAAAATAAGCTTCGAAAAAGAAAAAAAAGACTCTTATTTAATAGTTTCAAACCTCTTATTAAAATGAAAGCCATTGATATTGTCCAACACAAATTCTATGTCATGTAGTTGAAGAAAAATGAATGCATGAAATTGAATCTTATTCATTAATATCATGTGTCATCATCATGAATATACTTTTCCCAATGTAAAAGAAATTAGTATAAGGATAAATGAGTCAAAGAAGACTAAATGAATAATAAATAGTCTAAACATTTTAAAACATGCTTTGGAGCTTGTGGAATTGCACAGTTAGAAAACTGAGTTAATTTTTTAATGTTAAACATTCCACAAGAATAAAGTATTTTTAAACATTTTAAGAATTGTAACATGTATTTACATATCCATATTTAGCCCCGTAGATTAACACTGCTTGAAGCCTCCATCTAGAAATTTCTTACTACAACAACCACAATGTGCAATGGTTAACACAGAGATGCATAGCTGGCAAAGTTGCTGAGAAGTGACTGCCGTGTTTGTAGCCTCACACAGGAAAAGCAGCCTACATCTTCCAAGGCCTAGGGAATATCATAGAAAAGGAGAAAGGAAGAAGAAACTGTAACAGCAGGAGGGTGAGGAGGAGGGCTGCAGAGTGCTATCTTCTAGATACAACATGACCATCACAATCATGGATTTATGGTCTTCCACACAAGATAGTCAATGGATCACCTTCAATGAGGGAAGGATTCATGGGACAACAGACCTCCCAGAGTAGCTAATGGCAGCCAACAATTGCTTGGGGTTATCTGGGGTCACTATTCTTGTAGTCATTGGCAAGTTAACTGTCCTCTGGCAAATAACCTTCTATCCACGATCATGCAAGCAACCCTAATTTAATTTAATAGGTTAAAAAAATGAAAGTAAGATAGTGATTAATGGGGCAGAAAAGGGTCTTATTGGGAAAGGGGATAAGAAGTTAACTGAAGGCAATAAGATCAAAATACATTATATACATGTATGAAACTGACAAAAATGAAAAAAAACATACAATTTAAAAATATAAAACTTGCTTTCTAAAAAATCATACGTTTGAAGAATCACATTAGAAAATATATTGCTACTCATAAAATCACAGGTCAAATAATTCAGGTTTTATTCTAAGCAAGGTGTTGATCACAACACATATACTTTTAATGACAGTTTTATGTAGTCTGAGACATAGTTGGTGTTCAGTTACTTGTGAAATTTAGAATTTCTGACATGTTTCTGCAGTTATATTATGTATCATTAGAAATACACACATCCTCCTATATAGCTAAAGTTAAATTTTATTTGCTCATATTTCCACCAATAACTATTTTTTTAAATTTATTTATTTATTTGAGAGCGACAGACACAGAGAGAAAGACAGATAGAGGGAGAGAGAGAGAATGGGCGCGCCAGGGCTTCCAGCCTCTGCAAACGAACTCCAGACGCGTGCGCCCCCTTGTGCATCTGGCTAACGTGGGACCTGGGGAACCGAGCCTCGAACCGGGGTCCTTAGGCTTCACAGGCAAGCGCTTAACCGCTATGCCATCTCTCCAGCCCCACCAATAACTATTTATCAAAAATTGATAACAGTGATTCTTTGACATCTATCACTCCTTACTGAAAGAAAGAACAAAACTTCAACCTAGGTAGTGATTTTCAAATATAAGAGTAAAATGTATTGATTAGCATAGTGAGAAAATAAAAGTATTCTTTGAAGAACTCTGAAAACTTCAACCTACTTAGAAGATTTATATTTTTTAAAAGATATTCATTTGTTTGTTTATTTATTTGAGACAGAGAGAGGGAGAGAAAGAGTGATAATGGATGCATCAGGGCCTCTAACCACGGCAAATGAACTCCAGATGTATGTGCCACAATGGGCATCTAGCTCACATGGGGCCTGGAGAATAGAACCTGGGTCCTTAGGTTTTGCAGGCAAGCACCTTAACCACTAAGCCATTTCTCCAACCCAAGATTTATGTTTTTAATTAAGTCCATTATCATGGTGATACAGGGTAATATAACAGCTCTACTGTTACAGTTAGTAAAGCTAGCATGCTTTAAGGAGAGGAAAAATAAACATTAAAAAGTTGGACAGGGTGAAAGTGTGAGGATACTAAATCATGTGTAGTCTTTTTTTTTTTTCTTTTTTTTTCAATGTAGGGTCTCACTCTGGCTCATGCTGACCTGGAATTCACTATGGAGCCTCAGGGTGGCCTCGAACTCACAGTGATCCTCCTACCTCTGCTTCCCGAGTGCTGGGATTAAACTAATATTGACATCTAACTTATTTTCCCTTTAAATATTTTCTTATGTTTACTATTTATAAATTCCTAACAATTTTAATCCTAATTGGTATGATCTCTCTTTCATTATCAATTTTTTTGAGACCTGGAAGATGTATGTAATTGAATCCTTACTCTAGAAATTCAGCTAAATACCTAATGTTTCACTAGGGATTTTACTGAGGTCTTCAATATCTGCAAAGTTCTTCAAATTAGTCTTACTGGATACATATAACATTGAAATTTGGATAAAATTATTTGTTGTCATTGCATAGGGATGAAGAGCTAGGATACACAGAACCCTAATCTGTGCAACCAAGATCTGAACTCAAGAAACCTAACTCCAGATCTGACGTCGTCACCACAATGCAGACTCTACTAGACTCCCTCTGCATGAGGGTCTTTTGTGAATGACTTCTGAGGGAAGTGATGTGGAGAATAATGAATGGATGTTCGCAGCAGTGCTCTGTCATTTGCCCCTCCTGAGCTTGGGGCACACTTTCACCATCAGAACTCCTCGCCCTCTCTCCTGCAGAAGGAGTCACATCCCTGGAGGACTGCGGAGGGTTGCTACCTGGCACCACGGAGAGCCAGAGCTTGCTTGGCATTCTTCCTGCAACTCTATTCACCAGCCTGTCTGTCTACTTCAGACTCACAGTTCTCTTCAGGTTCGGTTTTGAAAGCGAGCGGGGCTCGAAATGTCTTTTCTGTGAAGTTTTCGACCCCTCAGGTTTAACAGCACTGCCTTGGCATGATAGTGATGTCCACGCTCATTTCCGCAGCTGCAGCTGAGTGAGAGCTCCTCTTTAAAGGCCATCTTGACTGAAGCCATTCTTCTCTTTACCTTGGTCATCCTGCAGCCGTTCTCAGAGACAGATGAGGCACTTGGCATGTTCCTCTTCTATAACATTTACACATAATTAATGGGAACACTGGCCAGTATTCCAAGGATGACATGGAAGAAAAGCTTGCTCACATTTTACAACATAACTCTACAGGACGATCTTAACTATTCTCATAAACCAGGTTCCTTGTTTCTCCATAGCAAGAAATGCCTTTAATGTACTGCTTCTGAAAAATTTTTGTTTTAACCATTTTTTTTAATAAAAATTTTTTTTGACAGTCTGGCTGGTATTGTGAAACTGCATCACTGTTATCGGAACTAACCGAGAATCATTATAGCCTCAGTAAAATACCGTGTGTCTAGAGACTATTCATTACACTATGAAAAGGTGTTCAGCAGAATTTTAATGAGATTTCTCAGACTATGTCTGTGCCTGCAAGACACATGGCTCTGTCTAGTACATCAGAGAAGCAGAGCTTTCCACAGCCTCTGCTCATTATCTGCCCACTGACCAGTGTGGCCTTCCAAAGGAGCCAAAATCTTCTACATTTCTCAGACGCAGACAATATGTAATTATGCACTGCACTGGTCTGTGACAGTTTCTTTAGTTTCTTTTTCTTTAGTTTCTTTTTCTACTCTGACTTCATTTTTTTTTTTTTTTATTTCTCTCGTGACTTTTACTCTGGATTTGAGCTTCGTCCTTGACTGTAACTCAGAAAAATGACTCATTATACATTCCTTTAGGCCTTTTGGCCTCCTGATTTCTGACTTTCTATACCCAACTTGCTGTAACCATGGCAATGGTGAATTTAAATTCTACCACAGATATGCTTGCACATCCATGTTTATTGGTACTCTATTTACAGCAGCAAGGAAATAGAGACAGCCTAGATCCATCACAAGATGAATGGATGATGAAAATGTGCCATGTATACACAATGGAATTTTATTAACCCAAAAACAAAAATGAAATTTGGAGGGAAACAGATAGATCTGAAAATTGTTGCATTAATGGAGGTAAGCTTGACTCAAATATCGCAAGTTCCCTCATTTCCTTTTCTAGCTTTTATTTCTTATGAGTATTTAAGTAGGCATGCATGTAGGCATGGGTCATGAAAGGAGACTATGAGAGGTAGGAAAAAGAAGCTTAAGAAAGAGAGAGTATAATAGAATACATGAGACATGAAAGTAAAAATGGGTCAACTAAGAGTGAGAGGATTCAAAGAAAGGTGGGGAAGAAAATTGGTACAAATAAATTTTGTATAAAAATGCCGCAATGAAACTTATTATTTGTATGCTACATATAAAACAAATATTAATTTGAAGAAACAGCAATAAATTTAAACTTTGATTTCATTTATTTATTTATTTATTTATTTATCACAGACAGAGAAAGAGAAAGAATGGGTGCCCCAGGGCCTCTAGCCAAAGAAAACAAACTCGAAATGTATGTGCCACCATATGCATCTGGCTTATGTGGGACCTGGAGAATTGAACCTGGGTGTTTAGGCTTCACAGGCATGTGCCTTAACTGCTAATCCACCTCTCTTACCCTGATTTTAATTTTTCTATAATACCTATTTTTCTCTCTATGTAAAAACAAAGATAAAAAGGATAACTCATCTCAAATAAAAATTATAATAAATTAAAAGGAAATATAATTCACAAATTGGGATTTACACAGTGGGAAGAGTTTTTATTTTTACTTATTAAACCTTTTTTTTTTTAGAATTTGGATACATGTATATATTTTGATCATAGCCCCCTCTGGATATCTTCTCATGTCTCTCTAACATCTCCCTTCCACCGAATCCCTCTTACAGTTTGTTTTCTACTACCTTTCCTCCTTTCTTTTCTTCTCTTTCCTCCCTTCCTTTCCCCTTCTCCACAACCCATGAAAAAATATTTTTGGGACCAATACTACATATGTCTTGTACAGGTAATTCCATTAGCTTGAGATCAGAATGCAACAGTTACCTATGTTTGAAAGTTAGCATCTTAAAGCACTCCCCTCCACATTTTGCCTCTTTTCCTTTCTATCCCTTCCTCCTCAGCGCCCACTGAGTCTTTGAGGGCAACGTGTAGCAGTGAGCATGCAACAGTCACTTATTCTTAGCATTTTGATAAGTTTTGCATCTCCCTGGTGGTCATTGGACAAAGGTGAGAGCATCTCTGGACAAAACTGTGAGCAGCTCAAATCTATGGACATAAGCAAGTATTTAGAGGACAACTTGACAGGCACAACATATTCATTTAGCCAATCAACAGCAGAAGTTTCCCCAGTTGTGCCTAGGACCTTCCCAGCCATATGCTTTTCACTAGATTTTCAGAACCAGGATTGAAGTTCACACACACCCTCCGTCTGTGGTGCAGGCCTGAAATCCAATCAGATGTGATTTCACTGTCCCTCTAACAGTCATGCCACTATTGCACCAGTGAGAACATCCTGCCTTGCTGATCAGTTGTCTACTGGCAGAGTCCATTGCTGGGCTACTGCCTTTCCATCCCAGCAGCCTACCGAGCACTTTCCAGCACCATGACACCTAGCCAGCAATGAGCAGGCTTCCGCTAAAGTTCCCACTTGATTTCTCAGTGTCCTGTGAACTGTGGTTTCTTCATCGGTAGGGTCCTGTCACCTACTTTTGCTGGTAGGAGGGTAAAGAACATTAACACTTCCAAAGTGTTTATAGGAAGTAAACATTTCTGGAGCCCAACTCTGACCTATTTGTTTCTGACCTCAGGTATGAAACCACCCCAAAGCTCCATTTCAACATTTAAAGAAATTCTCCTGGTCATCCCACAACCAAGCTAGCTGTTCATATCTATCAACTAATACACAGTCATTTATTTGGAAAGAGATAAGTCATATATAGAAATACAGATGCATATCTATATCTATCTATCTATATATTATATATAGCTAAATACATAATAGGTATATAAATAATCCATGCCTTATGGAAAGTCATCTTAAATAATTGATTTGTAAACTAAAACATTAACTTTTGTGCATCAAAAAATCTATTGAGTTTCATGACTTATTATTAGTAGTCTTAGTGTCTGTTGGCTGCTAGGCAAATGGACCAGGTTCAATATTTACAATCTGGTCTATCTGTTGTTCCTGTCAGAAGAAAAGGCTAATTTGAGTGCCCTTTGAGATATCGGCCTATTACTATGATATAAGTTAGGCATGACCTTTAAGTTTTTCGTATTTTCTTAAAAATATGTCAGTATCTCTCATGTATGTGTGTGACCAATGGCTTTCTCTCTATCATCATTCAGAATGAACATATAATCTCATGTATATATTCCACCTAATGAAGCAGAAAATCAAATATTTAATATATAATTCATTCCCATTAGTCTTACATGTAGGTGTTCATAGACATAAAAAATAGTATATTTCTCCCCAGATAAAGAGAAAAGATAAAGGAAATGAAAATGAAATAGTCAATTAAAGAAGAGAAATAAATTTGTTGGAAGGTACCATTCTGAACCCAGTGCTTTCTGCACCCAGTTGAGCATCATAATTTCTATCACAGTGGGTGCACTGCGGGCTGGCTTGAAGTCAGTGACCAGCTGTGAGAGAAGCAGAGACCATCACTATCACCAGAACATGAGGACGGACCGAAGCACTGAGATCGGCACATTTAAACGGAGTGAAACACGGCATGTTGAGGTTATGCTTTCTTTTCAAACTTTCTGCATGTCTTGAATTATACATAAATATGTACTTACCAGATTGCCTACATGATGTATGGAAGGGGAGCTGTTTAGGTTGGAATTCATCCTAGACTTAATGTGGAATAGAATAAAACCAATTTCCCCTTTACCTCGCAAAAACAGTATTTTTAAAACTCAAGTAAAAGAACATCCACGTAAATGCAACACATTCTTTTTGTAGTCCCGTTTCCTTTTGCTGTGTACCACCCCCATTCATTATAACTCCTCCCTGACCCTTGGTTTTGTAGTTTTAGGATGCATCTCTTTTATGACTCATAATACATCCAAATTAAGAAGAGTCACAGCAGAATCAAAGCTGAGGATACAAACAGGAAGGCAGAACTGTGTACAGTTGTCTTCCAACTGCACTTTCTTTTCTGATTCACATTCAGCGATTTGTGTACTGCCCCATCAATTAGCTCAGATTCCAGTATGGCCAATACTTTCAACACCAGACACTAATTTGCTATGCCTAATTAGAAATATGGCAAGCTACCCCAAGAATAAAACTATTATTATAACTATGTTGACATTCATTGAAAGAGTGTCTAATGAGGGAAAAGCCTATGCTAATTATACTATAAGTAAATGCAACATTTCAGAACCTTAAATGATGCAAGGGGGAAACATTTCTGTAGATGGGAACTCATTTTACTGTTGATTGGATCAGTAGTCTATAAGGTTGCCAGGCAATGAATCCATAAACTTATAGAAAACAACAAATTTCATTAGATTAATTCACTCACACACACACACACACATAAACAACAACAATGTAGTCAGGCATAGTGGTACAGGCCTTTAATCCTAGCACGTGGGAGGCAGAGGAGGATCACCATGAGTTCAAGGCCACCCTGAGACTACATAGTGAATTCCAGGTCAGCCTGGGCAAGAGTGAGACACTACTTGAAAACCAAAGAAAGTGTAAAAAAAAATCATTCGCTTTTTTAATTATTCATGTCATAAGCTAAGTGAAAATTATTTAAATTATTTGATTTGTTTCTCTTGTGTTATGATAGGTGAATGAAAGTAAATACATTTTCCAACATTTTTCTCAAATGATAGAGGAAATGAACCTTATGTGATTAATGTCCACTAGTGAGAAATTAATAATTTAGTTATCTCTGTAGACACTTATGATTCCATGTAGCATTTTGTTTCTCTAGGAATATAAGGAATATAAGTTATTATGGTTTAGACATGACTTACTAAGTTTATCAGGGTACAAGAAGAAATTGTCAGACAAAGAAACAAGTGTCCATTGAGAAATGACATGTTCTTCCCAATTTGCTCATCTTGGAGATATCATTACATGATAATATGATTTTGATAATGAACAGCTTTTGAAAGGCAAATTATACTAAACATAATCAATTTTTACCAGGTTTACTCAATGGTTATGAAGACATTTTTTAAAAACAAGGAATTGATTTAAGTAGCAAAGATGTTGCTTTCAACCTGTTTCAACACAGGTACAGTGTATGTTTTCAAAATAGTCCATATATATAAGAACTCTATTTTCCCAACTGTATACATTTGCATCTATAAGTATGGTGGAGGTAATTCTGGGTGTTTGTATATCATAGATTTTGTTGTCTTAATTATTAAACTTTATGCTACAAAGCCAGTGGTTTTAAATTCAATGTGACTCTACCATGAATATAGAGGATATTCAGTAATACATAGAGAAAAAGGTTTCTTAGTCACCACTGAATGAGCGCTGATAGTGTGCTGAGCATCTGAACACCTGTAATACACAAGGCAACCTTCATTAGAAAGTTCCTGTGGCCCAATATACCCAAGGCAACTGCCCAACTCTGCCTTAAATCTTTGTACTTGATCCTTAACTCCTCTAACCCGGAATATGTATACAATCCTTGGAAATTTTGGGAACAGATATTTGTTCTTCCTTTCATGAAATTTTAAAGAAGAAACATATGTATACATACATACATACATACATACATACATACATACATATCCACAGAAATGTAATTTTACAAATTTAAGAAGATTGTATTACAATAAGGTGGGTCAATGAATTGAACTCAGTTATCAAAATGAACCAAAACATTCATTATCAAGAAAAATCTTGGACTGGAGAGATGGTTTAGAGGTCAAGGTACTTGACTGTGAAGCCTAAGGGTGCAAGTTTGATTTCCCAGTATCCACATAAGTCAGATATTCATGGTGGTAACGTGTGTCTGGAGTTAGTTTGCAGTGGTTAGAGGCCTGGGCCCACCCTTTGAACCTCTGTTTATCTGCATCTCTCTCTTAAATAAATAAAAATAAAATATTTTTTAAAATCCCATATGCATAACAAGGTTCACACATGAAAGACATTCTTTCTCCTAAAAACTTCTTTTAGAAATCAAAGGCACATTATATAAATATATCATATATAAATATATGTATATATATGAATATCAAGGGATCTGAGAGACACAGGCTGATTAAAAATTTCTGAAAGGCAAATAGTGCCCCAACTTGCAGACTCTGAAAAGTAAAACAAGGTAAGGATGAACCTTAATAGGAAAACATAACCATAAATGACTTCAGAATTGTGGGTGCTAGAAAACTTTTAATTACTTAATGCCATTTTAGAACAAATACACCTTTTTGACACTGAAATACAACTTATTAATAAAGAATGCTGAGATACGTTTTTGATGACCATTTCTCACTAAATTGATGGTCAGACACTGCACCATTGAATTGTGTGGCATTGTGCTGAGGCTAATCTATTTGCCACTGCTTCCACAAGCAGATTGAAGTGGAAGTTGTATATGTATTTTTTAAATGCTTTTCCATTTCAACTGATAGCCTCTGTCTGCATTTAAACAATAAAAAGTCACTGAGTTTCCAAACTATATAAAACTGGAAGAATGTCACAAAAACTCTGCTCATTTTGTAGAAAGACCAGTCTGAGACTACACAGTGAATTCCAGGTCAGCTTGGCTAGGGCAAGACCCTACCTTGAAAACAAAACTTTGAAATATTACACAATCTTTTTTTTTTTTTTTTTCCATTGGCAATTCAATAATCCTTTAATTTTGAGGCCAAAAGAAGAAAATGTTTCCATCATCAAATATTAAATAGCTTGTTAAAGGAAGGTTAAGACCTTTGGGATTAACAGGCAGGCTTATGCTTGAAAAGAATAGTAAGACATAATCAATACATGAAAAATAGTCCTCACACCCATGATGGAGATAGCGAAGCAGGACCCTAGGATCTCTGCCTGACCTGTGCCTACAGTGGGCCAAGGCCCAGCCCTTGGACGTTTTGACTAGCCAGGGCATTCCTACTTTATTTTTCCTTCTAAAACCTATAATTGACTTAGAACTTGGCTAATGAGACTGGAAGAAACCTGTTGTGAAATTGGAAGTAAACATTCACATTTGAAATATATACATACAGTGCCTTGTATAACTTTCAATACAGTCATATGAGGTTGTGATATAAAAAGTAAGAGTCAGGAAAAAGTCGCCAGGCTGAAGATAGCAGGTCAAAGAAGGCCACAGTCAAGACTTTGTTGCCTCTGCATTTTATTTGTATGATATTTTAAAAGTATCCTTTTTTTTCCCTTTAAAGAATAAAGTAAGCCCATATTAAAAAACTAAGACTTATTTTTTTCCCTCTAAATCTTACCTCTCAAGATTGTAGTAAACTGCATCATACTAAACAATAGACATTAAGCATTGAGGAAATTATCACTGAGTATATGAATGGAAACAAAGTAAGTACTTTCAAAGGCCATCTAAACACAATGAAGCTGATGATTTCACTGAGTCAGAGAAACTGATTGATCACAGGGTCAAACAGCGAGACCCCAAAGATAGCAAGTATCTTTGAGCTTGCATGAATGCATTTGAGTTTGTTTACATCCACATATAATAGTCACTCAGATGGCTAATAATGATTTTTCGAAAAGAGGTTTTCCACAGTATTTCTTTGTTGGGTAAATGAAAGGAGTTATAACTTTCCTCACTTTTCATGCATGGCCCAGTACTTAGTGTAGGGATCTTGAAAGAACAAAGAAGAAAGAGGAAGAGGAGGAGAAAAGGATTTAAAGATCAAATTGGGATCAAAAACTGATTATGAAGAAAAATGAGTTTAAGCAATTCAACCATCAGAATCGATAACTTCCCACAGCTTGGTTCATGAACCTTAATTTTAGTTGAGCTGGTAACAAAGGAAACAATTAGACACAATCACCAACCTTTTCATGCATTAATGCCAGTGCAAATTAACTCCTACTAGTAAAATTACTCCTTCTGTCTGTCAAAATCTGTGAAGGCTATGACTTACTGCACTCGGGGCATAATTGTGTCGCCTTGCCTACATGAAACTGACACAGAAAAATCAATATTAATTAAAACAAGATCAAAACTGTCCTCATTATCCTATTTAGCTGTCTCTTCGAAATGGGGTTACCTTCTATGAAACAGGCTCAGAAGATTCTGGACGTAATCAGTTCCCTCTGCTAAACAATAAATGTTCCTTTATTTGTTAGGTAAAAGTTTTTATTTTCCCAAGACAGGCCTTCTGGATACTTTTATGCCAAGAGAAGCTAATGTGTAACTACAATTTTCCTATACAATATTTAAGAGAAGTTCCTATACATCAATACATCTGAGTCCTCTCATCTATTCTCCCCAAAAGTGTCCTTAAAGGAGACAAGGAGATAGCTCTGTCAGGAAAGTGCTTGCCCCACAAGCATAAGGTCCTACGTTCAGAACCCAGAATGCAAAGCCAAGCATGGCAGCGCATGTCTATAAACCTAGTACTGGGGAGGTAAAGAAAAGAAGGTCCTGGGTTGAATGCATTCTAGCTAGTCTCTGTGAGATCTGGTTCAGTGACAGTCCCTGTCTTGACACCACGGTGCTGAGAAGAAGTGACAGAGGAGTGCTCAGCACTGAAACATCTCCATCACCACCTTCCAAGGCTCAGGGTCCATTGCAGAAAAGGTGGTAGAAAGAATGTAAGAGCCGAAGGAAGGGTAGGACTTCTTACAACATGCTCTTCCAGACACAAAATGGCCTGGATATCCATGACCTCACTGTGCCTGACACTACCTACGCAAGACCATTATAACAGGAGGAAAAGACGATGACATCAAAATAAAAGAGAGACTGATTGAGAGGGGGAAGACATATGATGGAGAATGGAGTTTCAAAGGGGAGGGTGGGTGCGGGGGGTTACTATGATTTACTGTCTATAATTACGATAGCTGACAATTAAGGAAAAAAGATGGAGTGTGATTGAGAAAGATACCTGACATTTACCTCTGGCCTCTCTAAATGTACTTGTCCACCTGCATACTCATAAACACACACACACACACATCAACAACAAAATGTCCTAACTAGAAAAATAGTAAAATTTTATTTCAGAAGTCTGGCTTCCTGTAGAATGTACAAAAATCAATCTACTTTATATTGAAATTCATACTTTTAAATTTTGTTCTACAGAAATTTCGTTATAAAAGCAATTGCTTGAAATATTAAAGAAAATAGATGAAGCACAGAGATGCCTTAAGTTGACATTACATGGGTGATCAACCTGCCAAGTCTCAGGACGCCTTTGCTTTACAGACTTCCTCTGTTTTCTTCATTCCACCTTTGCACGGGGCACTCATAAAGGCGACAGTAACAATTTGTGAGAAGGTTACTATGGCTGAGACACTTTCTCTGGAGCCCTAACCCTCATCAAGTAAATCCATACACCACCAGAAATAGGAAAGGCAAGACTGGATCTCCTTCCCTTCTCTCCTGGCTGCACTAGGCTTTGAGACTCTCTGGCACTGGGAGTCCTAGTGGTCTGATACAGCTTGTTATTATGGTCACAGCCCATTCACATTATACTAGCTTTATTCTTGTTTTTTTTTTTTTAGAGAAAGAGAGAGGGGTGGGGGAGAAAATCGGTATGCCAGGGCCTCTAGCCACTGCAATCAAACCCCAGATGTGTACCACCTTGAGAGCATGTATGACCTTGTTTACATGTGACACCTTGTGTGTCTGGCCTGTGTGGGCTCTGGAGAGTTGAACCTGGGTCTTTAGTCTTCACAGGCAAGCACCTTAACCACTAAGCCATCTCTCCAGCCCTGCACTAGTTTTAATAATGCCCTGTCCACTTAGCAACAGCTATCTTTACCTAGGTGTATACCACTCACAAATAAAAACATGAAAGAACATGAGCAAGAAGCATGTTCCACCGACAAAACTCCCTTAATGGAAGGTAATTTTTATCTCTTATCCCATTTTCCCATTCATGCAAAGACTTAAAAAATGAATTAGAACGAAAACTTTTTCCTAAATGTTGCCTATTGAAATAGATGCACCTCCATGAATGCCACACATCTCCATATATAAGACTGGCATGCTGCCCTTGGTGCTAATGAGGCGCTTTGTGGATATACACATACATGTATATGTATGTATGAGAGAGACACAGAGAGAGCCAGATGGACAGCCATTCCTCACCTGATACATATAGCACATGAATTAGAGAGTGAAGTGATTTGGTTTGTAGAAACTCCCTGTCTACTTGAACACAGAAAAAATTTCATAAGTTCCAGTTCTCACTGTTCACAACTAAAACACGGCATAGAAATCATTTTGCCCCAGTAGATGACTGAGAGGATCAAGGAAGTGCTCAGTGCTATGAGCAGCAAGCAGTACTGTGGCTTCCTCACCCCGACCACACAGACAGGGCTGGCAGGAGACAGTTCCCATACCGTCAGCTATTTCTACTTTCTTATTCGCAAGGTGATAAAAAAAAATTAAGATAAATGCATCATCCAAAAGTACTTCACGTAGTTAAGTCACATAGCAAGGCTTTGATCAAGGTTTCTAGAATGTGGTATATCTCATTTCAACATGTGATTAAAAAAATGCATAAGGAAGGATACAAATTTCCTAAATAAAACTTATTTTTATTCTAGAAGATATGAAAAAAAAAAAAGCCAAAAGAAGCTAATGTGTAACTACAATTTTCCTTGAATAAGGTGTGGCTCATCTTCCATGAAACAGCCTCACTCACTCTACTTTCGCATCAGTGAGGGGATTTGTTATTTGAATGAAGGTCTAGGTGTTTCCCTACCTCATACCTTTGTTGTTATTAATGAAAACAGCTTAAATCAATGTTCTCTGGTTTCCTTCTAGAAATTAATGAGCTATGTACTTAAAATCCCTGAAATTTTAAAATCTGCATACTCTACTAACAAAATTAATAAAGAACTGCTAATGGAGGGTGGCAAATTAAATCTAGGGAACTGATCAGCACTTTTTTGTCAGAAAATATATCAAATAAGATTATTTCTTGGTTCAGTACTTTATGTTATCTGAGAGATGGGGAAGGGAAATAGAGGGAATGTGTGGAAGAGGGAGTTACCTAACAAACATTAGAGAATCAAAACTAATGCTCATCACTTCCCACATCAATTATGTTCCCCCAGAAACCCAAGGACAACTTTTAGACAGAAAGGAGCAGAGTTTGTTACTTTCCAAAAAGACAAAGACATTCTTAGAAATTGGAACCTTTGATGATTCAACCACCACATGATGTTTAAAAGCTGGCTGGTGGTTCCCTTTCTGTATCACACTACCATTTCTTTTGGTTCCTAAATGCTAATCTTACTTAGGTACGGTCAGAAATGACGATTTTATTCTGAATTTTATTCAGCAGGAAACAATTTGAGAGTAAACTTTCAGAAAGTGTGTCTTTGAGCATGTAGATAAATGCAAGTGCCTCTTCCCTTACAATATTCCCACACTGAGTGGCTTCATATCTGACTGTGCCCTTAATTGAAGGCACAAAGCAAATGAACTCACAGATGCCAAATGTGAAGGGTTAGAATTCTCACCCTCAACAAGCCTTTTCTTCTGAAGGGTATGTCTAACTTGTCCAGGTCTTGAAAACATTTCTAATACCATCCAGGCCTGAACTAAGCAAACAAAAGAGGTATTACTTGGGAAATGTAAGCTGTGTCTATCAGAGTAAGAACTATTTTTATTACAGAAAATAATGACATAAACACTGTTCTAGTTAGTTTCCATTATGTGAGGGATTAAAAAAAAACAGACCAATGAATCTAAGTAATATTTGTAACCATAGACATTTTCCCTCCTCAATCCTATTGGTAATAGAACACACTTCTCACAGGTACTTATCTCCCTACATATAAATAGCTGTTTGTTGTATGTTTCATAAGGACATATAGTCTTTTTCTAGAAATAATAACCATGCTAGTTTACCTGAGACCATCACTAAATGCCACAGCCATATCTGTTGAGAATATGTTAAACCTGACACACTCCAGTCAGCACCTCATGTTCACATCCACCGATCCTGACAAGATTGTTTTCCACTGTCTACAGGTGAGACAATGAGATCCACGCTATTTGCATGCCATGCATGGCATCTGCAAAGCAAAATGCAAGCTGAGTCAATTCATCGCTCTGGTTTCCCCCCACCCCTTTTATCTTAAATCCCTCAAATGATGGAGCCAGAGAGATGTCACCTATGTGATGACTGTCTGCATTGGGCTTTAGATTATGAGTAGAGGACAGACTTTGAGAATATGATTACAGTTCTATGCAGCTGCAAAAATGCTGTCCTTTCCTTTGAAAATACATAAAAAGCTGAACACAAAACATTAAAAGGAATACACAGTAGTACCGGGTAGGATTATTTTGCTATGAAGCTTAAAATAGAACCGACCACATACAAGCAAAAGATGACTGAATCATGATGTTCTGCCAGACGTGGGTGATATTGTTCTAATCATAGCTTCTTGTGTCATACCCTGGCCTCTCAATGGAAAACAGCTAGAGCTACGTAGTATCAATGGAAATGCCAGACACGCTTCCAAATCCAACAGGCATGGTGGAACAGTAGCAGCCTCCCCGGCTAGCTACAACTGTAAGCAAGGTGCTTAATCTCTCTAAACCTCCACTACTCAGCCATAAAATGAATTTGACAATACTTACATGAAACAGCTATTGCTAATGTTAAAGTGAGAAGGTGAAAAAAGCGAAGGGCTAGAATCGTATGTGGTTCACAGTAGGTATTCAGTAAATTGTGGGTATTTTTATATTTATAGCTGCCTCCCCAGGGTTCAGAAGGAACCTGCCCCACCTTTTTCCTTCACAGAGCCACTGCTAACAACTACCATCCATGCCTGTCACTTTCTCCCCTACGTTTTCCTCATTTCATTGCAGAACCCAACTCTTAACTTAAACATGGCCTTCCTCTTTCCGTCCTGACTTGCCCTAGCATTGAGTTTTTCATTTCCGTATCCTTTTTCTTTCTTTCAGTTTGAGTGGCATCTCTCTCTCTAGCTCAGGACGACCTGGGATTCGCTATGTAGTCTCAGGGTGGCTTCCGACTCATGGTAAGCCTCCGACTTCTGCCTCCCAAGCACTGGAATTAAAGGTATGTGCCACGAGGCCCGGCTTTTTTCCTTTCTTTACATTTTGTTTCATTTTGAGATAACATCTCATGTATCCCAGGTTGGCCTCAACATTTCTTTGTAGCTGAAAATGATCTTGAATTTTGGTCCTCCTGTATCTTCTTCCCAGGTGTTAGGATATCTGGCAGGTACTAGTATGCTGGCTTTCTGCGGTACTGGGGGTGGAATGCAGAGCTGTGTGCATGCTAGATTTATTGAACGTCATCCTTTGTCTCACAAGATTAATGGCAGTGGCAGGAAATACCATGGATTCAAAAGTATGTTGGGTAGGTACACGACTCATCGTGTACACAGCATACATGCTGGGCAGCTGGTCCCGCCCCTTCCTGATCAAACTGGAGAACCCTCCAGGGAAAGCATGATACTGGGGAAGCTTCATTATAGTTTATTAACTATGGGATATTTTTCTCGCATCCAAATTTGTATTTCTAAATGAACTTTGCCCTGAAAAGTTGATCTGAATGGTGGCAAAAATGTTAGGTTTGTTATGTAATTCCACCTGACTGAGGGACATCGTTAAGAGCCGCAGGCGGTCACTGTCATGACGGGTCTGGTCTGAGGAACTGGAGAGCAAGAGTATCAGGGTATCTGGGGAAAACCGAGGTCTTGTTTCAAGCAGTCATTTTGCAGACACACTTACGAAACAATCCACTCACAGGCTGGTTTTGGCTTCCCTTGTGTCTCTGGCTATACCTCAGTGTCCACTGGAGGGCTGCTATGAGTCGTTGCCTGTGTGAGAGGCTCTTAATAGTTCTGAAATTAGGAAACATTTCAAGGGCACAACCATATTTTCCTCTACTCCTTCATCATCTGCAGAGAAGAATGTCTAGAGATGAGAAAGACTATTTCAGGAGCTGATCAATACCTTGTTGTGGGAGACAGATGAAGGCAGTTTGGTGGAAGCAGTATTTTAAAATTTATACAAAAGCGGCAAAAATGGGAGCTGCTAAACATTCCAGTTAGCTTCTTTATAAGGGAATCAGTGTGTCATGGACTGTTCACTTTGTGCAGATGAATCCAACTCACATGCTGTGTTTATGTGGTCACAAGACCTGTGTGGTAAAGCAAGGCAGAGACTTCTGTTATACAGTGGGCCTCAAACAGCTCTACATGGCATGAGTCATTTAACTTGTGCCAGAGCAGAAAATGACGATGGAACTCAGAAACAGTTTTTCCTTTATGGGACACCTGGCTCGACCTCCTCCCCAGCCCTTCTCCCCCCGCCCCCACCGTTTGTTGTTTGCAGGGTCTCCTTTCAGCACTCGGGCTGGCTTTGAAGACACAAGGTTTCTGCTTCTTCCTTGTCTCTTGGGTGTGTCCTGCAACAGCTAATGAATCTGTCCTGATACTGCTCATATATATATATCTATACATATATATATGGTGTCAGGAATTGGAATGGCAGTTGAGAAAACTAGGCTGCGAAGGAGCAGAAGATAATTTGTACTTGGCATCAGGTTCCAGATAGATTCCTCAGTTCGTTCCTGTACATGTCTTGTGAACGTGTGAAGTAGTATAGCTTAGATATTCCCCCACAGTCCATGTATTAAAAAAGCCTGGCCCCCAGCGTAGTGATCTCTGGAGGTACAGAAACTCTTGCGTGAAGGGGCCCGACAGGATGGCTGCCCATCACTGAGGAGGAACCTGAAGTCGAGCAACTGCCCTCGCTCTCTTGTTCCCTGGCCTTGAGGTGCGCAGGTCTGCAGAGTGGCAAACCCCACCTTGACATGCTGCCTCGCTATACGCCCCAGAGTCACGGCTTCATAAATCATGGACTAGAACTGCCAAAACCGAGTCAAAATGACATTTCTGTGTCTTGGTTATTTCAAGTACATTGTTAAAGGAACAGAAAGATGTCTAACATAGGAGAAACAAAGCTCCTTCCATTGAATAAAAACATCTCCTTGTTCTGGGCACAGCATAAATAACCAAGAACGTGTGCTTAATTTCTGAAGGTTCTTCCTCTTTCATTCCTCCATTAACTATATTTCCCCTTGTCAAGGATAAGACAGAATCACCAGGTTGTCTTTTTATTCTAGATATCACAACCAGGGACACCCTACATGCTTTCTAAAGTCTTCTAATAACTCTTCTTGATGTAGGTGAATTTATTTTCTTTGGGATTTTTTTTCCCCACTTCATCATTCATGAATTGACTTTTCTACGTAGGTTAAAAGTAGCAATATTAGTACTTCTCTGTAGTATCATTTGTTTACTTACATTAATTAATTTGACCCTGTGCATAACTCAGGAAAGCTACTCACAGCATGTGTCAGGAGAACAAACTGGAACACAGTGTGGTTGCCAAAGTTACCCATGACTCACAGCACGAAGGAGGTGTCTGTGGCACATGGTCCCAAAAGTCTAACTCTCCCTGCCATGAGCCTGGTGCTGCTGACCACCGGCCAGTGCCATGACCAAGCCATGGCCACCTCCTAGCTGTACCAGCTGTACAGCAGACAGCGTCACCTGACAGTCCTCACAGCAGGACTAACGGCAGGCATTCTTCCCTTGGGTACCTGAAGAAACAGCGTTCTTCTCTTTCTGGCATTCTGGTTGTTTCTAGTTAGATCACCCCTAGAGCTGGACTTTCAGCCTGCACACTATCCCGCTCCTCTGAAGGTCCTAGCTAACCATCACCGAGGACACCGTAGATTTCTTGAAGTGCAGTGTGCACCACTGATGAGGTTAACAGCAAGGGTGATTATGCATCAATGCTTTGCTAATGTCTCTCATAATAAAATGTCTACTTGATTTTCACCAAACCTCAAAAGAATCTGATTAGCAAAGAACCACTGAAGTATTATTGGGAATTATGCTCTATAATTATGGCTCCTGTTTCTGTCATTGGCGTGCAGCCTTTCATATTTAGTCCTATTAATTAATCCCCATAAGCATAGAAAGTTATAATCAATACAATAAGACTCTATGGTAAATTACAAGTAATCCCCAAATGCTTCCAACAGTTTTCCGGGCTCCTTACACCTCTTAGGTTAGGAAATGGTTTGGAGAGTGAAGAGTCTGTAGTAATTGATAGCTCTTCACCCTGAATCACCCATCTCACTAATGTTCCTAATTAGGGAACTGATTAAAATTGGAGTCCCAATTTCCACAACAACTATAAATTCCTTTAGGGCAACAAATACAATTAGCTGCTTGGATCAGTAGTCCCCAAAATCAAAAATCAAAATATAAGGTTTTAATTCTCAGAGCCATGTATTGTTTCAGGTAAGCATAGTCAATGAGTGTCTGATTTTAGTTTTGCAAAAGCTGAATGGCAAATATGCCTGATGTTGGATGCTCAACAAGGAAAGCTGCTTGATGGCTCAGTCTCACACAGCAGTGGCACCTGGCGGTGATGCCAGGAGACTGGGGCTGGGTGAGAACTGGTCTCTGGAATTCTTAACTCTGATATATGCATCTGATTTTTAAAATAACAGCATTCATACATTTTATCTGAGACTCCCAGTGTTTAGTTATCCAGTAGCCTCAGAAGTGGTCCACTGCAAAAACAGTCTGAGCATGCTTTCTGCACTGAATTCTGAGGCCCTGCTCTATGTCAGGGTCTAAAACCCAATGAACCCTGTTCCTTTTGCCACATAAAAGAGGGTCATAACTTGTTCTAACTTGGCACACCACACCCCTTCCTGATTCCATTCCTGGCCTGGATGATTTCCCAGGAGTTAGTGTGTAACCCTTGGCAGTTATCTAGCCTCAGGAAAAAAAAAAGTTGGATGGAGAAAATAGAGGCCTAAAATTTAAAAAAATGTCCATTGAAACTTACTGCATTAAATAGGACAGAGAAAAGGCCCATCTTGAAAGACTGGGAAATGAAGAAGACAATGAAAAATATAGACAGTACTCATCATAAATTATCTTTGGATAAATAATGGCTAGTGGATAAAAAACAACTACCTTATAAATTGACAGAGTAATTTAGCAGAGTTATTATTTCCACACTCTGAAAAGGACCTTAAAGTTCATCTGATGCTAGACTTTCACTTTGTTAATGAAAATTTTGAGGTTCATAAAGAATAAATAATTTATTCAGATCACTGAGTAAATTGGTGGTGGAAATTTGCCTGATAACTGAGATACCGTGCCAACTCCATCTGGTGACAATTCCAACCTATATTACCATTTAGTACAATTTGAAAAATTTATTAGAAAAATTACTGTAGACACAACTATTTACACATAACTTTAGAATGAAAGATTTAATCCCAGTATCAACAGCAGTCATTTTTAGCATGGATTCATCCTCCTATGAAAACGTACATATGGATGGGGAGTGGGAATATTTCATAAAATGCCATAGATTGTGGTAGATCTTATCAGGTGCTTTGTATTGAATCCTCCAATGTCACTGAGTTTCAAACAAACTAAAATTCTAATATAAAGATGAATAACAATGAGAGGAGCCTGTGTTGTTTCAAGGCAGAATTTATCACATTACTATTCAGAATGCTCATCTGACCATGCATTCAATGTTTTTTGTTTGGCTTTGTTTTTGGTGGCTCTTCTAAATTTTTACCATGTTTTATTTCCTAATGTTGTCGCCATATATATATGTGTGTGTACACACACACACACATATATATATATACTATATTATATATATTATACATATATATTACACATATAAAATAAATAGATAGTACATATTATATATGACATATAACATAATGTAATATATTATTATATATATTATATATGTGTTGTGTGAGCATAGTTCAGTAATTCAGTTGTAGAGTACTTACCTAATATATGAGGCCAAGTTTTATACTCAGCACCACCAAAAGGAAACCAAAGTATCACATAAAATCTGAATACAATGGTTATTCTCTAGTTTATTAATTAATTAACCTCTAGTTTATTAATTAATGAAAAGCAAGGGGAGAAAAGAGGAATCAGCCATGTTTTTGTTTCTGACTCTAATACATAAATCAATATACATATATATATGTATATATATACATATATATGTATATTGATTTATATATATATATATATATATATATATATGTATGTATGTGTGTGTGTGTGTGTGTGTGTGTGTGTGTATATATATATATATATATATATATATATATATATGCAGTTTGTTTGCTTGTTGATTTGAACCAGCCGCTGGTATTCCCCTTTCTATTCTCAAATTCTAAGAAATCAAAGTTTTCATAGTCTAAATTTAAACAAACTTATCCAGTACTTGTCTTGCTGTGCTTAGGGTATTATGTTTAACACAATGTCTTGTGTTTATCCAGGTTGTTGTAAACGGCAGGCTTTCTCTGTTTCCATTACTTCTATAGAGAGAATGGCACGCCAGGGCCTTCAGCCTCCGCAAACAAACGATAGACGCACACGCCCCCTTGTGTGTACGTGGGGCATTGCATGCTTGCGTCACTGAGTCTGGGACCTGCAGAGTACAACACGGGTCCTTAGGCTTCGCAGGCAAGTCCCTTTAACCGCTAAGCCATCTCTGCAGCCCCTACAGCATATTATTTATCCATTCATTTATTGATGGGCAAAGATTAATCTAACATCTTGGCTCCTTGGAAAATGATAGGTATAGTAGTTATGAAAGTATTTTTCTTCCACATTTTGATTTCCTTTCTCTTGGATACATGCCCAGTGGCTGGATTATAAACATCCTGGCCATTTTGCCCATTTCCATTTGCTTGCTGTTTGGTTGAGTATCATATATATTTTTACATTATCATATATATTTTTACATTAGCCCTTTATTAGATACATAGTTTTTAAATGTCTCCATTGTCGTCACTTTTCTCTGTTGCTACCTTTATGCTTTTAAGGCTGGTAAATCCATGTGTCTTATTTTTGTTATCTGTGGTTTGGGGTCTTACCCCCAAAGAAATATGTCTGTTCATTTCAACACTCTGAAGAATTTCCCCTATGTTTTCTTCTGGTATTTCATTATCTTATGCATCTTGGTAATTAAGTCTTTAACCCATTTTGAGTTGATTTTTGTGTACAGGATAGTTAAAGGATCATTTTTCATTCAAGTGGTTTTGACTGCAACCAAAGCACGCAAGACTAAATGTTTTAACATTTGTAGATTTCCTTGACTTAAAAGCAAGCTATATCTTTCTATCACTGATACAAAATAAAAGTCCAGAATGTCATATTCAAAGATGATGCCTAGCAGAGAGCAGTGGACAGATCACATGGCTGAGGATACATATTCCTTACCGGATAAGTCCTTCTTTTGTTTCACTTTATTCTTCCTCAACAACTAGTTGTGCCCTAACCACAAACAACATTATAAAAATGTAAGGCAAAGAAGACACTCTTCTTTATGAGGACATGGAGGAGGAAGAGAAGATAGTGACAGACAAGGGCACAGGTGTAAATGCACAGTCTACCTGAAGATCCTCCCCTGGTGGGGGAACTCGAGTCAGGCCAGGGTGTTAAGGGGTAGCTATGATGCCCAGCCTTCTCCCCTCGGCTGTCTAATAACCCTCATGCCCTTGGCCAGGAAAGAGAGGAAAGAACATCACACAATTAAATGACTCATTTTCTAAACTAAAGGTGAACTTGAAACATGACTCATTAAAGCATAACTTTTCTGCAGGTGGCACTTCTCCGGAGTACTTGGGAAGGGCCCATCCCACCTGTTTTGAGGCTTTTTCGCTGTTTACTTTTGGCATGACACCTGCCAAAAGGCAAGAACCCAGAAATAGGTACTGAATGGAAATTAAATCTAGTCTCTCTGGTTTAGATCAGCTACTCTGAGCCCAGAATCTATGAACTACTTTATACACAGGTTGTTACAAGTGCTGACCCATACTTGATCAGCCCTGTTAGCAACTTTAGTTCTAATTCAATTGAATAACTTTGTAAAATCTGCCACGAAAATAATTTCACATCACAGGGAAAAGAGCATCTAGGTCCTCCAGAAACAATTCCTTGGCCTGTCTATCATTTCTATTTGTATCGTTATTCTGTTCCTCTAAGGTTAGCAACACTTTGCTTTCTGAAGATGTAAATATGCCGCACGGGGTATTAACCTCTGCCAGTGGAAAGAAAACTGTAATTGATTTGGTTCTGAGATTACTTAACATACAAACATGTACTCATTGAGAAAAATGATTTCTGGACAACTGACATTGTATTTCTGCCAAATACAAAGCTGATGTTCACAGAATCTTCCTGGAGGGCACCCAGTGCTAACTATAGGGTTTCAAGCTGCTGATTTGCAGAGATGAATCATGAACCAGTCTTCACTATGTGGCTAATCAGAATTCCCATCCTTACCCCTGCCATGAAAAGAAGCCTAACTTTTCTACTTGGAAGCCATTTCCAGAAAGCTTTCATTAATTTATATTTCAGAGCAGATTTCTCCCCATTATGTGTATTCAACTGAAAGCCTATTAAACACAACACTATGATAAAAGTGAAAAAAATAGCATGTTTTTATTCAAAGCATCCATTTCATTTTTATTCCAGAATCTAGAAGCATTGAAAATCTAGAAATTGAGGTATTGCTTAGAATGTCTGATGACCAGAAAGTATGGGTGGTAATTTAATGATTTCCATTCTCTGCAATTTGCTTAACTTGTGGGACAAATGACTCAATGTTCATTACATTTGCCTCAAATTAAGCAGCTTAATAATTGCTGATAATGCCTTTAATTCTTATGTAAAGACCATCTCTTCATTGAAATAGCATTCAACTAAATCTTATTGTAACTCACATGGTGTATTTATTACATTTCATCTGAGGAAAATGTCCATATTCTAAGAGCTGCAATATTTAAAATTGATACTAACTTACTAATATGCCTAATGAAGTCATAGGTTCAGAATTATCATAGTTTTGTCAAATATATACATTACTTTTTCTCTTCTTTCCAGTGAAGAAAGGAAACAAAATCTTTCACTAGAATTTTCAAGATTATAGAACAAATAAAAGTTATGAAAAAGGGCTGGAGAGATGGCTTAGCGGTTAAGCGCTTGCCTGAGAAGCCTAAGGACCCCGGTTCGAGGCTCGGTTCCCCAGGTCCCACGTTAGCCAGATGCACAAAGGGGTGCACGCGTCTGGAGTTCGTTTGCAGAGGCTGGAAGCCCTGGCGCGCCCATTCTCTCTCTCTCCCTCTATCTGTCTTTCTCTCTGTGTCTGTCGCTCTCAAATAAATAAATAAAAATTAAAAAAAAAAAAGTTATGAAAAAAATGTGAAAGGCTGATATGGTATAATTCCCAATGTTATACACATATACTAGAAGTACAAGTTTTGAGGAAATCACGAATAGAAGTGAATGTGGTGAGCATGTTGATCTGGGTCTACTAACAGCAAATACCCATGAGATGTGGCTCAGCCTCTCTGTCATGGCCAGCACACAAAGAGGAAAGAAAATGACAGCAGGGTAATGAGCTACAAATACCCAATCACTCCTATGCCTGTCTTGGTTTTCAGTCTAAAGCCGGGCGTGAAACCTGAGGGACTCTGCCACCCTCCCAGGTGAGCATCACGTGACACACTATGATTATTAGCAGCCTCATTTTCGCCACGTCTGGGTATTATTTCTCATCTCTGTCCTGAAGCTGCTACAAAAGGAAATCACCTGTAAAGGGAGAAAACAAATGCCATAAAAGGTAAAGTAGGAAAAATTGTATGCTTTCAGGATTTTTTTGTAAGACTGATTAGGTAAGGAATAAAAAGTATAAAATGATTATATCATGTTGATGCAGCTTGACAAGGTAATCCCTCAGTGGAGAATTTTCAGCTGCAAATCTCTAGTTGTGTGTAAAGTGTGACTGGCAAACCACAAACATAAATGACTGGAATGAATTCTTTTTCAATGTTCTAGATTTTAAAAAAAAATCATGATGATAAGTTGAGGATTCCTGAGGCATGAATGGGCCAGTAAAATGGGAAAAATAAAATACTTTCTCAGGAAACTATATGGCTCTGACAAAATTATTCACTTAATATACTACGAAAATAGGTACGTGATCCATTCACTATTCATTTTTAATTTCTTCAGTTATAAAAAAATGAAGGCAGGTTGCTCCCTTTAAAAGATACAAAATGAGCTGGAGCACGCCTTTAATCCCAGCATGTGGGAGGCAGAGATAGGAGGATCACTGTGAGTTCAAGGCCACTCTGAGACTACATACTGAATTCCAGGTCAGCCTGGGCTAAAGTAATAAAAAAAAGGGGGGATTAAAAATGCCATTTTGTGGCTTGAT
The DNA here is from genome assembly GCF_020740685.1 of Jaculus jaculus. Classification (NCBI taxonomy): domain Eukaryota; kingdom Metazoa; phylum Chordata; class Mammalia; order Rodentia; family Dipodidae; genus Jaculus; species Jaculus jaculus. Next base: position 42,485,278 of record NC_059119.1, on the reverse strand, counting down.
AAGTCTTTTTGAGAGATTTCTAATCTGAATGGATTTGGAACTCACTTCTAGTTATTTTAGTATTATAGTTCATGGCACATATACATATATCTTACTATTTATTAAACATAAGTTCATACCAAATTTGTATGCATCTCTAAGAAATTGTGTAGGAATTCTAATTTAGCATCCCATACTTATTAATGCAAAACTGAAGAGTTCAGTGGGCTAACTTAAATTTCTTATCATTTTTCAAATGTTACAATTTTTATATCCCATAAAATCATAAGGAATATAATAATTAGGAAAATTTCCCCAACTGCCTAACTTGGCAATATGAACATTTACAACTACAAATGCAAATGGAAAGTGTTTTAAATATATATCAGACTAGTGTAATCTAAGCATATTGGTTTGCTGTGGTTCCCTTTCAGAAAATAATACCAAGACAGTCCATTGTGTGGAAAGCCTCTAGCTTTCCAAAAATCGAAGCCTTCTCCAGTAAATCACAACTGTTTTACCATATGCCTCTTTGTTCTGCCAAGAATTACCAGTCTGCTCTACTTTTAAGCAAATTTCATTATGCTATAGCTCAGAGCAATGCTCATTAAAAAGTATTACTGACAAATGTCAAGTTGTTTTTATATAGAAACTGGAATTTATTTTCTACTCAAAGTCAGATGTTTATGGAACACAAGACATGTTTTAAACATTGCTCTCATTTCAGAAGTCACTTCAACAATTTCCATTTCCTTAGTTTTATTTTTATTTATTTGAGAGAGGGAAAGGGGGGGGGAGATAATGAGTGCATCAGGGCCTCCAGCCACTGCAAATGGAACTCTAGAAGCATGCACCACTTTGTGCATCTGGCTTACGTGGGTCCTGGGGAATCAAAACTGAGGTCCTTTGGTTTCATGGGCAAACCGCTAAGCCGTCTCTCCAGCCCAACAATTGCCATTTCTACCTTGATGGTGAGAGTTCAAGTTCTCATATAAAGTCCCTTAGTAGTGCTTGTCTCTCACAACAAGTAAATGGACCACTGTTAGGGATCCAGCCTGGACTCTAGTTAGGGGGAAATATCTCTGTATCTTCATACCTTGACCTCCCATTAACACATTAGCCCATTCTCCTGGCCCCAGCAAAAGCCTTCCTGAAAAGTGACTCTCAGTGTGTACATTAAGTCACTTCATTATAAGCTGTTCATTTTATATAGTGTGATTCCATCAAGGAAACAGTGGACCATGAGTCTCAGTCGCACCACTTTTTGTTGCATGCGCAATTTAGCCTTTCTTAGCCTGTTTCCTCATGTACCAAAGGAAGGACAACACCTGGCCCACCTTTTGAAATCCAAATGATGTGAACAAAAAATTAAGTAATACATGATCTCCCAGTATATATCTGACTATCAAAACCAAGCACAAGGTTAGAAAGCTCCATTTGGAAGCATCATACTCTTTCCCATTAAATCATTTCCTTTCTCTTCAAACAGTAAAACTCACTAGTCATAATGAGTCTGCTATCCAAAATGGGCAGATGAATTTTTGTTGCTGATTGTAATTAACTTTAATGTTTGCTTTTAGGTCCAATGAGCTTCCATAACATGCTGAGGTTTTAGGCTCCAAAAGGGAAAAGTCCTCTGAGAAGATTTTGTTGTTGTTTTTCTTTTGTATTTTTAAGATAGGGTCTTGCTCTCACCCAGGCTGACCTGGAATTCACTATGCAGTCTCAGGCTGGCCTTGAACTTGCTTGCAGAGATACTGATACCTCTGCCTCCCAAGTGTTGGGACTAAAGACTTGTGCTATCATGCCTAACCAGAAGACATTTTTTTTTTTTAAATCCTGTGAGAATAATAATGTATCTTCAAGCTAGATGCTACTATCCAAAACGAAAATGAACAAAACTTAATCCAACCCTTCTTCACTCCCAGGCACAACCATTCTTGCAGACTCCTGGAGCTTGCCTTAGATGAGGGTCAATCCTGAAGATGAGCAAAATCATGTTGTGAGGCCTCTTCTACTTTATTACATTTTATGGAGGAAAATCTGAATAAAATGTGAAGCAAGGTCATTTTTGATGGAAAAAATGATCAAAACATAGAAAGAAGGTCAGGAGGCAACAAAATAGGGATGTTTGGGCTAGAATAGAGTCCCTTAGTTTGACTTGCTCATGCTTATGAAAAGACTCTGAGAGGAGAAATGCCATCAATACGCGTCCCTCGGGCCTTCACTCTCGTCTGCTACAATCTGTCTCCTTCCCACAGGGGTCTTACTCATCTCCTTAGTGAAGCGCCAATGGAGGCTGATATCACAGCCTGTCCTGAGCCTGTCAACTCTCCTCAGAAGGTATGTCTTCACCTAAAATGAAGTTAGAAGCAAAGAACGTTTCATTGCACAAATTCAGGATGCAAGTGAAGTGCAATGAAAACTAAAGAATATTCTGGGTGCCATTATACAATTTTGTTCATTCAAGTACAGTAAAAGCATTCTTTTTTTTTTGTTGTTGTTTGTTTGTTTTTTGTTTATCAAGGTAGGGTCTCACTCTAGCCCAGGCTGACCTGGAATTCACTATGTAGTCTCAGGGTGGCCTCAAACTCATGGCAATCCTCCTTCCTTTGCCTCCCATGTGCTGGGATTAAAGGCATGTGCCACCACCATGCCCGGCTAAAAGCATTTTTTGACAAATGAATTTATTTCACTCAAAGAAGAGATATGAATATTTTCGATATTAACCAAGAGATAGATACTTGTGAACAGCAAGAAATCTATAGCCTTTGTTCTAGAAACTCACATTAAAGAATCTCTAAAAACATACATTATTTTGGCATGAAGGTGTTTACTGAAAAAAGTATTTAAAAAGAGAAAGCCTTTAAAAAACATAAATATCCAGCAACTTAAAAATATTACATGTATTAAGACACTTATGTAAAACAACAAAAGATAGTTTATAAAATGTTAGAGTTATAAAAATATTTTCATTCTTTAAGAACAACATGATCTCACATACTCTTGTTTGTCATATACTTGTAAAAGAATAGGACATCAAAACAAAACTTCTCCCTTAATACACTTTTTGTATGATCCTCTTTAAATTAATAGTTAAATATAGTTCATGCATGCTGAGAATTTGTGGGTTAAAGCGAAAGCCTAATTTTAGCTGGCCATCTAAGGAAACTAGCGGGAAGAATGCTTAAAACCACAAAGCGTGGCAGGCTGATGGGAGAGGCGTGGCTCGTGTTGAAATGGGACGGTTCTCTTAGAGACAACCTGAAGTCAATTAGTTATTTTTCCTCTTGAGTGGCATGATTTCTATATTAACGAGTTAATTTTGAGGGACTAGGGATGCAGATCAGTTGCCGAGTGCTTGCCCAGCATGCACAAAGCCCCAGGTCGTACCCCAGCTGTTACATAAAAACAAGCATGGTGCTACCCACTGTAAGCCCAGTACTGGAGGAGGTGGAAGCAGGAGGATAAAGAGTTTAAGGTCATGTTTGGCTACTCAGTGAGTTTGAGACCAGTCTGGGATATAAAACAAGGAAAGAAAGAAGGGAGGGAGAGAAGGAGAGAGAGAAGGAAGAGGAAAGAAGGAAGGAAGGGGAGGGAGGGATGGACGAGAGGGAAGAGTGAGAGGGAGAGAGGGAAGGAAGGGATATAAAAAAGCAGAAAGAAGAAAGGAAGGAAGGAAGGAAGGAGAAAGGGAAGCAGGAGAGGAAGGAAAGGAAAGAAGGAAGGGTGGAAGAAAGAAAAAGGGAAAGAAAAGAAATAAGGAAGGAAGGAAAGAGAGGGGTAGGGAGAGGAAGGAGGAATGCAGGAAGGATGGAAGAAAGAAGGAAAGAAAGAAAAGAATTAAGAAAGGAAAGAAAGAGGGAGGGATGGAGGGAGGGAGGGAGGAAGGAAGGAGTGGGGATGGAAAGGAAGGAAGGAAGGAGAAGAAGTGAAAACATGATATCTTCTAATTGTGCAGTACAGAGAATGAACCAATCAATTTTGTTTGTATTTAAAAACTAAAGAAAGTCAGAGGTGTTTTTGATGTGTCCAGGGAAGGACTGTAGGGGAAAGAAAAAACAAAGACAGAGAGAGGAAAGCAGATGGCATGGAAAGACAGAGAAAGCAAACTGATCAATCTGCAAAGCTCTTCAACCCTGGCACAAGCAGAGGGCACTGAGGGCAGCAGAGGTGCCCACCCAGCGCCCTCTCCGTTCAAGTTCCCAGTGAAGTGCTTCCATCTAATACTGTTCAGGAGGGTGCGCCTGCAGGATCTTCGAGGGGTCATGCCCAGGATAATCAGGGGCTACACGATGGGAAGAGACACAGCTACACTCTTTCCAAGAACTGAAACCTCTGTCCAAGATCAGGCCACTCGTCCTCAGGGTACGGTCCCAGGAAGACATCAGCAGAGTATCATCAGCATGTGTGCTTTTAGGAGGTGACAGCCGCTCTGCTGTACCCCGGATGGGTCAGCACGCCACACTCGAAGGGTGTTAGTGAGCTCCTCAGTCCTCAGAAACTTTCAGACTTCTCTGAATCGTAAATGGGAGCAGCCATGTTTAGCAAACGCAAAGGCCTTGTGTAACGATGCTGTCCTAGCGTCGCTGTCTTTGAATCATGAATGCTCAGTCCTTGTTTCCTGTCAGCTCTGGGCAAAGCTCCAGCTCCAGAGCCTAGAACTGTCAACCTCCGCTCAATGGCTCACTTCCTGAAGAGCAAGACGAAGTGCCTGGAAGACCAAATCTAGACGTGAAAGGGAGGTTATGACCTATCTATCATCTAGGGAAAGAAGGTTGATTCAGCAATGAATAGGGAAAAAAACAAAACAGCTGACTATATTAACCTTCTTACAAGCTATTTTTCAAAGTACCTTTGATTCTGGATTTTTTTTTAGTGCCATAAACGACGTTCTGCTGTGCATTGTTTCTCTTGCCTTTTTCTTTGTTCACAGACATACTATGAGTCAACTAAAGAGGCAAATTTAAAACTAAAGTCCACATGAAAGCTGTCACTCACTGGTTCTCACCCAGCCAATCTCAAGGCGGTTAGATGACAGACAACGTGCTTATTCTAATACAAGCTCTCCACATTAGTGGAGAGTAAATCAACAAGGCCAGTTGCTAATGTGAGTTTTTAATCTCATAAAATGGTTGTGGCTCAGGAAGATGTGTCAGAAACCGTCCACAAGAACTTATCTGAGGTGCTTATTAACATGAGGATCATCTTCAACACAAGAATAAAATCAATCATTGAGGCCTGTGAAAAGCATAAATATGAGAGCCAATATTGTGCAGGAATGACTTTCAAACCAGTAAGCAACTGTCAATACGTTTTCACAATAAACATATCACCTTTAATAATCTTACTAATAATTTTATTAGTGGCATACTACATGTTAACTGGACATTTAAGCTGAGATCATGACACTCTGACAGAGTTTCATATAAGGAGATTGCCTTTTTAGCTAAGAACTCAAAATCCCTTACCTAAATTTTCTTTTCCTTTAATATTTTTGGTTTATTTTTATTTATTTGAGAGCGACAGACAGAGAAAGAGACAGGTAGGGAGAGAGAGAGAGAGAGAAGGAGGGAGGGAGGGAGGGAGAGAGAATGGGCATGCCAGGGCCTCTAGCCGCTGCAAACAAACTCCAGATGCGTGCGCTCCCCTTGTGCATCTGGATAACGTGGGTCCTGGAGAATCGAGCCTCTAACCAGGGTCCTTAGGCTTCACAGGTAAGCGCTTAACCGCTAAGCCATCTCTCTAGCCCTTGCCTAAGTTTTCTAGGTAACTTGCACATATCATCAACACTGTGAAAGAAAAGGCGCCTACTCTGCAACATCTTACTATATGACTTGTGGCAAGCCAAGCACTCACTTTATGTTCCGGTTCTGGATCTATCACACAGGGGAATCAAGTTGTTTGCAGGAATCCAGGGAAACAATACCGGAGGTGGGGGGGGGGGTTAACATTGAAAGTAGTATGATTTGAACGTTCAAGACCTAAGATAGAAAAGGGTTACCACGGCAGGAATGTCACAGGGTTTCAGAATAAACCCCTAAGGTCTCCTTTTGGTTCAGCTGAGGTAGAGGGCAGCATCACTGTGACCAACAGCTAGGTTAATTCATCTGGAACCCTCACTCACTAATACTTAGCATGACCAATCTAACCAAGCCCTGTGCTTCACGTAATAGATCAAGGGATGACAAATAATGCTTCCATGGCAAAGATCACTCCTGTGGCACATCCAGGACCACCTGCTGTTTGGAGAGACAAATGTTCTGCAGTCATCAAGTCTCGGGAAGCTGTCACAAGGAGAATTACAGCTCTGGCCCCAGCAGATCATAGACTCAGTTTACGCTTCAAGAAACTCTATGTAGTGGTGACTGCACATAGGTCATTTTAAAAATCTCTCTGCACACACACTGATCACATAGTGCTCAAACATGACAACTGTTATGATTCATTCTTCTTCAAAGGCCTCAAATGGTGTTCAATATTCCACTGGGAGCCTGGTAAACAGATCTGTCCCTTCTCAGAATTACTAGGCAGGTCTTACCATGGTTTTCATCAGAAGCAGGGTCCAGAGAGCCCAGCATGTGCATGTCAGAGAAGAAACTCAGCATTTCCAGCAGATGCAGCAGGTATTTAGTTGCATAGGTTTCCATTCAGGCTCTTCCCTTAGCTCTAGCTCTCCTACCAGCCAATCCTCTAGTCAAATCTTACTTCTTCCTCAGACTGGGTCTTACCTGTTTTATGAAGTCTATTCTAAGGGAAATATCTCCTCCATTTCACTTTATGCAGCTCTTGCAAGGTCCTCTCATCCCTCAAAACCATCACTTCTGCTTTTCCACTGAAACGTTTGCTCCAAACGCACTCTCAACCCTTCGTGAAAGCATCTTAAAAGTCTTGCAGGATCACCAGATCTCCGATAACCACACTTTCATTAAAACAGAACTAACGATCAAATGTTAGAGCCCACTGTATTTTTCAATTATGTGTAAGTAAGTTGGGGGAGGGGCTGGTTTATGGGGAACATAAAACTTCAGTGTTGGATGTGGGAGGCAGGTGGGTGTGGCATGTAGAGTCCACGGAGTCCTTTAAGAGGTTAGAACAATTGCTCTGAGTTATCAGCTCGGCCTGTCTGTTCACATTATTCAGCTAAGGGCCTTCTATTTTCTCACCTAACACTCCCCCCTCCTTTTTTTTTTTTTTTTTTTTAATTTCTGGTCTCAAGGCCTTAATCATGGCCCCAACCAACCAATTCATTTTCTTGTTTTCCTTTCAGAATGACCTTTTTAAAAGTCTGCTGTAGCCATGTCCTCCCTTATGTGCATCCTTTCAGCTTCTCTTCAGTCCTGTGAAGACTATGTCTAAACCTGTCTGCAAGGTAGACAAAACTGTCGCATCACAGGGCACAGCGGCACACACGTCTACACCTAGGACTCAGGAGGTATGCTGTGAACTTGAGACAAGCTGGGATACATAGCTAGACCCTATCTCAAATGGAGAAAATTAACAATAAACAAACAAAACATGAACAGTAGAAACTGACTAGTTCCATACTAGCCTTCCCTTGATTTCTATGCCCTTGTTTTCCCATTCTCTGCTTCCCTCTTCCTTTCCTAGATAACCTCCAGCAGTCAGTTAACCCAATAACTTTATGGGAAGGCCTCTTTGAATATTTACACAAAACATTCTTCTGACTGACCCCTGTCTGAGCGCACTGGCTGCTTAAGCCCCGCTTGGTGGAATGGCTCCTCAAGGTGGTCACCGTGTAGCTCAGGAGCTGCCACCGAGCCTCAGCCCCAGCACTGCCACGAGGCTGTACAGCTGCCCCACACCCAAGTGGCTTGGCTCCCATCTTCCCTGAACTGCCAGCCTTTAAATCAATGGAGTCTTATTTATCATTTTCTCTCATTTACTTTTTTTATGTACTCAATGTATTTAACACCCAAGAATGAATGAACAAATGAATGAATGATGATCAGACATTTTGAACAGTCATGAAAAAGTAAAGTGGGGCAGGGTAGTGAAGTGAAAAAGGAATGAAACTCACATTCAGCGGTTTTGTGACTCTGTACATGCTAAACGACTGTAGGGCCAGCCCTCTTAACTTCATACAAGGTAAAGTATAATTCCTGGTCTACTTCTCTAAGTCTCTGTGAAAATCAAGTCATTCCTGTAGTTGAAAGCTATATGATGTTACTCTTAATTAGTCCCCACAGATCACCTCAGATCTTGACTGCCCCAATCCATCCTTGGACTTTGAATTTCCAATTTTTGTGTCAGAAAGGGCAGAGGGAAGTGCTATATGGTATTTTTACATAATTACCTGTCATTACAGTTCTTTAGGCCTCCATGTTCCCATCTGTAAGGTAACAATGGTAGCCCCAACTATCTTAGTGGTGACTAAGTGAGACAGTGCTCAGATGGAAGCCAACTTAATTAAATCCTAACAACGCTGGGATTTAACTAATGCTTCCCCTGCCTCTTTCTCATTCAGATTATCATGACTCATTACAGCAGACACTAAATAAAGAATTTTATATCAAGGAACCGAATTTCCAATTTGCGCCCCATGCCAGGATGAGGAGGGGAGCAGAGGGGCCCAGAAGGAGGCTTCGTTCCTTCAGCACACGACAGACCACTTTAGCTAGCCCTGGCAGCTCTGCCTGTGGAGGGAATGCGTAGTGATTTGAACGCAGTGCCCTTCACAGCCTCGGGTTTGAGAAAGGGCACTTAAAATGCCCTTTCCTTGGGCTTGAGAGTTGGCTTAGTGGTTAAGGAGCTGGCCTGCAAAGCCAATGGACTCAAGTTCAATTCCCCAGGACCCACATAGGCTAGATGCACAAAGGTGGCAATTGTCTGGTGTTTGTTTGCAGGGGCTAGAGGCCCTGGAGTGCCCATTCTCTGGGTCTCTCTGTCTCGATCTGCCTCTTTCCCTCTCTCTCTCTCTCAAATAAATAAATGAATAAAATATTTTTTGAACGTCATTTCCATGTATCAGTACAACCTATTATTTATAGCCTAGCTTTAAAGAGAAATATTCTGTTTGAGGGGGGGCAGCAATCTCTTAACAACTATTTCACCTATGGAAACATTAGTAAGACACCCTAAATATTTATTATGTATGTGATATTCAGCTATGTCTTCTCTAGGTCCTTTAATTTATCATGTGCAAATAAAAACCCACAGTGTGTGCTTATCACTCTAAACATTTACCATTTGAAGACTCAGACAGAGAGTATTTCAGTCATCTCCAAAGTTATACTGTTAGGCATGAGCTCAGACATGGAGATTAGGATCCATTGCTTCAGAGGTTGTTTCAGGGGGGAAAAAAAATCCCCTCTGGGTGTGGTGGCATACACCTTTAATCATAGGACTCCGGAGGCAGAGGCAGGAGGATCATTTTGAGTTCAAGGACACCTTGAGACTACATAGTGAATTCCAGGTCAGCCTGGGCTAGAGTGAATCCCTACCTCAAAGAACGAAAGCAAAAAAAAAATAAATAAATAAAAAGGATTTGACAAGCTCCCCAAAGCAAGCACTGAGCAGAGGAGGAGCGAGAAGTCCCAGCCAATGGCAATGGAAGGAGGAACAGGAGTAATGTCTTAGCCTGTCGCTTGCTTCGGATCACATGTGAAACTGAAGAGTCTGTGAGGATGGATTAGTCTTTACCCCTAGGACAGACAGGAGATTTTGAAATGCCTGGTCCTTTGCAATTGCAATAGGAATTCAACTGTAGAACACATGTGCTACAGCCCGGCTCTCAGCCATGATGAATCGTACCAGCACTGATTCTAAAAGAGGATTCACAAAAGCGGAAGGAAGCTTCTTAAGAATATGCTGCTTCCACGTTTCTCCTAAGAGTCTCAGAAGCTAGAGGAGCTGGGAGCAAGGGGTCCATCCACTGGAGATTTTGACCAGGTTGGCAAAGCATTTTCCCTGTGTTTCAAGGGCTGAGCTGTCACACAAATGGGATGAGATAGGACTTGTGGAACTGAAACTATGATCTAATTCCTTGTAAATATGCATATTCCTCTCTTATTGTTAAGGTGCCAGTTCTCTGTTTTTAATATTTCTTTTATTCATTTGCTAGCAGAGAGAGAGAGAGAGAATGGGAGAATCAGGCCCTCCTGCTGCTGCAAACAGACTCCAGATGTATGCACCACCTTATACATCTGGCTTTACGTGGATACTGGGGAATTGAACCCAGCCGTCAGGCTCTGCAATCAAGTATCTGTAAGTGCTGAGCCATCTCTCTAGACTAAGACACCAGTTCTCAAGGAAAAGCCCCCAGGGATGAGCAGGATATCTGAGCAAAGGCACAGTGGCTGGATGAACCTGGGAGTGTTCAGTACAACAGGGTTACAAGCGTTCTGACAAGCCAAACACGCCTTAGGACTTCACAGTGTCACACAGAAATCCTGGAGTTAATAACAAAATAGTTTGATTTACCATAATAGGAAATGATACTAATAGTAGAGCTTGTTGTTGACCAACCTCAGCTATACAAACTTTAAGGATGGCCTTTTAAAAAGAAATAAACCCCTATAAGCAGCTAAACGACACAAGTTTAGTCACTAGAAAAGGTCAGCACACAGGACTCGGCCGTTCTGTAGTTCAGATTAGCAGACTATACAGGAGGACACAATGGGTAAGGGAGAGAATTCCTGAACACTAGGCAATGTACTATTTTGTGAGCATCAGACCTGTGCAAAACTAACTACATCAGAGTTTTGTTTGTATCTATACCATGCTTTAAAACATTTGAGTCAGTCAATGAAATGCCTTGGAAACAGTGAGTATGAGAATAAATACTGATCCCAATTAACTGGAGATTTTAGACAAGTCAATTAGCTTAATCAGTCCTACCTACATGTCAAGATCAGCTGCCCAGGAAATTTGCTTAGGATCTGCTTAGGCAAGTTGAAAAGATAGCACAGGTACCATATCTTTAGGGAAAATGAACAGATATTATTCAAGTACATGTCTTAAATATTATAGTTCAAATTATCTTAAATTTTACAATACATATATATATATATGCATATATATATACATACATATACATACTTTGGTTGGTTAACTACAGTAATGTAACATATTATACCACATATGGTACTCTAGTCATCTAACATCTTATATTTATTTTATTATTATTATTTTGTTGTTGTTGTTGTTTTCCTGAGGTAAGGACTCACTCTAGCTCAGGCTGACCTGGAATTCACTATATAGTCTCAGGGTGGCCTTGAACTCATGGCACTCCTCCTACCTCTGCCTCCCAAGTGCTGGGATTAAAGGTGTCCGCCACCATGCCTGGCCTCACATCTTTTTAAGGTATAAATTTGACTGAAGAATGAATTCATTAATTTAAAAAGCTACTGTTCTAGTATTTAGTGTGACACTGTACACATTTTCCATAAATAATTGCATATCAATTTGTCCTTCTAAATATATATTTGATGAAAGGAATTTGTATTAAACAATGACCATACTGTAGTGACTTCCAGATTTTGGCACTGTGCTAAGACCCTGAGGATTAAAATATGAATAGAAAACAATTCCTACCCATAGAAAGCCATGGCCCAGGAGGCCACGAAAGCTCTGAGTATATAATAATCCTAGAGAAGGGCTGGAGAGATTGCTTAGTGGTTAAGGCACTTGCCTGCAAAGCCTACAGACCCAGGTTTGATTCCCCAGTACCCACATAAGCCAGATGCACCAGGTGGTATATGCATCTGGAGTTTGCAATAGCTAGAGGCCCTGGCGTGCCCATTCTTTCTCTCCCTCCCCCATCTGCCTCTCTCTCTCTCTCTCAAATAAATAAATTAAAAAAATAATAATGCAAGTGAATAAGTGTATAATAAACATGAATTATTTAATATGAATAATTCACTGAATTATACATTCAGATTTCAGATGTCCATATTTTCAGTTTGTTTCAATTCATGTATACATTATAATTGGTATTATTAATTCACTTTAGCCTTAGGGTATATAGATAATAAAAATGATGCCATTTTCATTAATGTTTTAATTTTAGAAAACAAGCACTAAAGTAACTAATGACAAAATATAATCAATTTTTTTTATTACAAACCTATCTAGTCACATAGCTGTATACTGATGCAACACACATACTACAGTTCAGATTTACATGGGAATGCTAAATTTTTATCAGACCGTGCAATCCTGCCCTATATTTTATCATACTCTCCATTTGTTAATATCATGACAAATTGCAAGGGCACTAACTAAATTTCAGAAGCAAACAGGATTTTGCCTGGAATTTTTACCCAGACCTAGGAACATACATTTTTACCAAATGTGTATCCAATGCTGTATAAATCTGACTTATTCTTTGCCCATGGCCATTCTAAAGGCTGGGAATGTTCAAAGTGCTCTGTGGAAGGCTCTGCAGGATCCTTCCTAAGCAAGTGGAAGAAGTAAATGTGGTGCTCTAATAAAACATTTCTTGGACATGAGTGACAAAATGAAATAACCTTTGCTAAGTCATCTATTTTAGATTTCTGCTCATTCCCCTGGAAAAAACATTTGACTAGGTTGTTTCTAATGCCACTTCTCACTCTGAGCCTCCCGGATGCAGTGATGAGCAGTTTCCTTTGAGAAGACTGTATTTGGGAAAGATGGCTGCTCACACTGCTGTCACTGAAAGTCTCAGATAGTGAGTTCACTCCCTTAATACAAGGGGTTTTTTTCTTGTATTGTTATCTTATCATTTCTCAACCTCATGCCCTACCCTCACTCCATCAATTTCCCCAGGTGCATTTGTGCTAAGAAATATGAGGGAATAGTGAACACCACCATAAGCATCAAACACACTGGAAAGTGAAATGCAAAATTTTTCTTGGGATTTTCAGAATATGTTCTCAGCCATGCAACATCCTGGGAAATAAAGCATGTGGCAAATGTCTGTAACCCAAGCTTTTCAAAAAGATCTAAGTGGTTCACTTAGTGTCCTCTTAAGAGGACTTTACAATACTAAGGTTTGCTGAAGAGACCACTGCTTAGGATGAAAACAGAACAGAAGGACATTAGAGAGAAGAGGTATGGGAGGTAATGGGGCTGAATAAGATCATTGCACGTTACATGCACGAGTGAAAATATAACAACAATGCTCATTATTCTACATAATTATATGATCTAATCAAAATAAAGCAAATTCCTTTTTGTCGCCTAGTATCAACACCAAAAACCAGCTCTTCCAGCCTGTCTGCAGGGTGCAGAGCACCTGAGCTGAGACTTAACAGGAGCAATCCAGAGTGAACCTATAGGGTCACAGATAGATTCTCTAGCTCAGTCACAGACATTGCCTTGATCTCCAGCAAAGAAACCTACTGTCCCTCCAACATACTCACATCATTTCCCGGGTGGGAGGGGGGCAAGGTCAGATTTCCCTGCATATCTTAAGTATTAACTATTGTACACTTTGGGAAGTGAAAGTGGAGGATAAATGTCTCAGTCAGAAATGATTCTGAGAGTTGCCTGTTTCAAAGAAATGCAGGGAGAAGCACTTTTTCTTGTTTTGTTTCCCCCAAGGTTTCTCACCCCTGCACAGAATGAGATCCCAGGTTTAGAGACAGGAAGAAACTAGTAACCACAGGACCCGTTGCCTGGTAACAGCCTGATTGCAACCAACTCACAGCTACAAGGAACTTCTATTTGTCAAGCTTCATTATACTGATAAAGAAAAATTATATTTTTTAAACCCTTCAAAATTTATTGCCACAAAACTCAAAAAAAAAAAACAAAAAATCAAACAACCAAATCTTGACATCTGCTCTGGAGAAGAAATAGGAAATTAACATGACCATCCAGTGTCAAAACCTGACAGCCTAGACAAAATAAAGAAAAATTAGTTCAGCACTATGCACAGAATTCAGAAATCAAAATTCCAAAATCTAGTGCTGAACAAAGAACGTCTGAGAGCTGCCGTGTCTGCCACGGGAGTTGGCAGCCCGCAGGCGGACGGACCCGAGGACGTGTGTATTCCCCCGCTGCGCCTCCTCTCCTGTGCCCGCCTCCTCGGCAGCGCGGCGCCAGACAGATGCTCTCATCAGCAGCTGCTTGAAACTCATGCTGCTTGGTTTTGTTCTGCCCTTACGGGTGGGCAAGACTTGTCAGGACAGTGACTTTACAAAATTTTAGAAGTTTATCAAGAATACAAGAACATTTACATTTTAAAAATATTTAATGATGAGTCTAAAATGACAGGACATATTTATACTTTAGTGAAAGACTTTTATAGCTGTGCAACTGACTATGTGTATGTTCGCCTGTATATATACAAATATGCACATGAATATATACAAATAATGGCTTTAATTTTTATTTTTATTTTGGGTTTCTTTTTTCAAGGTAGGGTCTCACTCTATATAGCCCAGGCTGACCCGGAATTCCCTAAGTAGACTCAGGGTGTCCTTGAACTCACGGTGATCCTTCCAGGTGCTGTGTATAAGGCATGTGACACCACCCCCAGCTATATTTTTTCCTTTCAAGAACTGTGTGAATTATCTAGATATTTTGGTAAATCCAGGCTTTATTAACATTTTTTTCTATTGCTAAGGACAAACCTGCAGATACAAAAGTTAAGATGCATCTAATATAACAGCTTGGATGTTGCTTGACACCCATTATGAGACAAACTTTTCCTTCCATGGGATGCCTGATCAATTTTTAGATGCATTGATCACACTTTGGTGGACTATAGGCATGTAAATTTCAGGAAAATTCAACTTCCATGATATTGAATTCAATTATTATACCCATTTTAGGAAAACATATGTTCACTCTTTTTAATTTTAAAAATTTGTATTTTGTTTGTTTGTTTTTTTGAGGTAGGTCTCACTCTGGCCCAGGCTGACCTGGAATTCACTATGTAGTCTCAGGGTGGCCTTGAACCCATAGAAAGCCTCCTACATCTGCCTCCCAAGTGCTGGGATTAAAGGTGTGAGCCACCATGCCCAGCAAAACTTTGTATTTTTAAAAATACTTTATTTTTATTTATTTGACAGAGAAAGAGGGAGAGAGGAAGAGAGAGAGAGATAATGGGCACGCCAGGGCCGCCAGCCATTGCAAACAAACTCCAGATGTGTGCGCCCCCTTGTGCACCTGGCTAAGGCGGGTCCTGGGGAATCGAACCTGGGTCCTTTGACTTTGCAGGCAAATGCCTTAACCACTAAGCAATCTCTCCAGCCCAAGTTTGTATTTTTTTAAAAAAAATTACTGTATGATTGATTAGTCCTTTCTTTAATGATAGGTAAAGAAATACCAGTTTAGTGAGATAAGAAGAAAGATTTGTGAAAGATAAAAGCCAGGGTTATAACTTAAATTCTGCTGTAGACATTACTGGAAGTAAACGAGTTTTACTTTGGAGGGACTATGTCTCAGTATTTTAAATTCCAAGCGTATCAGTGGCACTACCAAGTATGTCGCTGAGTCAGTGCCCTGCAAATTCTGGGAACATGTCCTGACTATATAGCACCCTCAGTATTTACTTATCACACTCCTAACACACAAGAACTCTCATCAAACCTTTGCTGAACTATCTAATCAAGGTGCTGCCACTTTTGGAGTCAGTGATGCACTATGGTACAGATGAGAATCGAACAAGGGGCTATAGACGGTACCAGAAGGAATGTCTACAAGCATGACGGTGGGAGGCTACATGGGGAAACAAGTCACAGGAAGAAATCTTTTGATGATGTCCCCACCTCTGTGCCTGCCATTCACTCTACATATTATTAACATGATCATTTTCCAAAAGCAGAAAATCACAGTACTACTAAACTGCTTAGGAACTTACAAAGGAAGAATGAATAAATTAATGGGTAAAATTATCTTTGTCCTCAAGAAACTGAGAATTTGTTTGCCTGGAACCTAGATGGAAATAGCACATGATAGTTTTAATAAAATATGAGTTGAGAAAAACAACCAGGACAGTATGAGCTGATCTGTCAGCACAAGCTATTTAATAAAGGCAGGATTTGAAGCAGGTCTTTTTATTTTAATGAATAAAGGAGAAGGGGAAGGTCATTTCCAGGTTACAAGCACAGAATATAGAAGTCAGAATTTGAATAGCACACGGGGAAATGTATTGTAATGGTTGGATCCAGGTGGCCCCAGAAACCTAGGTGTCTGAATACTAGGTCCCCAGCTGAAAAAAATTTGGGAATTAAAGCCCCTTGGAGGCGGTGAATTGTTGGGGACCGGCTTATGGGTTCTATAGTCAGCTTCCTCTTACCAGTGGTTGACACACTCTTCTGTTGCTGTTGTCCACCTAATGTTGACCAGGGGGTGATGTCCACCCTCTGCTCATGCCTTCATTTTCCCTGCTATCATGG
The DNA here is from genome assembly GCF_020740685.1 of Jaculus jaculus. Taxonomy (NCBI): domain Eukaryota; kingdom Metazoa; phylum Chordata; class Mammalia; order Rodentia; family Dipodidae; genus Jaculus; species Jaculus jaculus. The sequence continues at coordinate 42,468,947 of NC_059119.1, read as the reverse complement.
AGCTTCCCCCTTGAGCCTATAAGCCAAAATAAACCTTTTTTTTTTTTTTTACATCCACAAGCTACTCTTCGTTGGGTGTTCTGCCAGCAACGTGAACCTGACTGCAGCATGTGTAAATAGAAATTTGGAGAGAGATGGCTGAGAGAATCGGAGTTTAAGGTAGAAATTGAGGATGAGTGAGAATTGTTCAAGAAGAAAATTAAAAAGTGTTATGAGTTTCTAGGTACACTGGCAAGGGACCTCTGAGGAGTACCTGTGATGAGCCTACGGGTATACATTTAGTTGACACATTTATCTTCTGAGACCTGGCATGTTTCACACTTCCACCTAACCACTGACGATAACTGAGTAAACAGAGCATTGCTGTTTCAATGCATGGGGAAAGGTGGACATCTCACAACAAAATAGGTAAGTACACAGAAAATCAAAGTGCACAGAGTGACTAGCTACAACAAGGGAAGAGTGTTGGAGAACAAGGAATGTATTTTATATTATTAAATTTTTGCCATCCTCAAAAAATATATCCAGCACAGATGTGGACATACAATAGAAATACTAGTTGATTGGGCCTCAGTCATGGGCTTGTGGGATCTTCCTACAGTCAAAATGACAGACAATGGAACAGAATTTCTGGATGTGTTTTCATAATGCTTATGGCTAAGTGGGCCTAAGCAAATCAGCTTAAGATATACAGATGCCTGGGGTAGGCTCTACCGGGGCACAAAGCAGTGTGCATTGCATGCTTTTCGGAACTCTTCCTATATTGGATCAGCTGCTGCTGCTGAACACCTACTTATCAAATATGTCAGATAATATGCCTACCACTGTTGTCTGTGTTATAATAAAAATTAACAAGAGGGACTGTAGAGATGGCCTTGTGGTGGAGGCGCTTGCCTACAAAGCCAAAGGACCCCCAGGTTCGACTCTCCACTACCCACATAATCCACATAAGGGTGCACACATCTGGAGTTTGTTAGCAGTGGTTAGAGGCCCTAGAATGTCTCTCTCTCTCCCTGCCTATTTCTCTATCATCGAACTAAATAAAGAAAAATAAAATATTAAAAAAACTAACAATAGATGTTGTTGGTATTACCTTTCTACCGTGTGTGTGTGTGTGTGTGTGTGTGTGTGTGTGTGTGTGTGTGTACACATACATACATACATACATACATACATACATACATACATATATACATTCATACCTACATATGGCTTTCTAAAAATCTGGAAAAGAATTCAGAAGGCATGGAACTCTTTAATACCATCAAAACAGCACATGAGTGTGATTTATTCATGTAATGCCAAATTGGTTGTGACCCATTGTGCACAAGTGGTCAAATCTTCCACATCTCTGAAATCATCATTCAAGTACAGTAAGTATCCTTATCTGTGAGCATTCAGCGCAGATGGGAAATGGCAGTGCAAATTGTGCTGCACATGTCCAGCAAGACGGAGCACGAGGAGACTGCTCTCGCTGCCCTACAAACAGAGACAAAAGGAAGAGCTTTGTCCTCACCTTGCCAAATAAAGTACATTATTTGAAAATGTAAAGGGAAAACTTTCCCTTCTTTGTGTGCTCTGTTCTTTCTACCATGTTACTAAGTGAAAGGTCATAAACTATAGCACAACTTCTTCACCAACTTTATTTCCTTAACCATGAGAATATCCCTAGCTCTTCAAGTTTAGTAGTTTGGACTCCAGCAAACACGTCACTTCATCCCCTCTCCACAGTAGGAGCACCATCCCTCAAATGGCACTCCTGCTGGGGCAAGTATCTTTTCTCTTCCTCACTCAACTTTACAGTCCTTCAGCCTTTGCCCAACATGTCTTTCTTTCTTGTATTCTGTTTGGCTTCTTCATTTGCAGCTCTCAATATTTATTATTATTTTCTAGGGACTCGAAGAAGAGCATAGAGTTAAATGTTTTCACAAACAGAACTAGATTCCTGTTGCTTTGCAGGAGAGGAAAACACAAAGAAGAGCTGTCAAATAGAAGGATGGAAATAAATGACTTGCACCACCCATAGCTGAATTCTCCCTCTTTTTCCAGAATGTTTCATAAGAGAGAATCAATAAAAGCTGAATGTGAAACATTGGTGCCGTGTTCTAGCTAAGCCCAGTGAGCTCCTAAACTAATCCTGTGTTCTCAGAAGCTATAAGTGTAAATCCTTTCACCTTTGCTCAGGGGGATGAGCTCACCACAGAAATTGGCCTGTTTTTTGACCTCAAAATCCAGGTGGGACAGGGTTGGGGATAGCAAAAGCAAGGGGAGGGAAGATTTCCAGGCCATTTGTTCTAAACTGAGGTACTTCGGCAGAAGGGAAGGACAAGGTCGAGTCTTCCTGGCCCTGAGCTGGGTCACACAGCTGGAGTCACACTTTGCTCAACACAAATGTCTTTTTCTCATCCAGAAGCAACACAAGGACAGGGACAGAACACCGCTGAGAACAAACAGGCCCAGTGCCAACGGCCGTGTTCATTATCTAAGCTACCCAGTATAGTAACCCCCATGCAACCTGGTCAAATAAGCCTTTATGTCTTTTCCCTATGACTGTCTGATTAATACAGTAAATGAAAGTAGGATCAAAATGAATTCAAGAAGTATGAGGTGCGGCATTTCCTTTTGCAGAGGTATCTGGGTATCACATCAAGTTCATTTTCTTTTATGATACAATTGCTTTTCAGAAAAAATACATGCTGAAATGTCATCATTATTTTTAAAGAAGTATTCCTTTAAAAAAATGTTTGCTAAAAACCACCAAATAGCTGAAGCAATTCTAATTGAAAGGTCAAATTATAAAATCACACAGACTTAGGACACTTAGAGCAATTCAATAGTATAGACACTTTGCTTTTTTTAATATTACAAAATTCTCTGATATAGCACTGAATAGTATCTGAGTTTGAGGGACACATCTTTTTTAAAAGAAAATTCATTTTTATTTATTTGTTTGCAAGCAGAGGGATAGAGGGACTGAGAGAAAGAGAGAGAGAATAGACGTACTAGTGACCAAGGCCTCCAGTTACAGCAAAGGAGCTCTAGATTCATATGCCACTGTGCATCTGGCTTTACATAAGGACTGGGGAATTGAACCCCAGGTTGTTAAGCTATGCAGGCAGGTCCTTAGCCACTCAGCAATCTCTACAGCCCACATCTTTTTAAAAGTGTGTATGTTTATTTTTTATGATGTATTTTAACTAGCAATGAATTAACCCTTAACAGTGTGTTTTATAAAATAATTTCAACCACACAAACTAAATTATGGCATATATTATATTACAAAATAGTTCTCACACTGGAGAAATGACTTAGTGGTTAAACTTGCCTGCAAAGCCAAAGATCCAGGTTCAATTCCCCAGGACCCAGGTAAGCCAGATGCACATGGTGGCACATGTGTTTGGAGTTTGTATGCCATAGCTGGGGGCCCTGGCATGTCCATTCTCTCCCTCTCTCTCTCCCACTTTCTCTCTCAAATGAATAAAATATTTAAAAATTCTCATTTTAATAATTGTGATCTACTTATGTTAGTAATTTTAATTTACTTATAACCAGCACACAAATAACCAACTGACTATACTATGCACTTAACATATATTTCATTACATATTTTCAGCCTTTATAAGAATCCTAGTTCAAAAAAGGAGACCATTCTCTCTCTCTCTGCCTCTTTCTCTGTGTCACTCCCAAATAAATAAATAAAAATAAAGTAAAATTAAAAAAAAAAAAACTAGCAGCTAAGTGCTTGCCTGTCAAGCCTAAGGACCCCAGTTTGAGACTTGATTCCCCAGGACCTACGTAAGCCAGATGAACAAGGGGGCGCACGCATCTGGAGTTCGTTTGCAGTGGCTGGAGGCCCTGCTGCACCCTTTCTCTCTCTCTCTCTCTCTCCCTCTTTCTCTCTCTGTTGCTCTCAAATAAATAAATAAATAACTTTTAAAAGGAGACCATTAACGTTAATCAGAGCTCTAACAACCCAAATCCTGCTTCCTTTTGAAAATGTCTGGGAAATTTTATGTGAAGTCCTTGTTGTGACAAAAAGTATTAGAGATATTAGACACAAAGGCATTCCTCAGCCCATTCCAATCACCAGTGAAAAATCCAACTTATTTTTCTATAAATTATAACAAACACCAACCAGAAAAAGCTTTTATAAATCCACCTTTACATTGACTGTTTTCCCTCTGTCTTCTTCCGCACAAGACCTCTACTGTAGCCTCTGATAAACATTTCTTACAATATTAACTCATCGTGGTTCTAGGGTGGTTTCCTAAGGAATAAGATTGTTTTCTCTCCCACATTACAATCTCTATCCAGGACATCAAAGAGCACAGTCTACCAGTTAATAAGCAGCATACACACTGACTGGGACTCTAGTGACAGAAATGCACCTTCCTTCATCACCAGAGGTCCCTGGAGACACCATCAGCAGCACCGTGTGCTCTTCATTCTGTGCTATCCCAACAATTTCTTCACCTGAGGCAATTTCGTCTTTTTTTCCTTAGGTTTGTGTTTTTAAGTTGACTGAAGAATTTAGAATCTACTGAGATTTCCTTCACTCCTCTGTGTTTAATAAGCATCTGGGGAAAAATAACCTACATTATCTTCAGCACGTTCTCACATTTATAACTGCACATAACACACAAAACTGTGACTGTTCACTGAGTTGCACCTTTAAAGACACAAGAAGTGATATTAAGGAACCCCTTCTTCAATAGCCATCCCTTCCAACTAAGCGTCCACAAATCCACTAGTGAACGTTCTCTCAGTGAGGCTAAGGTAGACGCTATCAATAAAAGTGCCAAGTAACCATTTACTGAGTAACCTTAAAGGCAGTCTAAAATGTTCGTCAGGCAGGGAGAGGATTTGGCAGTTCAAGGAACTTCCTTTCAAAGCTTGCCAGCCTGGGTTCAATTTCCCAGACCCATGTAAAACCAGATGCACAAAGTGGCACATGCATCTGTAGTTCCTTTGCAGTAGCCAGAACTCTTGGTGTGAATCTTCTCTATCTTTCTATCCTTACAAATACATAGAGTTATAAAGGAAATAAAATGAAATGTTTCTCACACACAGAGAAAACACTTTGCCATAGTGTTTCCATCATTGCACTTTCAATTCAAATATTTTCATCTCTGCAGGGCGTGGTGGCGCACGCCTTTAATCCCAACACTTGGGAGGCAGAGGTAGAAGGATCGCCTTGAGTTCAAGGCCACCCTGAGACTACACAGTGAATTCCAGGTCAGGCCGAGCTAGAGTGAGAACCAACCTTGAAAAAAAAATATTTTCATCTCTTTCAACCCCTTCCTTAATAACCATGCCTTCCAAGTAAGAACCCAGTAGACTACTCACGCTGATTTTTCTCTGTGACCATGGCAGATATTAATCCAACCCTTTCTTTAACAGTCACCCCTCCCAGCTAACCACTCACAAGTCCACTCATGGTGATTCTTCTTTGCTACAAAGGAAGATAACAATTCTAAACATATCTATGTGTTGCTTGATTGGACGGGGTGTAGTTGTGGGCACTGTACTGAGAACTTTTCATAGTCTGTGGTCTCTGGATCCTTAAAAATCTAAGAAAAATTAAATATTTCAAAATGTAGACCTAATATGTAAGGGGCCATTTAAAATAATGCTACAAACAAAGCTGGCCGTGGTGGCACACACCTTTAGTCCCATTATTTGATAGGCAGAAGTAGGAGGATCAGTGTGAGTTCAAGGCCACCTGAGACTACATTGTGAATTCCAGGTCAGTCTGGGCTAGAGTGAGGGCCTGTCTTGAGAAACCAATAACAATGATGATGATGATGATGCTATGAACAAACTATCACTTTGACAGTGTTGAGAACAGATGTCTCTTCACATTGTAGTTTGTCTTGCATCATTAGTCACAAGTTTGAACAATTCCAAGAAAAACTTATAAACAAATAAATATAAAAAAAATAAAAATCTGATGCAAAATATCAAGGAAAAAAACATGTTTTTGAGAATAATATACTTTATAAATAATTTGTTACATACTTCTATAAAAACTATTTTCTGTTGGATTTATGTGGACTTAAATGCTATGTTACTATTATGGAAACTGACATGGATTCAGTTTTTGCCAGAAACTGTTATGATTTGAATGCACAACAAGCCCCACATACTCCTTGTTGAACACTTCAGCCCCAGCTGGTGGTGCTATTTTTGGAGGTAATGGAAACTTCAGGAAGTTGGACCTAACTCACTCGGGGCATATCTTTTAAGGTAATATCTGGTGATTAAAACTCTATCTCACATTGATCGTACCAATAACTGTGGGCTAACTCCACAAGGCATGACCCATATACCTCAACAAGGAGGGGCCAGTGGGGAGGGGGTAGGTCATGGATGAGCCGAATAATGGTACCAAACTGCACGTATTTGCTGAATAGAAAACTAATAATAATAATAATAATAATAAGCAAATTAGTTAATTTACAAAAAAAAACCCAACTCTATCTCCTCTGTATCTATCTCTTCTTTCTCTCTCTCTCCCTGTCTCTCTCTGTCTCACACAAAAGTGCTGAGAAACGAAGACGGTCTCTACAACATGCTCCTGCTTTTGTCATGATCTGCCCGAGCTCACGGTAGTAAGCAACTATACACTGAAGCTTCTGAAACTGAATCGTAGTAAATTTTTCCTCCCTTAAGATGTTCTTTCAGGTAATTTGGCTACAATTAATACAATACCAAGAAAGCAACCGAGGCTCGCAAAGCCCGAGGACACATCACAAGTTGGTGAGGATTAGGAGGGACATTTTCTTCAGCTGGTGAGGCCGAGGGTAAGTTGCCAGTGCTCATGTAAACACCCTGCTAGACATGCTCCTGTTAGTAACCTAAGCAAGTCATCGCTTACAGAGAGGAGAGAGGACAGCATGAAAGGAGAAGGGGGAAGGAGTCTACCTGGGAAGGGAGATTAGTGAGTGATGAAGTAGGGACAGAAGAGGATAATAGGATAAATATAATTAAAACGCACTTCATACATGTGAGAAATAGCATGATGACATGTATAATTATATATAAGTAATGATTGATATGTAGTCTAATCACAGTTTTCTTTTTTTAAAGAATGGGCCAAGGTAGATGTCCATATACTGCAGAGATTCAGTGCTGATCTATGGCCCTTTAGAGCTCTCATTTTCTTATCTTTTCTTTTTCTTTGTGTTTTTTTTTTTTTCAAGGTAGGTTCTCACTCTAGTCCAGCCTGACTTGGACTTCACTATGTAGTCTCAGAGTGTCCTCAAACTCATGGTAATCCTCCTTCCTCTACCATCCCAGTGCTGGAATTAAAGGTGTGCACCACCACGCCTGGCTCATTTTCTTTCTAATGTTACATCAAACTTTCGAGCAATAGTGGTGACATTTCCATTTGATCACACATATTGACAAGTGATTAGAAATACCTCTTTGAAACTGACCAAGTGTATATTATACACAATATTATTATAATTTATATGTGTAGGCCAACAGATATTTCATTTAGGAATATACAAAACTGCAAGTAAAATGAACCTTCGTGCAGCCATGTCTAAAGTCCCATGACACTATATGTAGATCTGGGAGGAATTCTCTCCCAGGTTTGCCCTCCTGCCATTTCATGGTCAGAGTCCAGCATCTGGGATTCTTCAGGGCAGGTGTCCACTGACCCTACTTCCACCTAGGAGAATGGGATACAATCAAATGCTAGCTCTGAAAGCACACAGCTGCATGCTCCAATCATAGGTTAAAGGGACCATTTGTTTTGTCTCATATCTGTTTCAGAAAACCCCCTACCAGCCAATTTTCTTCCATCAGAATTGGCTTTCAAATCAGGATGCCATTTGCATACTCACAGACTAATGCAACAATTCCAAATGATGGACAAGTACACGCTCTGAGGTGAACATTTGCTTTCTGAGAGTGTTAGGTAGAATCCAGTTATTCTTATGATTTTCCTTATTGTTTAAAGAAACTCCTCACCCCCACAGCCACACAAAAAAAAAAAAAAAAGCCTCTGGGAGGTGTTGCAGTATCAGAAGTATCACCATTAATTTCTTTCACTTACTTGGCAAATGGGAAAGTAAGTTTAAGTGAGCCAAAGAAAATCAAGTAAGATATTTATGCATACGGTTTTCCATGGTCAAATGGTTCAAAGCAAAATTTTTGCAGCTGGTTTACCACAATGTACCAAAGCTGACAGGGGAGGCTTTTTGCAAGAATGAGGGGTTGGATTTTTAGACTGGCCTTACAGGTTGGAACTCTAAAATCCTAATAGCATTTAGCCATCAGAACTGCTTTAGGGTTGAGCCCATCTTGATCATCAGTGGCTCGCTGGGTTCTGCAATACTTTTACAACTGTCTGGGAAGCAAAGTGCAGTAGGATCATAGCACTCCACCACACATTCAGGGTGTCTGGGCTGGCACTGTGTGAGGACCAGGAGGACATCTTAATGAGCAACACCAAGTACTTGATATGCCTATAAAGTAACAAGCAGAAAAATAACATGTACCCCCACCTTTCTTACAAGCTATACCCTAGCCAATATAAACCCAAGGTCAGGAAAGCAGTAGGGTGTGAGTGACAGGACACAGGGCTGAGAATTGAGTCTAGAGGGAATCAAACACATTCTGAGCCTCGTACCTTTCAGCAGGTCAATAGGAATACTGATTTTGGCTCTGCAGACCTCGCGGGGTATTATAATGATGAAAACCTGAATGTGAAAAAGGTTTCTTTTCCCAAATTCTTTGTGTGTAGTATTCAGGGGTGTGTGTGTGTGTGTGTGTGTGTGTGTGTGTGTGTGTGTGTGTGTTTACATTTCAGATAAGTGTGGGTCATATATGTGTGCAGTTGCTCATGTACATATGCATGTGTATGGAAACCGGAGGTTAGCATCTTTTGTCTTTCTCGTTCTGCCTTGTTCTTTAAGGTAAGGGATCTCACTGAACCAATCATTCCATCAGACTAGCCAGCCAGTGTGCCCCAAAGATGGCCTGTGCACACCTCCACTGCACGGAGATCGCAGGGGTAGCCACCAGACTAAGCATTTTTACACAGATCTGGAGATTGGATCTTGGGTCCTCATGCTTGAGTGGCAAGCACTTTAGCCACAGATGCATCACCCTACCTCACGAAAAGGCTTTAAAATATTAACAGTTCAGTACAATATACTAGAATAGGACTCATGCATTGTGTTCTTAATAACATGAGTTTGGAAGACCTTTTAGAGAGCACCCTTTCTTTAAATACCTGACGGTAATCAGTCACTAAACTCCTTAGACACATTTAGCCACATCAGAAGCAGCTGCTGCTGACAGTCATGTCTGATCCCACAGCAACCGAGGGTGTAGAGGCAGTGAGTCATTACAGGTGCATGAGACTTTCTCTATTCAAAGAAGAAATGAAAAGAAGACACAATTCAAATTTAATAAATCCGTTGTTCACAGAGACAGATTCACCTGTAATTTAATGGTGTCTTAAAATAGTTTTCTACTGTCTAGCTAGTACCACCTCTTTCTCTCTCTTCCCCACCTCTCTCTCTCTCTCTCTCTCTCTCTCTCTCACACACACACACACACACCCCAGCTGCACTATTTAATAATGCAGATCTGGAACACAGTGATAGCACACAAGCAAACACACAGAATCTAGTTAAGAGGACAGGTGAGCACTGAAGGCTGCTGGACTGAGCGGGAGGAAGGGGGGAGCAGGAGGAAGGTGTTCTGAAGGAGATGGCGTTTGATGTAACTATATATCTTTCCTGGCATTTCTTCAGGAGAAACAAGAATGAAGATAACTGAAAGGATGATACGTTCATTCTTGATAAATATAAAATAGCTCAAGAACCATTAGAAAGTAGACACAATTACATAGGCATTAAGGTCTAATGTTCTACAGAACTGAGAGATGACTATGGTTCACACTAATTTATTACCCATTTTTATTTATTTTATTTTATTTATTTATTTATTCATTTGGTTTTTTAAGGTACGGTCTCACTCTTGCTCAGGCTGACCTAGAATTCAATATGTAGTCTCAGGGTGGCCTCGAACTCATAGTGATCCTCCTACCTCTGCCTCCTGAGTGCTGGGATTAAAGGCGTGCACCACCACGACCGGCTTTATTACACATTTTTAATATTATCGTTATACTTAGAGAGAGAGAGAGAGAGAGAAAATGGGCATGCCAGGATTGCCAGCTGGCTGCAGACAAACTCCAGATGCATGCGATCCCTTGTGTGCATGTGTGCCATCGCATGCTTGTGTAACTGTGTGGCTGGCTATGTGGGACATAAAGATTTGAACATTAGTTCTTAGGCTTCACAGGTAAGTGCCTTAACCATTAAGCCATCTCTCCAGCCCTACCATATATATATATATATATATATATATATATATATATATATATATATATATATATATATATATACATATATATACATATATATATATATATACCAATTATTTTGACTTTATCACTATACATTGTATTCCTGTATCAAATTATCACACCAGTACATAAGCAGATACTATTATTAAAAGTCAATGAACTAAAAAAACTATTTTGTTACAGTTTTTTATCCTCCTTGACTTGTATATGCTGCTGCAAACAACTGATGTCCATTTATTATTAAGGTGAGATGGATGAACTAAATACAAAATAATTCCTTTTAAACTGGAAAACAGGACATTGAGTCCCTGCTGAATAAAATGAGATTTTTTATCATATGTAGTAACTATTTTTAGAAATAATAAATAAACTAGAAAATAGAAAGGCAGTAAGCTAGAAAAGAGATATAAAGGAAATAGAAAGGAAGGGAGGCATACTTAACAGGATGGTATTGTATATATGTAAAATAGAAGAATAGATTAATGGAGTGAAAAGACCTAAGTGAGGTCAGGAGAAGAGATTGAGTAAAGGAGAGGTGGAGGGAGGGCTAATCAAAATCTAAGAAGATATAAATAGGTCATATGGAAACCAACTTTTTTGAACAATGGAACACTCAGGAGCCTCAGATTGTTACTAGAAAATTTTCAGTGCCAGGGATCGGATACATTCTAGTGAGTTGTTGGCCAGGGAGATCTCTGATGCTCCCAAAACATTACAGGCCATTGCCGAGACCCTTGGTTTCCCACCAGGAATAGATGGTAAGACCCTATTCCTGAAGATTCCACATACTTGGGCTGCAAGGTCACTAAGAAATCTTGCTGGAACTGAGCTGATAACCTCCTCCATGTAGACCAGATGACAGAAAGCTGGAAGAAGCCATTCTGCATGTAGGTCAATGGGATAGAGAGAAAACACCAGTGAAGATACTCAACAGTGGACACTGCAAGCCTTATCTTTGGCCAGCCAGGCCAAACAAATGAGCCAACAGGTGCAATAGTGGCACATCTGTCATGGTGGAAACCAACTGCCCTCTAGTTGGACTGGAGGCCCTCTACATGGGAGGGAATATATCCCTGATAATGAAAACCTACAACAGGGGTAGTCATGAACCCTAGGGGTGTAATGTCTGCTGCTGTCTAGCTAAATGTATATACTATGCTCATCAAACTGCCCAGTAAGCACTTCTCTTAATGTTCATGCCCATATATTAATGCTACTCTCACTTTTGGTACAGGACCTTCTCTCTTCAGATGGCAGTGACCTTGGGATGACTCAGAAGGCATCATGATGCTGGGAAGAAGTGACTGAGGAGTGCTAAGCACTGCAATATCTTTATCAAACCTTGCAAGGCTCAGGTTCCATTGTGGAAGAGGTGGCGGAAAGAATGTAAGAGCCAAAGGAAGGGTAGGACTCCTTAGAATGTGCTCCTCCAGACACAAAATGGCCTGGATATCTATGACCTCACAGTGTCTGACACTACCTACACAAGACCATCATAAGAGGAGGAAAAGATGACATCAAAATAAAAGAGAGACTGATTGAGAGGGGGAGGGGTTGTTATGGAGATTGGAGTTTCAAAGGGGAAAGTGGGAGGAGGGAGGGCATTACTATGAGATATTGTTTACAATCATGGAAGTTGTTAATTAAAACAAAATTTTTAAAGAAAATAGAAAGGCATAAGACTAACGGTGTGGCTCAGTGGTAGAGAGATTACCTAGAATACACAAGGGCCTAGTTCAACCCTCAACACCATTAAAAAAAGACAGAGAGAAAGAATAATATTCTATAAAAAATTTCTCCCACAATTTATCAGTATGTCTGAAAAGCTTTTTATGGTATTAGACATACATATTCTACTACTGAATTCATAATATAATTTTAGTGGCTCCCTGGGATACTATTATGAAAGATGCCTATAAGATTGATACATTAGTATTTATTAATATTTTATAAACATTATTTTTGTATATATTATAGTAACATTATTATGCTATTAGATTAATCTTTATGTAGGTTTTATTTATGAAACTAATTGTAGAATTCAGAAATCCCAATTACTAGCTTCTTTGTTTTGTTATTTTTATTTATTTACTTGAGAACAATAGACAGAGAAAGAGGCAGAGAGAGAGAGAGAGAGAGAGAATGGGCACGCCAGGGCTTCCAGCCACTGCAAATGAACTCCAGACGCGTGCGTCCTCTTGTGCATCTGATTAACATGGGTCCTGGAGAGTCAATCCTTGAACCGGGGTCCTGAGGCTTCACAGGCAAGAGCTTAACCACTAAGCAATCTCTCCAGCCCTGATTACTAGCTTCTTTATAATTTCCAAAATAGTTATGCTGAGTTTGATTCTATCATTAATTTGTTATATTCAAGTTTTCTATAAACTTATTAATATTTTGTTTTATTTATAGTTTTTCTACGTTGAATACCTAAGTTGTAATGTTTTCCTGTTAAATATGTTAAAAATTTATGTGTGTTTATCTTTGTATGTTAATTTGAATTTACCTTTGTATATGTTTATTACTAAGTTTATTATGATACAACTGAACTTCCATTAAACAGCAACAAGTCCATGTTGGGTGTACTTTGTGTATGACCATCCTAGAAAGCTCATTGCTAGTTGTAACCTTGCATCATCCTTCCGTGGGCTGCATTCCTGGACTTGTGTGTCTATGTGTGTACACTTACGTCAAGGACCACAAGTGATCTGGGATTTGATTCACCTTGAAAGCAAACAACATAAATATTGCTACTTCACAAATATTGGTAGAAGATTCCAGATTTCCAAGTTAGAAACAAAATGCATTACCTGTAGCCAAGACAATCTGCAGAGTTTATATAATATTTTTTTTCTGGTCCATTAGTGGGAAATGCAAAGGAAGAAAAGAATTTGCTGCCTGCTAATACAGAGTGCTTGTTACAAGAGGGGAATGCGGAGCTTCCTGATACTCAGTATTTTATCATGACAGACAAGTTGTGTGTCCTTTGCTTCGGTGGAAAAATACATTTATTGTACTCGACAGTATGTGTGCATTGAAGGAAAGCCTTTATCTATATTCCAAGGACATTCAGTGTACAAGTAGCCTTGCAAGTATACTCTGGAATAACAAGGGAGTTGGTGTCTTTCTATACAAGAGATGCTTCAACGCAAAGGATGATGGGAATTGTTACTATGTACCACTAACTCAATGGCCATGAAGAGAATAAAAAAATCACCAGTAACATTCAGCATCCAAGCTTGGTCCTGGACATATTCCAACCTATGGAGCCCCATTAAATAACACATCAGTAGAAAGAAAGGACATGAGGGCTAACTCTTGGTTGAGCCATTTATGAAAACTAGACCCTCTAAAAAGCTGAATGGACAGTGATTTTCCACTTCATAAAACTATTCTCAACATGATTCATTTAAGTATTCAGTTTCCCTAGTAGATTTGAAAGTAAGTTAACCTGCAACACTCTACCGGTTCTTTTAACACTTCAGTTAAGGGGTTGTGCTCAGGATTAAACTGCCCTGATCCATTATGAAGCCTGGCTCTATTTCATTCTTCCGTAAAGTGATACTGATGGACGTGAACTCCATCTTCACAGAGCTGTGCAGCCTGAACACACTAACAGATATATGATGGCTTGGACAGCGCCTCGTACCCAAGAAACACTCAGTAAACACGGGTCATTATGACTTTTATTACCAACTAAAATAAGATCATTAATTTAACATATTCTTGTCGACGTTTTGCTCTGTGCGTACAATTAAGGACAAAATGCTTTCTTGACTTACAGCACAGATGTTAAATGAAAGAAGTTTTCCATTAATAGAAGTCTAATAAGAAAAACATTGACATTAGTTAAATACTTTAAAAATTATAAACCTGTGGAAACATATTAGAAAGGAATGGTAAATAACTAATGTTGACTTGTATCAGCTATACATTGTTATATAGTTTTGCTAACAAAAACTACAAATATGGAGAAATGAACAGTGCTCTATAGTTTAGAAGGATCTGTAGAGTACCTTTGACTTTCACTTAAACCTTTGAAGCACAGTATCCGGGAATTAAAATATTAGTGGTGGGAGTAAGGCTGGAGGTTCTGCACTTTGTTTTCTAGAATTACAGCTGGTCTCTGAAACCTTATTTGTGGGCTTTGATACTTTTCTAGAGATTCTGAATTATAGAGGAAAGGCCATAGTAAAAGCCAAAACAAGGCTTTGAGGAACAAAGAGAACTCTGTACAAGCTAAACAATGCATCTTTCCAGTTGTGTAGTGGACATGCCCACTGTAGGGATGTGGAAACAATGATTTTGTTCTCCTTTCACCAACACCTGACTTTCCTATCATTGTGCCTATTTTACATAAAAATTTAGTAATATGGTCAAGAATCTAGGGTTTCAATTTTGGTTTTAAAAATTCAGGGGTGGGAGAGATGGCTCAGCGGTTAGGTGCTTGCCTGTGAAGCCTAAGGACCCTGGTATGAGGCTCGATTCCCCAGGACCCACATAAGCCAGATGTACAAGGTGGAGCCTGTATCTGGAGTTCATTTGCAGTGGCTGTAGGTCCTGGTGTGCCCATACTCCCCCCCCCCTTTTGCCTCTTTCTCTCTCTGTCACTCTCAAATAAATAAAAATAAAACAAAAAAAGCTTTAAAAAATCCAAGTTGCACATCATTTGTATTATGGTGTATTGTCTTTGCTAACCTTGACTTCCAGCCAAGAGCTTCCCCATCTGAAGCCTAGGCCACAAACCAGTGAAATAACCCTGGGCCAGCTCAGGTGTCAGGCAAAGAACGACCTCACCACCGGCTCTCAGCCAGCACACGGTTAATTTACAAGTATCACCTATGCACTCTCTTGCATGGGTATCCTTCTGACTATATTTGGATTATTTTAGAATTTTGGTTGGTGATTCTTTATTCACTTTACTCCTGGCTAAGTCCTTGACCGTGTAGAATAAAACAGAATCAAAGATAAGGCTGCTCTTTTTATTTAGCCCTAGACATTCTCATTCTCTGTATCCTCCAGATAAATTGCGGGTCCAGCAATTCTAAGGAGAAAAGAGATGGGACAGGTGACATTAAAAGAAGCACCTTTCCCACACTGTGGCCACTGTTCTCAGAGGTCTGCTGCCCAGGACATTTTTCTACCACATTGACTACGTAATGCACTTGGTAATGTACAACTAACTTATTGTTCTTCAAACAACATGGTGCTACTTTCCCAAGAGAAGGAATAACTCATGCTGAAATACCAGTTCCCAGTACACATTCATATCCCTTCACTTGGCCTCTCCTGCGGCAGGATTTATAGGACTAATGCAGTCATTTTTTATAGTAGTGTGTTTGTTACCATTTTAACCACTCAAGCAGACCAAAAATACAAATTCTGAAATAAATGTGCTCTGTTTCTTATTCCTAACTCAACCGCCTGCCTCATACGTAAAGGTTCCATTATGATTTTCTCATGGGCACAGAGTAACAAATATTCAAGTGTCACTAAATCAGTTCTTGCATATCTCCTGCTAAGATCACAGATCTGGATCTGAAGTGGGAGGGGGGGAAGAAGTAAAAAAAAAAAAAAGAAAAAACAAAGAAACCTTGTGGAAAAATGGCCCCCAAGCAATGTTATGATTTGCTGGTATGTGGGCACACAGGGGGATGTAGAGACGGCAGAGGAAGACTATGAAGGAGAGGGACAGACTATTTCTTTCACACTATATGATGGTGCCCCTAGCATTTATCAGGCACTGTGATTGAGTAGTAGGAATATCAAATTAACTTTTAAAAACATTGACTTCTGGGCAGCCCCTTCACTTTTGTTATCATTTCACTATAGCATCAGAAATGTTAGAACAGCCGGGCATGGTGGCACACGCCTTTCATCCCAGCACTCGTGAGGCAGAGGTAGGAGGATTGCCGTGAGTTCGAGGTCACCCTGAGACTCCATAGTGAATTCCAGGTCAGCCTGAGCTAGAGTGAGACCCTACCTCGAAAAAAAAAAAAAAAAAGAAAGAAATATTAGAACATAAATGTGCACAGGTCCACTGGGGGTGTATGCCTAAGAAAAATGAATGTGGGTAGTCCATTCCAGAATTCATAATTACTGAGATGGGACAGCTTGTAGTAGAAAATGATATTCTGGAAGCCTATGAAGAAGACACCATGGAAGACCGTTTAGATGTAATAAGACACTTAACTCTTAACCTAGAGGGTATGAAGATTGCTAAGGGTTCACTACTGAGAGTGACAAAAATCATATTTGCCTTTGAGTCTGATGAGCCAAGAATGAGAGAGAATGGAATGAGGTCAAGATCACAGGCTGAAATCCAAAGTGAGGCGCTAATGAAGTCGTATCAAAAAGGTGGGATGAGAGATAGGAGCACTCTGAGAGATCCTCCCTCCCCAGAAACACAGGACAGCTGTGACGGGCTGACGAGTCACCCTCAAACCCCTAGATGCTGGATGACGAAACCCCATTGTCAACTTCATTAGAACTTTAAGGTGCTAAATGAGGTCACATGTGGTCGTAAGGGGGGGGGTGCTTGACTTGCAGAGCATTTCTGGAGTGAAGGAGGGTCATGGGAAAATTCCTTCCTCTGGTACCTAGTTCAGAGAAGTGAGGTCATCTGGGCCTCCCCACAGAGGCTGCGTGAGCATCCAGCAGCTGAGACTACTGTCTTGAATGTCAGCCTTCAGACTTGCGAGCAAGACAACATGTTTCTTTTGGTCAAGTCAACTCACTCTGCCAGTCTATGGTAGTTTGAATGTGACAAATGTATGGCTCCATAGACTCAGTGATTTTTTTAAGGTTAATATATTTTTAAATTTTTGTTTTTATTTATTTGCAGAGAGAGAGAGAGAGAGAGAGAGAGAGAGAGAGAATAGATGTGGCAGGGCCTGTAGCCACTGCAAGCAAATTCCAGAGACACGCATTACTTTGTTCACCTGGCTTTATGTGGGTACTGGAGAATTGAACCCAGGTCATTAGGTGTTTTGGGCAAGTGGCTTAATCACTGAAAAATCTTTCCAGCCCAATTTTTGTTATTGTTGTTGATGATGATGCTATTGTTGCTTCAAGGTAAGGTCTAACTGCAGTACTAGATGACCTGGCACTCACTCTTACTCTTACCCCATGTTGGCTTCAAATGCACAATAATCTGCCCACTGCTGCCTCCCAAGTGCTGGTATTAAAGGTGTATACCACCACGCCTGGCTTGGTTGGATGCGTGTGTATGTGTGCATTGCATGCATGTGCTTATGTTTGTGTGCTTATGTGTGGGACCAAAACCCAGCAAATCAGTCATGTTTTATTACACTTCCTTTTTGAGCCCCTAAGAAGGGTGTGTCATGGGGGCCGGTCCTCAATTCCAGCCAAGTGGGTGGAGAGAGCAGTTTCAGTTATGGTGGTTGGTGCTGGCTGTTTACTTGTGGTGCTGGCTATTGGTGGTATCTCTCTGCTTGGAGCTATAAAAGGGAACTAGCTTTTTCCACCATTGATGGTATTCCCCTGAACTCTGTAAGCCAGAAACAAATCTCTTCCTTCCATCAACTGTTTCTTGTTGCGTATTTGTCCCAGCAATGAGGAGCTGACTGTAAACACAGCCCCAATGACTATAGAAAAAAGAAAACTCTGAAGGATCTGCAGTAAGAAACTAAAATTCATAATTTAACCTTCCCAGAGTCCATTCTCTCAGTTCTTTGATAAATGGACAAGAATCTAAAAGCTGCGTTCCACAGGCCAGGGGGGAAAAAATCCCCTGTACCTCAAAATCTTGTAACAGGACTACAGACCATTCCAGAGCTGACAGGATCAACTAAACTGGCAGCAAACTCTACTGAACTGTAAATCCACTTTTACTCCTGAAGGCTGGGCTGCAGCCATGTCTGGTTTCTTGTTCCATTTGCTTCTCAGTGTGAGGTACCGGCCATGCCCCTCCAGCATTAATCCCAGTGAGCCAGTCGGGTGAGCCCAGAAAAGGCAAAGTGGAGAAGGAGCGCCAATATAAGACGTCAGGGCGAGCAATGGAAGCAATGACCCTGAACTCAAAAATACTTGGGTTTGTTGTGTCACTGTGGTGGTTGATTGAAAAATGCAAGCCCCTCCTCCCCACCCCATGTCATGTGCTTTAAATACTTGGTCACCAGCTGGTGGCAGTTTGGAAGTATTATACAGCCTTTGGGAGATGGAGCCTTGCTGGAAAAGGTGTGTCACTGCGGTGGACTTTGAGGTTTATTACTCCAGTACACTGGGGGTTCATAGCTAACTGTCGACTTCGGCTGCTGTGGCATCTGGCTGTGTACTCTGTCAGGCTTTCCCCAGAACGCTAAAACTTCCCCTTGAAGCTGTAAGCTGCAGTGTCTTTTCATCCCTTAACCTGATTATGGTCTGGTATGTTTTTATCCCCCTTTCCCCCCACCCCAGTAAACAGAAGGTAACTGCTATAATAATAAAAGTAAATTGGGATGGGGAGTATATATATGATGATTATTTTAACAACACTAATTACAATGCCAGGAAACTACTTGTGTATACAGTGAGAGCCTTAAATGTAACACAGGAAGTGAGGCAAGATGCTGTCTCTAAATGAAAAGGGTCTCTTTTATAAATAATATCGCAAAAATCTGTTTTGATTTTCCTTTGTAACAGATGAGCTCAGTTTAAATGCCAGGCTATAAAAGGGAGCCATCCAGCTCCTAGTGACTCCTGGTTGTGAAGAAGAAACCAAGGAAAGCTGAGAGCAGTTTTTTGTTTTTGTTTTTTTTCCATCATCAGTTGACCTAGAGCCCACGTTTTCAGACTGAGCTTCATAAATGGCAAGAAGGAAGAGTGAGGCCCCTTGCCTAACTTCAGTACCATCAGCACCCCATCAACTTGAAGAAAAGTGAGACTGTAGGATGTAGACAGTCCTTGTGAAGGAACTGGAAGTGGATTATTCTACATGCTTAAAAACAGCTTCAGGCCAGGCGTGGTGGTGCACCCCTCAGATCCCAGCACTGGGAGGCAGAGGTAGGAGGATTGCCATTAGTTCAAGGTCACCTGAGACTCCATAGTGAATTCCAGGTCACCCTGGGCTAGAGTAAGACCCTACCTCGAACCCCCCCCCCCAAAAAAAAGCTTCAGTTTTGATCTGAGGCATGTGACTGTGTGTGTGTGTGTGTGTGTGTGTGTGTGTGTGTGTGTCCAGGGTAAGCACACAGAGAAAACTTTGTATTTCCATTTCCCCTTTTGTCTTGCACATTAGTGCATTCCACCTGTGCTTTTTAACTTCCGAATGCTATCATATTTTAATGATCCCGATTAGCTCTTGCATGAGAATTAGAAATGGTAAACCAACCTTCTTTCAACTTCTAAGTCAGTCTGCTTAAAGGCAGCATAGTGCAATAGGACAGAGGCTTAAACCATACATGGGATGGAAATGTCTTCATTTGTTTATGCTTGTGTGCATTTAATTAAAGGCGACAGAATGCACATGTCACTCTTGGAGAAGCAGGTACAAGGTGGGAAGTTGGATGCATTTGCAGCTGTAGGTGCCACTCCTGCTTCAACATTATTACTTTGACTACATAGAAAACATCTGCACAGAATATAAAGAGATGGTTGTTGTTATATCATAATAAAATTAGGAAAAGATGTCAAGGAAAATGTGTCTCAATGTTCAGATAGCTTTATGAAGCGAACAAATGTATGCTACAATTGCTATGAACAAAGATTCCAATTCTCCTCTAAAACATCTCACAGTATCCCCAAACCGTAGTCCTAAGAATTTCTGGCAAAGCAAAAAAACAGAACAAACAAACCTCTAACTTAATTTATCGAGTAGTTTGAAGTACAGCCATTTCTTCCAGACCACCTTACTATGAAAACGTAGTTAAAAATATCTGTTCCAAGAAAACCAAAGAAAGCAAGCAAGCTAAGGCCTTATAACAATCCCCTGAAGTCTTGAAATCAGGATACAATTGTTTTTTGTTTTTTTTTCCTGAGTAGGGACATGTGTGAGGCAGAGAGGTGAGCACTTCTCCTGAAGCTTTGGACTCCATGATCCCCCAGTGCATCATCTGAAAATGGCGTCCACTCCACTTCCCAGTACGCCAGAAAGGTTAAGTGGCAAGGTGGGGATGAAAGCATCATGAAGAGTTTTGTACTGTGAGTGGATAGCAATAAAGACCCCCAAGCATGAGAGGGCTAAATACTGATTTTCAAATTAAATACCATAGCTATCCTCACTTGTTTAAACATTTTTGCTAAAAAGTTTCTACTAACAGTGTATCAATATCATAACAATTCCAAAGAAATACTGTTGGTATGACGGTAATGCCAGTGTATGAGGAGAAGTTCATTTCTGAATGACATCCCCGATTGCATCACAGGCTCTGGCTTCCAAGATACCTACTAGTAGAAGAGAGAGAGAGAGAGAGAGAGAGACAGACAGAGAGAGAGAGAGATTGATTGATTCTTAGAGTGTTCCTCAAACCAACAGTAAGGTCACTTCTGGAAATAACGTAGAAATTCAAATGTACCAGTAACAGTCAACCCGTGTGTTTCATGTGTCCCAAGAACTAAGCTTCAGGAAGACAAGCAAATGAAGTACTGTGCTTATCTTTTCCACGTGCAGACAGTGGAAGGGAGAAAGGCAGGTCGGTTAGAGGAGTCATATAAGCCCTACAGTAAAGGTATCTATTGCCTTCAGTGGTTACGGGTAGCTTCTTACCGTGGTGCTGCCTCAGATTCCTGAGGGAAGAGAGGGAGGGGAAGAGATGTGAAGTGGAGCAGTATGAGTGCAAAGGAAAGGAAACTGGTGGCAAGGAAAAAGGAAGAACACCACAGAAAAGGGGATACCTTACATAAGATCTAAAGGTTAAGTATTTAAAGGAATTTCATACTGTCCAGAATGACAAAGTTTGAATTATCATTTTACATCTGTATATTTTTCTATAATGTCAATAGATATCTCTTTATATCCTTATTGCTTGGACTCAAAATCTAATTCATAGTTTCTAGTTCCTCCACATACGAGCAGTAAGAAAAAGAGCAAACAGAACATGCCTGTTATGTCCAAAGAGGCTTCCTTCTATTAAATACAACCGTGAAATGACACAGATTAACAAGGATTCATTGAAGCCTCATCTTCCAAGCACAATGTGAGTTTAAATAGATTCTGGCTCCATTCAATCTCAGCTACGGGGCAATCACAACTGTAACTAACTCCTACGTCTTTCATCTTTTGACAATGAAATTAAAATATTGCTTCATGCTACAGGAGGAGAGAACACTCTAAAATAAATAATCTCGAAGCAGAAATAAAACCTAGAGTAACAGCAGCACCTTTCTCAGACAGTGGGCGGTGATCCTAATGGATGGAAGCTCTGCATACAAAGTGAACAAACAGGCATTGATTTGAAAGGAATAGGGAGAAGCCTGAGTGTAGGCAGCCCGGTGTTCAGAGCTGAAGGCAAATGAACCAATTTGTAATAAAATGCCAATATTTTCTAAAAGAGGAATACATGAGGAAGTTGAGAGAGAAAGTGGTTATTCGCTTGAGATATGCAATTACAGAAAATTCACAGGAAGTTTTAACTGTTCCATATCACACAGGGGAGATGGAGATCACTGGAGAATTTTAAATCCTCCCTGCTCCTAGTGTGAACTCCCTTAAGTCTTTCCAAATTATGTCTTTTAGAGGAACTGGGTATGTTTGCCTTCGGCACCAGGCGGGACCAGCCATTCTTGCAGTTATCTGTGTTGGTGCTGCCTGGCGACATGCTAAGCTCTTATTTCTGCAAACCCAGCCCTTTTGTTTCCATCTGCATCAGCCTAGACAGGTATGTCAAAGGGAGGTGCCAATGCATTAAACTTCACTTCTCCTCATAATCACATAATCTCAGGGTGTGCCTGGACCATGGAAGCCTAGTTCTGACCTTTAATCAACTGCAGTGCCTTCCCTGGGGAATGGTAACTCATCCCAAAGAGGCCTTGTAATATCTTCAGTGAGTTCAGTGGAGCTGAGCATCTCTTCCATGACTTGAGGCCTCTTTCCCCATAGCTCTTCTTTGCTATGAAATGTTGGATTCCCCTCAGACAATCTGATTCTCCTCTACATACTACCCTCTACGTAAAATAAAGTAACACCAAAAACATTAGCTATCATCTCAAGGAGTTACCATAGTGTCCAGAAGGAGTTCACTGTGTTTTGGGAACAGAAACACACTATCAAGTCGTGATCCCTGATGTTTGAGGTTTCTTTCTTTGTCTGTGTGTGGTAGGGGATGGGGGAGAGGCGTTCCTAAAAAAAAAGAAATCAAAATCTCAACACCTAAGAGAGAAAAACAGTAACTGATTCATTTCTTTCACTGGTAAATTCAAGCAGAATGGGTATAAAGGCATGCAGAAGTAAGCTATGGAGAGCACATGCACCCAGGAGCAAAAAAGCAAAAGCTGGAGGCTGGGTGAGTTAGACACTGCAATTCAGTGTGGCCAGAGCAGTGTGAAACATCGATCTGGTGACAATGCAAATTCCCTTCTGGAGCAGAAACTGTCAAGATGCCAAGAGGATTCCACACCACCTGATATCCTCCTCCCACCCCCAGACAAAAGTTCTATCAGTAGCGCTAGGATTCTTGGGCGTGAAGGGGGAATGCGGTCTTCAACTCTCAAGGCACACACAGAATGATAACAGCACCATCTGCTCACCTGCTTTTCAGGGGGTGCAAAGGAAAGAACCCCCCTCAGCCAGGTTCTGCTCTCACTGTGGGCCTTCCCCTTCCAATCAGTCCTAAGTGCGCATGCCTAAATTTGCCAACTATACCAGGAGACGCTGCTGAGGAACAGCGATAATGGGATTGAATTTTTATGCTTTCAGAGGTTCTCATGGGGGTTGATAAAATTCTATGCAGTGTTTTCAGATTGGATAGCCCTGATATTCCCCCTGAATTAGAGAATTTAGAAGCCATTTTAAAGTAAGTGGTTCATTAATGAATACTCTTTGCATAAAAGTTTTTTAAAAAAATACCCTTTGTGCTAAACTGCTATTTCTATAGATCTTTGCTTATATGAATTGAAAGAGAAGGGTCTGGCTCTCATTTGTCATTCCAAACCACAAGGAAACTCCTAGAAGCATGGATTTCTGTGCTGCTTATGGGTTCCACATAGGCTTGCAGTGCACTCTAGAAATAGGCCTGCTATGGCTGAGATTGTGTTGGGTTTGTGTGTAAATAACTAGGAATGTAAAAAACAATATGGATCAAAGAATTTCATAATAAATAAATTATGCTAAATCCCATTTGAAACAAAGTACATTGGAGAAATGTTAATCAAGGCCTCTACAGCAAATTATGAGTCTAAGCAAGACATAGTCTCCATGGATATTTATGTAAAACTAGAACTTCGAGTGTGAAAACTAAACTTTAGATGATGGCAATTTATCATAAAGTAAAATGTTGGATAAAAAGTTTTGAATATTATCATTAATTGAGTGATATAAGTAAAATAAAAAAGACTAAACGTGCTTAAAAATCCATTTAATCTGAAAGGTCCCAGTATCGATGCAGAGGTCATGTTGATATAGGGTGCAGTATTAAACTTATGGTGCCTAGTACCCTGAAAAGTCACACTGAAGTTTTGAAGAAAGACTAAAGAGTTTAAATATATGGCCTAGTATTGCAATAGAACTGTGGTTTTGTTTTCAGTTCACGACTATTAAAGCAGATACAGATGTATTTTTGTCCAACATAAAAATCAGAAGTGATGACACTAGCTGAGTGTGTAACTAGAGAAAATTTAGATTTGCATAAGAAACAAAAATCTTGGAGTGGGAGCGATGGAGCTGGTGACGTGCTTGCCGCACAAGCGAGAGGACTTGGGTTCGGATGGCCAGCATCCATGTCGAATGCTGGGCACTGTAACACACGCTCGCAAACTGAGGAGCTGTGCACAGGAGCACCCCGGGGCTTACTGGCTGGTCCACTTGAATCAGGGGGAGACCTTGTCTCCAAGACAAGCTGGAGGACAACTGAGCAGGATATCCATCACCAACCTCTGTCCTCCACATGCACATGCCCATGCAAACATGTGAACTTACACATATGAACATGTATACACACATACACACAGCATGTAACACATACATGCAAAAAATGATCAAAAAGGAAAGAAATTTTCAGAAATTGTATTAATAAAAAAATATGAATTCAGTTATGCTGACAGCAAAGATTTTGGTCATGAAAAAGGTCAGCAGTTACTTAAAGGTAAAATAAAAAGACAATATGATAAGGAACATAGTGCTAGATACTTCACAGATGACTTCTCAGTGTTGCATGCTATGCTTATTCTAAATGAGACTAAATTAAACTAGGTGGAAGTTCGGCGTCTTGTCCATAGCATGCAAACTGCAATCGGAACTCAGAGTCGAGTCATACTACCACTGGACCCGGCCCTTTTCCCAGTACATATCCCTTGTTCGCTGAGGGTCTCCCAACTGCATGGTCTACTTGCTCATTCTGGGAAGGAAGTGAAGTGAACTGCTGGCCTCAGCGAGTGAGAGAGTTTCCTCTAGTAACTTTAAACATGAGGTTTATGATTCCTCTTCTCAAGTTGATATGACGTTTTCCCAAAGGAAACACAGCATTTCTTTGAAGTCTCTCATCTACTCATGATGCAGGCATTGTGTCAAGAATAACCAAAACAAATTCTTCAGGAGCGATGCTTGGGGAAAGCCCATGAATGCTGCTCTGAGTCAAAGTACCGAAGTGCCAAGGGTCTGGAAATACCCAGAGGAGTCATGCCTGGATAGCAGAGAAGCAGGTATAGGGAGTCTGTTGGGTGCTCAGGAGGAAGCCACTGGCCATTGCAACAGCTCTATGCTTAGCAGAGGGAGGGCAGCCACCTTTGAGGCCTTGGCTGAAAGTGGGGAGGGGAACTGAGCTTCTAAACACTCCACAGGCCTCTGAAAACTTTTATTAGACTCGTGCGTTTAACTTAATTGACATGGAAGTCAGTAGAAAGTTCTTCAAATGTAAAGGGGTGTGTTCTTCCAATAAATAAAGAATGGAGTGAGGAAGCTTTCTTCCCTTAAACCGAAGCTTGGAGACTAAATAGAAGGTGAGTGACAAGCAGGTGTTGATGAACAAGAGGAACACTGTAGGCCCCTGGATTCCTAGACGAGAGAGGAGCAGGGATACAAGACAAAGCCTGGGCCCTCGTAAGGACAGGAGCCTGATGAGCAGGAGTACCCCGGCCATCCTGCTGGACCCCCCACAACAGCACACTAGGGTTACTGTGTGCAGCAAGCTGTAGCAGCCTACGTTCCAAGGAACTGAGGCCATGGACCTCCCTCACCCAGAAACAACATTGAGCCTTGGGAACACTGGAAATTGTAGATGTTTTTGGTCATCATCACGTGAAGAGGTTTTGCTTCCGGTATCTAATGGGCTAGAGACAGAGGCTCTGCTACAGTTTATAGGATAGTTTACCCAAAATAGCAATTGATTAGGGCCCAATAGTAAGAATCAAATAACTTTATAATAGGTATTTTTTCTTTCAGGTTTCTTTGCTGTGTGGAACTCAAACAGGGTCTAACTGGCAAATCCAGGGCTGATTTTGCATCAAGGTGAGTCCTCACTCTCTACCCTAAAATATACCATTCTTTATTTCACCCTCTGAAGGCATCTACAATTTAGCAGTCAGGGCATGTTATGGCTGTGAAATAGTTGTTCCTATCACACCACATTAGATAGGAGAAAAAACACCCTGCAGTGTTCATAAGTCATGAGGAATTCTAAATACCCCCCACTCAACATATTCAGGCAAAATGATGGCATAATTTCTGTGTTGGGTGGCGTTCTTTCTAGCCATCATGTGTCTCATGAACCAACCGTAGGTAATGCACTATCTTTCTTTAATCAAATCTGCATTGGTAATTTCTATAAAAAAAATCAATTAAACACAAAGAGCAATTACTTATTTTTTTCATCACAGCATAATTTACTTTCCTAGAGGAGCAACATGAAAATGTGAGGGCACAATCTCATTTTCTTTAGTATATTTGAACAAAGCAGCATGCACATATTTTAAAGGCATACAAAATAAACTGTGCCAACCATACAATATTTTATCCACAATTCTTCATACACATTAGTTTTAATTTACAATATAGGTTATAGGGCTTAATAGTAGAAGTATAGGATTTTAAAGAATTTTTTCTTGGTTAATGTGATGACTTAAAACCATTTACAGAGTCATATAGTGAAATCATAATCAGACAACAATTTACTCATCAACCTCATAAAATGAGTCTCGTAAACGACCCACTAAATGTGTCAAATCAAAGCAGGTGTTTACTCTCAGCTGCAAGATTCCTCCCTTGTATACATTTCCATATGCATATCTATTCATTACTATAAAGAAACCGTATCAACTACTTGCTTAAATTGGATTTATGTTAGGAAAGGAAACCATGGAGCTAACCCAAATCCTTCCATCTGGGACCACCAATCTTTTCATTTAATCCATCATATGTTGCTGTGGACTAGCAATTTGCATATCTGAGCAGGTGAAGAATCACCTGAAGGATTTCTTAAGTAGATGTGGAGGGCTCCAAATTTTGCACTTCTAGGAAGGTCTCAGTTGATACATGACCATTGAGTCTGGGATTCTTTCATTTTTATTTTTAATTTTGTTTAAATTATTTATTTATTTGTTTGCAAGGGGAGAGAAAGAGATAAAGAGAAGAGAGACAGATGGATGGAAAGAGAATAGGCATGCCAGGGCCTCTAGCCACTGCAAACAAACTCCAGACACATGTGGCCCTTGTCTATCTGGTTTATGTGGGACCTGGGGAATCGAAACTGGGTCCATTGGCTTTGTAGGCAAATGCCTTAACTGCTAAGCCATCTCTCCAGCCTAGATTCTTTCATTTTGTTTTAATTTTTTTTTATTATTATTATTTGAGAGCGACAGACACAGAGAGAAAGACAGATAGAGGGAGAGAGAATGGGCACGCCAGGGCTTCCAGCCTCTGCAAACGAACTCCAGACGCGTGCGCCCCCTTGTGCATCTGGCTAACGTGGGACCTGGGGAACCGAACCTCGAACCGGGGTCCTTAGGCTTCACAGGCAAGTGCTTAACCACTGAGCCATCTCTCCAGCCCTCATTTTTTTTTTTTAATGCAAGAGTGAGAGAGTGAGAGAAAATTGGTGCACCAGGGCCTCCAGCCACTGCAATTGAACTCTGACGCATGTGCCTCTTGTGCATATGCGTGACGTTGTACACTTGTGTCACTGTACACCTAGCTTATGTGGGATCTGGAGAGTTGAACGTGAGTCTAGGCTTCATAGGCAAGCGCCTTAACCACTAAGCACTGTTAGTTGCCTAAACTTGTTTTCTTCCCCACGCTTTTATTTTGTCAGCATCTCATCTCACCAGAAAACTACGGTCAATACTCTCTCACCTGGATGACCTTGTTTCCCTCAGTCTTTCCTTCCCTTATTTCCTCCCTCTCTTCCTTCTCTTCACCGTTTGTTTCTCCTCATCCCCTCTTCTCTGTTCTTGCCAACTCTCCTGTTCCATTCTGTAACTGAGCTCAAAATCAAAGCTCATCTTAGCTGTAAAATCAAGTCTGACAAATCCAATCTCATATAATTTGTGCTTCTGTATTGAATCATTTGCTAGTTATATTCACTCCTTTTTTTTCTCGTCTAGTGTTTTATCTTTTTAGTGATAGATGTTCAATCCAGAACTTTGTGAATGCTAAGCAGGTGCTCTAACCTATAGTCCTGTATTCACTTTTTAGGCACTTCTTTACATTCTGGAGCATTACTCAGTGAATTGTGGCACTTGTGTATACCATCAGTATGTGGTCTTAATTACAATGTTATTTGTTATATGTATCCTTATTTGTCATCATTATAGCTGTTGAATGATTGCCTCACAATCAATGCATAATAAACTCTGTTAAGATAATAATGTGGTGAGCCAGGAACAGCAAGCAGTATTTCATCACTCAGTGACCCAAGCCCCGAAAGAGATCTAAGTACCACTAAGAACAACAACACCAGACAGGTCAGGAGGAAGCTGGCTGCAAATTACAGTGCTGCTTCGTGTTCTGCTGACAGGCTTGTGTTAATGAGAGGACTCCATGGAGAAAATGCTGTAGAGTCTCAGTGTGGTTACTAAGCTATCTGCACGGTCCTCCAAGTCAGAGATCTTGAACACCACAGTGTGAAGGGAAAGATAATATTGCATGGGTACGTCTTATGCTCCCTTATTGGAATAGTTTATTCTAAAGAAACTCATAACTGCCAGTGATTTTCACTATCCTACCATATTTTTTTGTGCAGCTTGGTTCTGATCATATAGGTAAGATATCATAGAAAGGGGAACTGTAAAATAAAGAAAAGAAAAGGTAGAAACAGAAGGCACTGAAGGCTGATTGTGCTCTTCCTGTTTCTTCTCTTTCCCTTTCTTTATAAGAGCTGAATCTTATTCGGTTTTTGGAAGCTTATAGGATTTCAAACTTTATCATTAGTTATCCAAAAGTTTGTCTTCTCCCTAGAAATTCCACATAAATGAAATAACAGAGCAACTCTCAGTGTTAGGAATTTCTAGGAAAATGGCAAGGTTTTTATATTTAAATGTTTCTGATCACATTGAAGGGGTTGATCATATAACTGTCTGCCTGCCTCACCTGACTCACCAAATTTTCTACCTTCACTTTTGGGTGATGATGTCATAAAATCATGGTTTTGAGAGTTTTTTTAGTGTCTACATCCATTCTGTGTAGTAAATTAGCTTAGATGGGATCATTTATAAACACTGACCATAGTTCCAGAGGCTGGAAAGAATAACAGATCTTGTGAGGTTAAGTCTTTTCTGGCCTGTAGACTATATACCTTGTTGCTTCCTCACATGATAAAGCCAAGCAAACCTGCTATCACAAGACAG
Source organism: Jaculus jaculus (assembly GCF_020740685.1). Lineage (NCBI taxonomy): Eukaryota > Metazoa > Chordata > Mammalia > Rodentia > Dipodidae > Jaculus > Jaculus jaculus. Next base: position 42,439,630 of record NC_059119.1, on the reverse strand, counting down.
AAGAGCAAGCACCCTCCCCTCAACCTCTTTGAAAAGGGACTGTCCCATGCATTAAGGCAGAGACTCTCAATGGCTTCCCAAAAGGCTTGCCATCTTAATGCTGTCACCCTGGCTACTGAACTCCAATTGAATTTTGAGACAATATTAAGACCATATAATTTGGTCTCTTTAGAAATGTAGTAATGGTACTAAGCAAAAATTTGAATTAGTCAGTGATTCTCAACCATGAGGATGTTTACGTTATGGATGTATTTGAAAATGTCTGATGAGATGATTTATTTATTTGATTTAAGATCTCCCTGTTTAACTTAGGCTGGCCCCGTAGCTCACATTTTCCAAGTGTGGTGCTGGGATTAGCTGTATGAGTCAGTAGGTCTGGCTCAGATAGGCAGCTGATTTTCACAAGAGTCTATTCACGCCTAATGAGTTTAGGCAGGGCATCATGTAAAAACGCAGACAAAACTCAGAACGTTCTCCAAACAGTGTAATAAACAGTGTAAGAAACTACGTAGGGGGAGGGTGGCAAGCAGAGTGACACCAACTTCAAGATTGGCTACAAAGTGTAAGTGGACATGTGTGAACTTTGGACATATGTTCAGCCCGATTCCCATGTCTCCCATGTTCACTTGGCCATGTCAGCCAGGACAAGTCAGTGCTTTATACAAAATAACTTATAAGTACTACTGCTCTGAAATCTGCAGAGCAAAGACTTCTCTGCAGAGCATCGAAACAAAACTGAGCCCTGGTACATCTCAGTCATGTCATGCTAAATTTTCCATGAGCTCAAATGTGTTTTGGCTACAAATTTCTGGTTATATGTTCTGACCATCCTGAGTATAGGAACCTCTGGCAATACCTGTGTTTCCAGTGTAAGCTAAGAGATCCATCATATTACATAGAGATTTGGACGTGTCCAGACTCCCTTGCTCTTATGATGAGAACTCAACTATGTAAGGATGTGAAAACTTCATGAGATAGTTCCTATAAATTTGTAAAATTTTTATTAAAATAATGGAAATCCTAGTTTATAGAACTATAACCACTCAATAAACTTTTCACTTAAGAGAAATGGGTAAAATTTGGGGGAAGGCTGGAGAGATAGTTTAGCAATTAAGGCACTTGCCTATGGAACCAAAGGACCTGGGTTCAATTCCCCAGAACCCATGTAAGCACAAAGTGGGGCATGCTTCTGAAGTTTGTTTGCAATGATTAGAGACCCCGAAGCACACATTCTCTTTATCTGCCTCTTTCTCTCGTAAAATAATTAATTAACTAGTTAATTAAATATTAAGAAAATTTAGGGGAATTTTTAGCTATGTATAACCCATGAGAAGACTCTAAGAGCATTAGCAGTACTCATTAGCATAGTTATTATTTGGAAAACTTAGGTCTTCAAAAATCTCAAACATTTTACTTTTCTCAATAATTAGGCAAAATGTGTACTTAGTTTAAAAATTACCTTGGGAGCTGGAGAGATAGCTTAGTAGTTGAGGAACTTATCTGTGAAACCTAAGGACCCAGGTTCAACTTTCCAGAACCCACATAAGCCAGATACATAAGGTGATGCATGTACACAAGGTCAAACATGCCAACAGGCGGTGTCTGGAGTCTGATTGCAGTGGCTAGAGGCCCTAGTGCACCAATTCTCTCTCTCATTCTGTCGCTCTCTCTTTCTCTCTCATAAAAAATTAAATAAATAAAAATTATTTCAAATAAATTGAAAATAATTTTGTAACTTCTTAAATCTGCTTGTCTCTGATACCAATTTTAGAGGACCAATGAATAATTTAGAGGAGCCACTGGGCTTCACATAAGAAAGGTGTGCTAACTTCACTGAATCAGGGCTCGACCTCTGGCTCAGCATTGCACAGTTCATCTTTACAAAGAAGGCTAGAAAGCGTTGGGAGGCATACCTCAGTGAGGAGAGCATTTTTCCAGCAATATGAAGTGCATGGAGGCCATGCACTGATCTATAGCTCTGCACAAGTGAGCTAGAGCACACCAGGCACTAAATCTCAGGTATGGCCACAACTCCACTGCTATGGAATTACAACAGTCTAGATCTATTCTCTTCTGAATACTGATTCACACAGCCATTACAAAAATCTGAATTGTAAATAAATTCAAATGTCAACCTTTGAAATCAGATGATTAAGACTTTGAAAACATAATTTGAGAAGCATTTTCTTCATTAGCACTTGTTATTGGTCATGATTGCTAAAATTCTTCATTGGTACACTATATCTTAAGTTGGCATTATCTATTTACCAATATGTTTATTCCCACAGCACTTTTCTTGAAAGGCTTGAAAAAATTAAGATGGATCATTTTCTTATGGCCATTTATATATGCAGGATGATACAATATTAGTTTATTTGGTAAATGGATGTTTTTGGATTTAAGCTTCACCAAAATCTTACAGCATATCTGGATTCTTGTAAGAAGTAGGGTTTTAGTTTATACTTAAAGGGCAATAATTTTATGCCTACAGGCTAGCAAAACTGAAAATCATGCTAAGTAAAAGGAACTAACTCCTGTACTAGGGGGCAAAGGATGGGGTAAAGAGCTTAATAGCAGAGAGAACAATGGTGTGAACACTTTATAGCAAAGCCACCTTGACTGGATTCAATTCAACTACTTAGGGAATATTAATTCTAAATAAGAATAGAGACAGTATAAATGTGATCATTTTAACAATTTCATTTTGACTCACTCTTTATTAATTCCAAAGGATTTAATATGTTTACTGTGTCCATGACCATACACAGCATCAGAATTAACAGGGATTTTTTTTTTTTAAACTTACTTCTTTCATTAAGCTAAAGTAATTGTAGAATTTTCTGGACAAAGTCATAATGTATACTTTTAAAATTTCTTAACAGATTATTGCATTTAGATTATCATTAAGAATTATATTCCATTCATAGTGGATAGCTTAAAAATCACTTAGTTTTATCTATATCAACATTAGGATGCTCTCTGTCATCATAGAATTTTGATTTTGTAATTGCTATTAACATTGCTACTAAGCCAAGTGTTGCTGCTGCTTCTTGTTAGTGTGCAAATAATGGAGTTTTTGTTGTTGTTTTATGGGTGTTTTGGTTGCTTGCTTTTTGGATTATTCACACAAGATCTCACTCTGTAGCCCACCCTGGCCTTGAACTCATGAACGTCCTCATGCGTTAGTCTCCTAAATTCTGGGAGTATAGGCATGAGTCACCATAAACAACCATATTCGACTCTCAAATAAGTTTTATTCAAGATAAAAATGTATCTCTGATAAACATTAAGAAATTTGAGTAATTTTATTGGTGATATTGCTAACAGCAATATATGTTGTGAGTTGTCTTATTTCTTGTGTGTGGGGGGAAGTGGTGTAGAAATTGCAGAGTTTTTAGATATCTCCTGTGGTGGGGATATGCCAGAGATGGGTAAAGTTTAGTGCCTATGGGTATAGCAGGCAGAAACCACTGGCTGAAACACCTCACACTACCACATTCTACCTTGACCTAAGTCCCGTTTAAAAAGTAAAAAAAAAAAACAAAAAAAAAAACTGGGTGAGGTGGTGCACACGTTTAATCCCAGCACTTGGAAGCAGAGATAGTGGGATTACCAAGAGTTCAAGGCCAGTTTATGGTTACATAGTGAATTCCAGGTCAATGTGGGCTACAGCGAGACCCTACCTTGAAAGCAAACAAATCCAACTCTAGCTAAAAGATGTCCAGAGAAAAATAGTGTTTTCTTACTTTTTTAACAGAAGCATAGTTTTTTTTTTATGTATTTTCTGTGATTGTATTTTTGTGATTTCAGATGCAGGTTTAATATAAAAGAAACAAGGATAGAATTTTTTAAAACAATGAGTTCTTCTGAAGACAAAGAAATAATCTGCATAAAAGTTTTTGAGAAATGTTTATTTTCTTGCAATCAGTTACCATTAAATAAAATGAAACTGTAAGGACACCTTGGTTTCCATGGTTCTCTGTCATGCAGACAGACCTTTAAAGGAAGATTATCCCAGAGGCTTTTATACAACAATGTCATTACTGCATCTTTACTAGGTTATAACTGTCATCTTTTTTATTTGTATGATTTCACATTTATTTTCACAGAAAACCCTACGTGATGGGCATAGAAACACAAGGTTTGCCCCATCACCACTTTGGGCCATGAAGAAATGTGTTTCCTAACAAAGTACTTGCAACTCCCAATCCTCAATTTGTAACTTTATTTAGGCATGGCATTTTCACTGAGATAATTACAATTTTTTTTAAGTAGTCAGGATCTTGGTACTTTTGTACAGCCACTCTAATATACGAATGTATCACATTTCCTGATATTAATCTTGATAATTGTGAACAATAACAAAGATCTATTTTTCTGCTTACTCGTATGAAACATGACAGGCATTCATTTCCTCTGATTTGATTACATTTACATACAATTTTATTTAAAGAACTACTAATAAAAGTTTCAAGTACAGGAAGAAGTGCAGCTAATGAAGAAACTCATGAAGATTTGAGAAGTCTTTTACTTTTTTCTTTTTTTTTTTTTAATTTTTCGAGGTAGGGTCTCACTCTGGCCCAGGCTGACCTGGAATTCACTGTGTAGTCTCAGGGTGGCCTCGAACTCATGGCAATCTTCCTACCTCTGCCTGCCGAGTGCTGGGATTAAAGGTGTGTGCCACCACGCCCGGCTACTTTTTTCAAAAAAAAGTTTATTAGTATGTTTATCATTCTGTTCTGAAGCTGGGGAGATGGTTTGGTGCTTAAAGGTGCTTCTTTGATGTCTCCTATTCTGTTATTACAAGAAGAATGGGAAAGATCAAAAATACAAAACAAAGTTTTTTTTTTCTGGGTCAAATTGTTCAAATAACAGTTAATTTTCAAGGTAAAAGTATACCTCTGATATTGCCTGATTTCAGCTGTTTCTCTGATTTGGTTCTGTCTACCATCAATGAATATCAACTAAATACTGGCATTCAATCACTGCAAGAGTTTGCCTCACTGCCTCAAAATTTATCTTTCTTTTCTTAATCACTTAAAGCATCTTACCTTTCAATGCATAGTTTGTGTAAGTATTCCTAGTGAAATATTTTCTGAGATGGTTTCTAGTCTGAGAATTAACTTGCATTTGCTTACCTAGCAGGCAAAATAAACTTCAGGACAGTTTCCAAAGCATATCCTTGAAAACAGGGATTGCTACCATTGCACAGCAGGCTATTTGAGGCCATCAGAGCTGAGGGTTGCAACTTGCATCATCAACTACCAAGTCCCGGAGAAGGCTCACTACCAAGGTGCAAGTGGAATGTTAGCACTGCTGACCAATGTCTTTCCACCCTTAGGACACAGGCTGCAAAAACAACCTGCATGCTTCTACTTTTTGTTTGTTTGAGACGTGATTTTGCTATTCAGGGATCACAGTAGTGCACCACCAATGTCTGCGGATTCCCTTGAAAGCCCAGAGCTCTGAAGCTGCCCTTTCTCCTTAGTGCTTCTGGACTGCTCTTCTGACGGATGAATGTATGGCGTATCATTGTGATAAGCCTTCAAGGCTTGACTTTACTTCCCTTTAGATTCGTTCTCAGCTGACATTTAGAATGAAATTCATTCAGCAGCTACACTCGGGGAAGACAATGAGAGAGCTAAGAAATACCATGGTGATTAATTTATTGACATATACTTCAGTCTTTCAAATAGCAAATCAATTTTATAGGTGAAATCAATTACTAGTTATCAAAATGGTGGCCAGTTCCTTTCTAATTAGATTAATGTTTTGCACATATAAGATTTTCTTGCTCATACTTTTGTATTACGTAGACCATTGGACCCATTGGCATTAGTAAAGGAAATCACCTTTTTGATAATAAGAATTCAGGGTCTAGGGCTGGACAGATGGCTTAGTGGTTAAGCACTTGTCTGTGATGCCTATGAACCCTGGTTCGAGGCTTGATTCCCCAGGGCCCACGTTAACCAGATGCACAAGGGGCGCACGCGTCTGGAGTTCGTTTGCGGTGGCTGAAGGTCCTGGTGCATCCATTCTCAATCTCTCTCTCTCTCTCTCTCTCTCTCTCTCTGCCTCTTTCTCTCTGTTGCTCTCAAATAAATAAACAAAAAAAAATTAAAAGAAAGAAAATCAGGGTCTATTATGTGGAAAGAGCCAGTATCAGGTACTTTGCAAGTATTAACTTGCCTAGATTCAAAATTAACCTATTTAATATATTACTTTTCCAATTTTACAGGGGAGAAATGTAGTCTCCAGTGCCATATAGAAACACATTTCAGAGCCGGGATCTGAAACTAAATCTCTCAGAGTCCAAAGCTTTTCAGTTAGGCTTTCTCTTTTCCCAGAATGACACTTTTGACCCTCGCCGTAAAGTCCTCACTTTGCCTTTGATGATGGGAATTTAACTTACAAGATCCATTCTGAACAGTGAGAAGAGGACATGATGGATGAGATGGATCTGAAGGAAAAGGAAGACTATTCCAGCCTGTCCTCATCTGTCTCCTTCTGACTTATCCTTCCACCTTCTCACCCGTGGTTCTTCCATCTTCAGAAGTCTGCACCTCTGAGGATCCGTCCTTACTGACTGCCCCAAAAGATTTTCTCCAATGACATTCACCCTGGGTTCTGAGGATTAGCTCAGTGCTAAAATATTTGCCTAGCCTGTGTCAGGCCCGAGGTTAGATGCCCAGTAACAAGACAAAAGAAAAAGAACAGAACAAACAAAAAACAAATTATCCTATAAACCATGATGGCTCATGCTGGTCATCCCTATACTCTGCAGGCTGAGGCCAGAGGCTGGTGAGTTGTAGGCCAGCCTGGGCTGCCCAGCAAAATTCTGTTGCAAAATTAAAAACAAATGGAGCCGGGTGTGGTGGCACACACCTTTAATCCCAGCACTCAGGAGGCAGAGGTAGGAGGATCACCGTGAGTTTGAGGCCACCCTGGGACAACATAGTGAATTCCCGGTCAGCCTGAACTAGAGTGAGACCCTACCTTAAAACAAAACAAAACAAAAAAATGAAAACAAATAAACAAACATTCAAACAAATATCACCTTTAATAGGGCCAAGATCACCAGTTGTTATCCAATGAATTATTTCTTTGAGGCCAGTGTGTAGGTAAGCTAAATATAAATACATAATCAGAGAACAAGTTGAGTCTCCGCTCTACTTCTCATTAACTGTGCCACTAGCTAGGTCTCAGCCTCTTCGTGGTTCACACTCAGCATCATAGAGAAGTGCTTTCCTGAGGGAAAAGCTTGGAAACACACTCGACGCACAGTCAGTTGTTGACTGTTAGTTACTGTTACCATCCAAGAGTATCTTCTATCCACGACAGCACCCATTAAAGCAGATCTGTTAATGAGGGATTGTGCAGAGCACCATGCGAGGGCATGAAAAGGGACTCTGAGAGTATCTTATACATCTCTATGATCTTCGCATGTGAAGACATTCCCCACATCATATTACTTCTAAGAAGTTGATTGAAAGTATGCCGGTTAGCTTAATGTTCATGAAGTATGTCAAAAATACTTTCCATTGTTTACTCATTTTGAATTCTGGTAATGAACAGGGAATAAGGAAATAGAAGACATTTAAACTTTAAGCTTTAAAAAAGATAGAGTTGGGCTGAAGAGATGGCTTAGCGGTTAAGAGCTTGCTTTGAAGCCTAAGGACCCTGGTTCGAGGGTCGATTTCCCAGGACCCATGTTAGCCAGATGCACAAGGCAGTGCACGCGTCTGGAGTTCATTTGCAGTGGCTGGAGGCCCTGGCGCGCCCATTCTCTCTCTCTATCTGCCTCTTTCTCCCTCTGTCTCTCTGTCACTCTCAAATAATGTTTTTTAAAAAGATACTTATTTAGTTTTCAAATATGACAAGACTGGGCTCTACTACTTAGCCTTCTCATGCCTGTCACACCCCATTTTGTGAGTATTTTGCTGGTGGTCTGTCTACTCTCTTAGTTTCCAGGTTTTTAACCACCAAACAGAATATATCCTTTACATCCTTTGTGATGAGTCATTATCTAGACACGTCCATGCTAAAGCAGATACAATTGGCATTGGTAACATTTTCAAAGACTGGCAATGTACAAACATGTTTACAAAAATGCATCGTGCTTTACGATCTACACTGCTTACTATAAATCACCTGAAGTCGCTATTCTAAATGTAACAGCTGGCATAATTCTTTCTATTTCCATGGAGGCATGGCTTCAAATGACCCCTAAAGAAAGATGGCCAACTTTATTATAACAAGGAATGAAAACTTACCACATATCAGCCTGAGTTGGAAAACTACAGTGAAGAAAATGTTTTGCAACCACAGTAATGATGGCTTTCACTGATTGTCAACCATTGCTTTGTACTTTTGTACTTTGATATGTAAACGTACTTCAAAATATTTTATGGTATATTTCATTATAACATATATGCTACCCTTATTACCTCACCTAAGATGACTTTGCAGTATCTTACATAAATATCATGCTTGTTGTTTTACTTAAGATTTATTCAAATAGTTTACTTTTTCATAAGCTGAATTTTCTCAGAGCTTGTTTGGAAGAAAATACACAATCCTTAAAGAAATGACGGATCTATGACTTATGCCTTTCTCTGCAAAATCCCTCAGGCATATTACCACAATGAGAAAGTGAAGTAAATAAACATCTGAGAAGAATTTTAATGTGCACTGTGCCTATTCATTGTCGGTTGTTCCATATCCCACAGGAAGTCAGAGGGTTTCTATACCATTCTACCACTCACATAAAGCCTCTTCTTAGTATTCCAGCCTAATATGATAGATTTTTTTCTATTTCATCTAAATTTAGAAATATGTGATTTGATACTTGAATATAATCAATCCTGCATTGTTCACTTTTGTTGGTCAGCTCTGAGACAGGGTTTCACTATGTAGGTAGGGCTAACCTGGAACTTGTTATGTAGCTCAGGCTGATTTTACACCTAATCCTCCAGGATCACGTTTCAGAGGGCAGGACTTACATTCACAAGCCATCATGCCCAGCTTCTACTCCGCGTATTCGTCTAGACATTGACGTGCAGTATCCTGTGAGCTCCTCACTCGTGTCACATCCCTAACTCACCTCACGTCAGATCTCATCCAGCATGAAGAATATGGACCACATCAAAGATATAACATGTAATCATTTGTTTTTAAGTGGAGTAATGGGAGTATCACACATACCTATGTGCTGTGAAATTTTTATATAGGGCATCTAGAATGTTCTAGAAAAGGCAATGGATTATTAAAATCTCCTAAACCTCTGACTAAGGTTAAAGTATTTTATTACATCTCATTTTCTCTTATTCCTTTATTTCTAATATGTCATGAAGAAGAAGTAATAAAAATATAAGAAATACTTGTTTGTCTCTGGTTTAGAAAAATAATTAACTAATAAAATGAAGGATAAGGACAAAGATAGCCAATCACAAGTTCTGGCTTTACCTTAGTGGGAGGGAGCCATCTAATCAATTAACCAGCTATTGTTAGTGTAGGGTGCTTATGCCATTGATCACCCTGAGTTTTACACCCGTGTCCCAAAGGCATTACAGCTATTCCAACTGCTACAAATACTGAAAGTCCATAAAGAAATCCAGTGGCTTGTAAAATAGGTCTGGTAAATGGTTTTCTCTGAAAAAGAGTTAATAATAAGGGATTCAGCCAGCACACAGTAAAGCGATCTCTCCTACAGGCAGAGCTCTCTCCCTGTTTTTTGCTGCTTAAACAGACCCTCCACCCAAGCATCCATGTTGATTCCATCACAAGTGGTTCTTCACCTGACTAAATTAGCATGAAATAACCTAACTTTAAATAGCACCAAGGGTGGCAGATGTAAATGTCCAAAGGAAACAGACAGGAAATGTAAATGTTTTGGACAATAAGATGAAATATAACTAAACCAAAAACTGTAGGGTGTTTAGACTCTTCCCCAACTTATCCAGATTTACTCACATAACTAAAGTATCACTTAGCACAGTAGATCTGCCTGACTTTTACCACATTAGTTGAAGATCTTAAAATGCACATGGCATTAATGACTTTGTGAAGAATTAGGATTTTGCCATGGACACCAGGTGAGCAATACCATCGTTGGTAAAAACAATTTCCTTATGACACTTATTGAAGAATGTAAGGTGAAGTTTTGTGTAACAAAGAACATTTTAGTAAAAGGTAGAATGTTCCTAGCGAGGTCCGTGAGTAGACTGGGAACTACATTGTTAGCATGAAGCAGACAGTGTTTAGAAAATGATGTAGAGCCCAAAGGTGCCCTTTGGTGGAAAAGAAACAGAACTTAAAGCTAATTAACAACCTTGCAATATGTCAGGATCACCGAAATCTAATCTTCCTTTAGTATAAGTTTCATGTATATTTTGCAAAAAGCTATATGGACTGAAACATAATATGGCATCCTATAATTATGCACAACATAATGTTTTCTTTTTAAGTTGTATTCATTTAAAATAAGTCTGATAAGAGAATACAATAAAAGTCTTCAAAGGAAACAAATATGACTAAGTGACTTTTCTCTTAAGAAACAAAAAGGGCAGGGCACTTGTTGACTCCTAACTATATATCCTGAGAGCCATATCCAAATACCCATTTGCTTAGAAATTACTAGTATACATTAAGGATTCAGTGCCAGATAAATAGGGAAAAGCAGGGTTGATTATTTCATAGAGAAGACAAAAATCAAACACATTTCATACTTTATTCCATAAATAAAGTACTCCTTTGGCAAACATTTTGTTTTTATATGAATAACTGCTCTCATAATGATATATAGAAGGGTTTATTGTTTTTGAGGATATTAAAATTCTTGAGGTAAAATTTGATTTGTTATACATCTTCATTCTCAAAGAAACATCAGAATTTAAATTTATACTTGAAGAAACAAACAACTTCTGAGGAATAGTCAGTCTGCATGTCCCTGGGTCAGAGAAGAGGATGACAGTTTGCTGTCAGACAACATGTCTAAGAGGGACAGGTCAAGGTCACTGGCATATTCACATTAATTGTCAAACAACTGCCAGATGACAGGGGTTGAAGGTTGCTACCTCTTATGAGCGAATCTAAATAGCTCTGTGAAGGAGAAATCACACAGTAAATTTGTTCCTTTAACAGTAAAAACAGGAAAACACACAATTTACTATATCAAAGTACATCATTCAATCTATTCACTTGAGTGGATTTCAGCTCTGATAACTCAATTTCTTTACTGAATCTTCCAGGATCTTCCTCTGCCATGAAAACACAGATTAAGACAGAAATATATACGCAAGTCATGTATAGTTGATAATATTTTTTTTGAGGTAGTGTTTCACACTAGCCCAGGCTGACCTGGAACTCACTATGTAGTCTCAGAGTGGCCTGGAACTCACGGCAATCCACCTACCTCTGCCTCCCAAATGCTGGGATTAAAGGCGTGAACCACCATGCCCAGCAGTTGACAAATGTTTTAAAGCAATCTTTTCAAATCAGATTTTGACTTAGACACTGAGGTCCAACCAATTCTAAGCATTTCTCTGTATCTACAGACCTTTCTTGAATGCCACCGAAATGAGTTAGCATCAGTCATTCTATTCTCTCAAAATCTTTCAAGAGATTTCCTCAAACGTTCCAAAAAACACCAGGGTTTTAGATATAAACATATATAGACAGAGAGATATAACTATTGAATAAAGTAATATTTTGTAGTGTTTGGAAACTGGACAGTGAGAGAAAAGAGATTAACCACTGCATGCTGGTGTCTTTTTGAGCTAGCACAATTACTTCAGAGATTTAGTGCCTCTAATAAACTTTTTATATACAAAAATGCCTTATAAAAAAGCATGCTAAGTAGTAATATTAGTAGACAACTTTTGTTGAATTTGATACATATATTCAATTTTCTGAACACCCTCTGAAAATAATACTTCCTGCTTGACATTAAATACAAATTAATTAGCATAACAAGTAAGCCAAGACTTTAACTTAAAATTATTTGAAGCTGGGTATGGTCGTGCACACCTTTAATCCCAGCACTTTGGAGGCAGAGGTAGGAGCATTACAGAGAACTTGAGGCCACCCTGTGATTATATAGTGAAATCCAGGTCAGCCTGGGCTAGAGTTGACTCTACCCTGAAAAACATAAAAGTTGGCCAATAGACAAATGTATGGTATTTTTGCGTTTATTCCTTCAACACAACATAATTTCTTTCTCGAAGTACTGCTAAGGTAACTGATTCCTTGGTTAAAAACATGGTACTTTATGATTTAAAATTCCTAAGAACTTTGGGGGATTGGAACTTACTAATTTCACTCAGTCACTCATGCTTAATTGTTCTTTAGTTCTTCATAATTTTTTAAAAAAATATTTTTGTTTATTTTTATTTATTTAATTGAGAGTGACAGACAGAGAGAAAGAGGCAGAGAGATAGAGAGAAAGAGAGGGAGAGAATGAGAATGAGAGAGAACGAGAGAATGGGCACGCCAGGGCTTCCAATCACTGCAAACGAACTCCAGATGCGTGCACCCCCTTGTGCATCTAGCTAACGTGGGTCCTGAGGAATCCAGCCTTGAACTGGGGTCCTTAGGCATCACAGGCAAGCACTTAACCGCTGAGCCACCTCTCCAGCCCTAGTTCTTTATAAATTTAATCATTACTCTACGTAACCTAGATAGACAAGCATCTGTTTTAAATCAAAGTAAGATTTGTTTCTGAATACAAATTAAGTGATGTCACACATAAAGATGCTGGGCTTTCTCATCCTTGAATATGATCATCTCAAAATTTATATATATGTTTTTAGTTGTTTCTGGTTTCTTCTCTCTGAGCCAATACTGGCAATCTCCACTGGGTCACCAACAAGAGAAAGTGTTGGGACAAATGATCTACAGTCTCTTGTGCATGCTCTGCCAAACAAGTGGGAGTAGCACTGCTGCCTTCCCCCTGCCAGGGAAAGCGAGCACACAGGTATTTATTAGCTGACCTCACAAAGGGCTTGTAAAGCCTGCACTGTCTTAGCATGAGCTTTCATTTAACTCCAGTGAAGGATAATAACCTAATAGAGACCCTCAGAAAGTCAAATATGAAAGATAACCATGTTTTAGCAGTAATCTTTCCGCTGTAAGAAATCGGAGATCATCAATTTCAAAAATGAACATATTCGGTAACATTAATGTTTGACTATTAATAGCCTATTAAGAGAAACAATCTAAAGCACAAAAGTAATTTCATAATATTTGAGCTGTTGTGAGGAAATGAAAACTTCCCTGCATGGAAGCTTCTAATCTGCAGGCTAGCTTTTTTTCTGGCCAGAAAAGTCACTGGGGAAGAAAAGCCATCAAAAGTCCTACCCCACCGTGGACCCTAGATACTCCATCTACAACAAACCTAGCAGACACGTTAGAGCTACTCATGTTATGACAAGAACGTGATGGAGCACCTGACTATATTGTGCCTGGGTCTGACAACCGCTTCACAGAAAGGAATTCCTGAACAGTACTGTAACTCTGGCCAAGAGCCTCTGGCTAGGGGCATAGAGTTTATGGGGAAACCTACTATTTCCTTCTAAATGTTTATATTTGTTCACATAGTGTAGCACGTCTTGAAAACCTGACCACAGAAGTTTCTTCCTACAGTAGTGGTTAATGGAGAGACGCACAGGTAGCAAAATTGCTGCTGAAAAGTGGCATTGCTGCCAGGAAATGCTCAGATTCGTTACACGTTTCACTTGATTAATATTGGGTTGTTCCACATTCAGAAACCTTTTACTGTTGCCAAACTTTTTGCAAACCCACATTCAGTTACACAACCCAGTGTGGAGTAGCAACTCACAGGTCAAGAGGCTCTGTGCTAAAAAAAAAAAAAAAAAAAAAAAAAAAGCGCCTTGGAAATAGGGATTAATGTCCACACAATCGAAAACCTGTAACACAACCTGGGATTTACTATAAAACACCTTCATGATTACCTGTCTAGTTGTCATTCTGCATCAACAATCTTATTAAATAAAATTTTGCCTGAAATTTGGATAATTGTCTAACAACATGTCCATGTATTACTTTGTGAATCCCATGTGAGGATTTAAAATAATTGAAGATGAAAAATATATAATGTCTGTAACAAAAATACCATTTAAATCCTGTGTCCTTTCCACTTACTCAACATTGCTTTGGTAATAAAATGGAGTTTTTCGACTTAGTTGCCTCATTGGGAGAAAAAAGTTCTTGGAAAAAAATACTTTGAAGAGTACATTGAAGTACTTGCTGAATCTGATAGAGAATTGGGTGCCACATAGAGATGCATTGTTAGAATTACAGAATGACGTGTATGTGGCAGAACTGTTTTAATATTGCAATCAGAGGAAGAACTGCTACATTCCTTTTTTTTTCTTTGTACCTCTTTGTGCTATAATCAGCCTTAGCTATTTGCAATAAGCCCACTTCATTCTTCTTGAGAAATTCTGCTCCTTTCTTTACAATAAGCAAGTTTCATTTTTGACACTGTTTTCCAATTTATAGCAGGTGCACTCTGGGTGGCTGTTTGTCAGATGCACAAGTGAAGACAGACTTTTATCTCCAGTAAGGAGCAAATATGTATGTGTGTATAAAAATATATACATATACATATATATATATATATATTTTTTTTTATCTCAAGCCACATTACTTTAGTGCTTAGCAGAAAGTTTGATGTCATAAATATCAATCCGTTCATGTAATTACTCAGAACACTCAAGTACAAAGAAGCAGGTAACTTTTATAATTAAGAACGTGGGGGCTGGAGAGATGGCTTAGTGGTTAAGCGCTTGACTGTGAAGCCTAAGGACTCCGTTTCAGTTCGAGGCTCGGTTCCCCAGGACCACGTTAGCCAGATGCGCAAGGGGGCGCAAGCGTCTGTAGTTCGTTTGCAGGGGCTGGAGACCCAGGAGCACCCATTCTCTCTCTGTATATATATCTGCCTCTTTCTCTCTGTCTGTCACTCTCAAATAAATAAATAAAAGTTTTTTGTTTTTTGTTTTTTGTTTTTTGTTTTTAAAGAACATGGAATCTGGGGCTGGAGAGATGGCTTAGCGGTTAAGCACTTGCCTGTGAAGCCTAAGGACCCCGGTTCGAGGCTCGGTTCCCCAGGACCCACGTTAGCCAGATGCACGAGGGGGAGCACGCATCTGGAGTTCGTTTTCAGTGACTGGAGGCCAGGGAACGCCCATTCTCTCTCTCTCACTATCTGCCTCTTTCTCTCTATCAGTCACTCTCAAATAAATAAATATAAATAAAAATAAATAAATAAATAAAAAGAATGTGGAACTTTGCCCAACTTTGTTTAAATCCTTCTACCATGAAGCAGCTATGTGGAATTGGACAAACGACTCAAGGACTCAAGGTCAACGAGATTACCTTCTCATCTGAAAAGGCCAGTAAAAATATCCTTCACAATACTGTCCTGATTGTCACATAAGTTCATGTACACAGGGCGAGAGATGTTGGGCAGAGGACACGCTAGAGAAATGGAAGCTGTTATCACCTACGTGAAGTAACCTGTGAGAATGAACGAGCTGGGTGGCACAGGAAGTGTTACTTGACGACAAGATGATGCCCTGAGCTGTCTAGCGAAAAGCTTTACAGGAAGATAAGACACGTAAGTACTACACTTGTGAAGTTAAAAACAAACATGTAAGAACACTGCAGAGGACTGGTACAATACTGGTTCATAATTTCCACATGAGTTGCATGTAAGGCACTGAATCACAGTAGAGGGTAGCATATCATAGACTCCTCTGGGAAATGCCCAAGTACGCCCTGCTCAGAATTTCCATTATTACAGTAGATGAGCCACCCACAAGAAGCAGCTAGTGGGCTGGAGAGAGGGCTTAGCACTTAAAGTGCTTGCCTGTAGGCCTAAGGACCCGTGTTCTACTCTCCAGATCCCACAAAAGCCAGATGCTCTACATGACACAAATGCAAGGCCACACATGTATGCAAGGGGGCGCACATGTCTGGAGTTCTACTGCAGTGGCTGGAGGCCCTGGTGGGCCAATTCTTATTTTTTCTCTCTCTCTTATTAAAAAAAAAAAAAAAGTGAAAAAAAAAAGAGAGAGAAGCAGCAGCTAGCCTATAAGTGCTTCAACAACCAAGCAGCCCAACCTAAACAAGCTGAGACTACAACAAAAAGCAAAAGGCAAACTCTTATTGGGTCCACGTTCATTCTGAGAAGCAGGAAAGAAGAGATAATGTATCCTGTATATAATATAGAATAATTAGCAACTTGGATAACATTGTCCTTTCCATATTAAATTCTCATGCTCTTTCTTCCTTATCAAACTGTAAATAGATCTCTATATACAGAGTTCTACTGCATACCATTATCATTTCACGAGGGAACACTGTGATTGTATGAGTAACAGATTGCTGGTGACCGAGCAACAGAAAGAACAATTGCATTCACAGCATTAAGTACGCAGCATATTAGGCAGAGAAACACAGTAAATCAGCAACTGACAAACACATATACCATGGCATCTTAGGCAGTACTGAGGCTGAGAGGTTTCAAGGGTCTCTTCTGAGTTGTTCATTTTAACACCATGCATCATCAGATACCATGGAGAGGCAGTTTGAAAACTGATGGGCAGACACCTTCATATGCAATGAGCCTCTGTGATGCACAAGTGTATTTTAGGTTTCATACAATTTGGAAAGCTACAGACGATTTAAGTCAATCTCAAACCTGCCAGCGTGACAAGATGGAGTATCTAGAGCCCTTGGCCACCAGGTGTTTAAGGTGTAAAATAACACAAAGGAATGTCTTCCTGGGAAAACAGCGGAAAGGGGCAGTGTGCAGCATCATGTAGTACAGCAAACTAACAGCGTCAGAAGGAAAGTCATCCCATAAGCCACAGATGCTAGCAGGCTTTGTAACTATCAGTGGCAGAGAAAATACCAAGATGCATATTTCTGCTTTTATAATCCTATTTGTCATACGCATTACTTTTTTCTTCTCAAATTTTTCACAGGAAAAATCAAAACAGTGTACCTTTCAATTAGAGCCCCTTCCTCTGCAAACTATTGGTCAAAATTTAATTTTTCTATGAGACAAATCAGAAGTTATAGGCACTAAAATGTGAGCGGAAAGGTGTTGAGTTCCTAGTAAATGTTCAGCAACTTGTTACTTATTGCGGACTCTTGAGGAAGCCCACACAGAAAGAGGTCAGTAATTGAAGAATCAAAGAGGGATGGTGAATGGGATCAGGGGGTATAGCTTCCCTCCTGGAGGTAGATTTATTTTGAACTTCAAATTTACATAAAAAGTTCTGGGGCATGAGGAACTGGGCTTCTGTGACCAGCAACACTACCACACGTGTGGCGAACTTGGCCTCCTTTTCTGTCCCCAAGGCTTTATACATGCATGCCACGGACAGTGATGCTAGGGAAAGAATATCTGTCACATTAATAACCTGCTGTTTACAGGGTTGGGATTGCTGGAGAAGAACCAGAAGAACCAATGATACACAAAGCATGGGTCTGTTACCCAGCTACCCCTCTCATACGGAAAGAGAGAAATAACATCATTGACTCCCGGTTTATAATGGGCAAAAAGGTTATTTTTTTGAGTAAACAAAGAGAAATAAAATAAGAGTATGGAATTATATTATCATTATAACGAGTGAAGTCTTTAGAATGAGGATGTATGGGGCATATCTGAGAGTCAGAGAAAATTGTTCAATGCGCAAAGAGTGCAACATTTCATACAGCTTGTCTTCATGACAATTATCCCTTGGTACATTCTTGCTCAGAATTCAAATCTAAAAATATAGAGAGCAGGGCTGGAGAGATGGCTTAGTGGTTAAGTGCTTGCCTGTGAAGCCTAAGCACCCCAGTTAGAGGCTTGATTCCCCAGGACCCACATTAGCCAGATGCACAAGGGGGCGCACGTGTCTGGAGTTCGTTTGCAGTGGCTGGAGGCCCTGGGGCGCCCATTCTCTCCCCTCCCCCGCTTTCTCTCTCTGTAGCTCTCAAATAAATAAATAAAAATAAAAATAATAAAACACAAAAATTTTTTAAAAAAGATATGGAGAGGAGGAGGAGGACCACGCTGAAAAAGTTTACTTTTTCTAACATTTTATGATTTTACAATTTGCAACACAAAAACAGGTCCTTTAAAAATACTAGTATGTGTCTGAGCTGTGTGATTTCCTGAGAATGGAATATGCCAGGATCCAGCAAAGGATAACAGAACCTCTGCCTCAGGGTTAAACAAATAAGCATGTTGAGGACAGAGGCACAGTCAACAGGTCAGGTCCTTGAGAAGACAACACAGTTCCCACCTGCAGCCTCCATTTAAACCTGTGGCTCAGGCAGGAAATTACTGATTTCTCCTGGGGCTTACCAGGCAAAAATAGACCAGTCAGCCCAGGAACAGGGAAAGAGAATGAACTAGCAAGATTCTCCAAAGTCAGGACTGGGCAAGGTGTTTTTCAATAAGTAAAAAGAATGATGAGAGATGTTTATATAAGTTTTTATTGATGAACTGAAAAATAAAGACCAGTTTGAGCATCCACAATTTACTATAATGCTTTTGAAGTTTTCATATTGGAATTTTCTTTTGTATTTGAAATGACCTCCTAAATGTGACCACATCATTAAATTAGTAAATGCCTTCATAAAATTTGCCACAATTTTTCTCTGGATGCTTCCAGTATATCCACAGTTTATGCATTCACTGAGCCAAACTAAGTATCTCCTTTATGAGGCAGAACTTATACACTGGAAGTGTAAGTGAACAATATGGATGGTTTGTCTTATGATAACTATTGTTAATAACTGGAGATACACATACATGTACATATTTGATCTTTATCCCCATACCCTGACATATAGCTCCCAAATCCCTTGGAAATCTCTAGAGTGAGGAATAATGGTTGTCTTTTGTATGCTAATGAGGGACCGTTGGCTGGCAGTGCCTGGTTACCCTCAAAAGGTAACAGCTCACGGAAAAAAGTTAGGCATGTTTCAAAGTTTGGAACTTTCAGCCTTATGCCCAAGGAGAGAGAGAGAAAGAGATCCTGATTGCTCATTGGCCATATTTGATGAACCATGTCTATGTAACAAACCCCACTCCCAAACTGTATTCTGGGAGTTTCAGAAGTGCAGTGGACCACAGGGAGGTTTTGTTCTCTTTGCTCATCGGTCTGTTTGTACTCCCTGCAACATTCTTCATTACAGATCAGAGAAGTACATAGCTATTTCCCGTAGTTTGTGAATGACATTATCAAATTAATCACGAGGGAGTCATGGGAATCACAATTTTTAGCTGCTCAATTAGAATTACAGATAAACAACCTGATATGATCTGACATCATGGCCAGGGCTGAAAAAAACCTTCAATTTTCTATCGGGGTATATGTGCATTTGTGCATTTTCAGGTGAGAGCCATTAAGGAATCCAAGAGCTATTTTAGGCGTTTAGCTTCAGCAATAAGGCATATATTAATTGTAATTACTGATGAAGAAACAGAATTTCAGTTTTGAGAAACAGATATCCTTTGCATATTTTTAATTTTTTTTTATTTTTGTTTGTTTACTTGAGAACAACAGACAGAGAGAGAAGAGGCAGAGAGAGAGAGAGAGAGAGAGAGAATGGGCATGCCAGTGCCTCCAGCCACTGCAAACAAATTCTAAACACATGCGCCCCCTTGTGCATCTGGCTAACATGGGTCCTGGGGAATTGAACCTCGAACCGGGGTTCTTAGGCTTCACAGGCAAGCACTTAACCACTAAGCCATCTCTCCAGCGTTAGTGGAAATACAGCCAGATATTCAAATACATAAACTTAATTCATCGCAGAGTTGAATATCAGAGATACACCGTTGTGACCCATCAGTACGAAGACATTATTAGAAGTCATAGCAAAGGGACACCTAAGGAAAAGCAGAGACAGTTTTTCAGAGCAGCATGCATATATCAATGAAAGGGAAGAGAAAAGACAGAGTAGATACCAATGCTATAGCCTTCAATGTGTGTGTGACTTATGAATGCCATGTCAAATAAAACAAGAACAGAAACATGATCACAGGGTTTAGATATTGTGATAGTTAATCTCTCATTGTCAACTTGGCAGGATTTAGAATCACCATGGTAACAAATGTCTGGTCAAGTCTATGAGGGCTTTTCTAGAATAGATTTGTTGAGGTGGGAGGACCCACCCTAACTGTGGGTGATACCATTCATGGGCTGGGGTTCTGGTTGGTATAAACAGAGAGCCAGCTGCATGCTCAGCATTCATCGCTCTTTCTTCTTCCATCTACAGATGTGACCATGTGGCTCTGGCTACCTCTTCTCACCATGGTGGACTTGCTCTCGTAGCTGTAGCCAAGATAAGAACCCTTTCCTTCTTTACTCTACTTCTGCTTGGTATTTTTTCTGAGCAATGACAAAATAACACACAGATACAGTGACTTTGGTAACAGGTTATTCAGTTAATAATGGCAAGTGTCCATGGTAAGTGCCTGAAATACAGTGAGTCTTACTAAAATACAGCCTTATTCACAGCACAGAATGACATTAATTTTTTCCTATGCTATACTTGATTTCATTCATACCAAACATAGGAGTAGGTTTTGATGTTTTTTAAAGACAGTTAAAGTCCACAATAATTAACAACAAATAAAGTTTATAAAATGCTTTGGGGAAATATGCAAATAAAAGAATAAATTTGATACCCTGGCTAGAATAATAAAAAAAACTTAAGAGGAGGAATAAAATAACTTCTTGCAATACTTATTTTCAAATGTCACCATAACAATAAATTGATTTCTACATCTCAATTTAATTTAACATTTACATTTGTGAAAGACATTAAATTTTAGTTAACATAATAGAATAACTTTTCTTTAGTGACCTTTTAAGTTTTAGAAATCTAAAGTTTGAATGAACCCAATTAAGTGTGCTCTGTGTGTTTTCTCAGTCGCCCTTAGCAAGGCTCACAATGTGAGTTCTGTACTACTTGCTATCAGAGGAAACCACACAGGAATCCAGAGAATACTGCCTGCCGGAAAAAAAAAAAAAAGAGCTCATTTCTTCATAACATCTCTGACTGCGTCCACAGGGAACACAGCAGCTGTTTATAGATCCTCCCAACTGGCGCTAGGCCATTGTCTGGGCTCTCACTTCTTCTCTCGCAAATGCAGCTCATTTTTACTTGTGCTCTTCAATGGGTCCAGCCACAAACATGTTCAAATTTGGATTATGGAAAATTATCTAGACAGGTAATAAGAGCTGAAATTTTGAGACAGTTCAGTGGTTTAGCAGGGAAAGGGAGGGAGGGTTCAAACTGCCTTGAAGGAGTAATTTTTGAAAAGGAACAAAAGCCCTGTCTTGTCTTTTGAATAATAAAAACACTCATCCGCACACCGACTCCACGCAAGGATTTTATTATCAATTGTCACACACAGTGGTTTTATTAGTACCTACCCGAGACTAAGCTAATTTAAAAGCACTTGAAACCTTAGGCAGATGTTCTTAAAAGGAAGAGGAAAAAGTTGGGAAAGCTCTGTGTCACACACTATAAATACAATAAGGTTCATTTCTTCCTCTGTCTAAAAACACATTTGTTTCCTTATGAGCTGCCTGTACCAGGGTCACCACATCATTCTTCGGGACAAGTGTTCCCTACTCTGTCAGAAAGTAATAGCATGCAGTCTCTTCCTAATTTTAACTACTAGTCCATTTAATGTCATCCTGCATCTCCTCCCACATTAGATTCCTATAAAAGGTTTCCGATATTGATTTAATTAAATTCACACCTTTGAAAACCTGGGGGTCTCTTCATAAAGTGCACATAAACATGCTACATAGCATAGATTTTTCCATTCCCATGAACAGACCTGGTAGAAAAGATCATACAGACTCATCAAACGTCCACGGCAATGCAATTTCTTTTTTAAAATTTATTTTTATTTATTTGAGAGAGACAGAGAAAGAGAGAGAGAGAGAGAGAGAGAATGGGCACACCAGGGACTCCAGCCACTGCAAACAAACTCCAGATGCATGTGCCACCATGTGCATCTGGCTTATGTGGGTACTTGGGAACTGAGCCTTGAATCAGGGTCCTTAGGCTTCACAGGCAAGCACTTTACCTCTAAGCCATCTCTCCAGCCCAGGAATTTCTTTTTATTTTGTTTATTTATTTTTGTTGTTTTTGGTTTTGGTTTTGGTTCTTTGAAGTATGATCTCCCTCTAGCTCAGGCTGACCTGGAACTCACTATGTAGTCTCAGGGTGGCTTTGAACTTATGGTGAACCTCCTACCTCTGTCTCCTGAATGCTGGGATTAATGGCGTGCACCACCATGCCCAGCCGGCCATGCAGTTTCTAATGCCCCCAACCAGAAGCTACCTAAACACAACCAAGAGTGGAACTGATAAGAGGAGAACCCCATAGAAACACACTGTTTTGGGGCATGAGCAATCTATGCTCATCAACCTGGAGAAATAGCAAGAACAGATTTATAAGAAAGTGCCAGAGGCTTAGGGGAATTGCTTCATTCCACACTGCCAATACTATGCGTTAGTTAGCAGATCTGTTTTCATCAGAATGTTTGGGACACTTTGCCTAATGTGAGCATTTCTGACTATTCCCTACAAACGTAGCTAAACTACACTGCTAGAAAACAGAACCAAGTTTCTGGTCTCATAATATGTACGTATTTGACAATGTGTACAGTAATGCCTGGATGTTACTGCCACACCAAGATCCATTTTGCTTCAGGAACTAGACTGGGCATTTGCCAGAACAAGCCCATTTCTTTTGAGTGTATTCATGGCCCTGGTGAGGACAAAACGTTATCAGTGAAGGTGACTGTGCCCATGCAGTAACGGTGACGAGTACAGCAAGGAAATCAGAGGGGAGATTTGCAGGCCTTGAATCGCAGGTGTGGACACTACTTTCCAGACAATGGCAAGCTGGAAGGATTTTGGGTAGGGTGTCAATGGGCATGTTCCTTCAGACTTGCCCACATTCCACACTCGGGAAAATCTGAGCTAGCCGTCAGGACAGGAGGGTTGGCGTGTGTGAGAAGACACGAAGGCCTCAGCTAGAATGACGGTGGGACCAAAGGAGGCGTGGGATAATCTCAGAATCTAGAAGCTGACATTCAAGAGTGCTGGAGGAATCCAAGAGACTCGGAACTCGGGGAAAACTTGACCAAGGAAGGAAACTCTTACAGGCTAAACGGGTTAGGAAGGCAGTGAGACAATTAATAGTTCCTTAGGTTAAACATCAACACAGGATCAGAACAAGTGTAAGACTCTGCTAGCGCGTGTCCATTGTCTCTGCTGTTCAATGTTCTATAGTTAAGGCACTATAGCATACATAGAAAAAAAATCATTTAAAATACTGAACATCGGGCTGGACAGATGGCTTAGCAGTTAAGCATTTGCTGGTGAAGCCTGAGGACCCAGATTCGAGGCTCAGTTCCCCAGGACCCATGTTAGCCAGATGCACAAGGGGGCGCACGCGTCTGGAGTTCGTTTGCAGTGGCTAGAGACCCTGGCATGCCCATTTTCTCCCCCCCCCCCTTTCTGCCTCTTTCTCTCTGTGTCTGTTGCTGTCAAATAAAAAAATAAAAATAAACAAAAATTTAAAAAAATACTAAACCTAACAAAATTTAAGCATTTCCGTTTGTAAGCCACGGTTCAGAAAAATGACTGATCCAGACTACAGAAAGAACATTTCAATCTCATAAGTAATAATAATAAGACCTACAGTTCACAATTTTAAAATGGAATCGAGTAAACATTTAGACATGAAGTATATATGGCCAGTAAATAAACAGGAAATATTACTCACACCAATAAGTATAAATTAATACTACAATACAACACCGTAGTACAGTAATTAAAATAAAAAATACTGAAAGCCAAGTACTGGGAAAGCTACGAAGCAACTTTCTCTCTAGTGCGGTGCTGGTGAGGAGGCAAGTGGCAGTCACACACAAACCAGTTTGGCAGTTTCCTGCAAAATTAAATATGCGCTTACCATCTGTCCCATCAATTCTATTCTTAGATATCTATCTCGGCACGAAGGGAACGCATTCAAACATTTTCACTTAATGCTGGTAAGCGTTCTATTCATAGTTAGCAACAACTGAAAACAATCTCCTACATGTAAATGTTCGTTATGTGGTACTTGGTAAACAAACTGTGGCATTTCCCTGCAATGGGATAATACTCGATGTATCCATTACCTTTTCATTGCTTGGATAAAATACTTGACAAAAAAAAAAAAATCCATTTATAGAAAGAAGAATTTCTTTCAGTTTGCAGGTTCATGTTACAACCCATCAAAGACAGGAAGGCATGGTCACGTTCAGTCCACAGTGAGGAAGGAGAGAGCCACGACCGTTGCTCAGCCAGGTTTTTTTTTTATATCCCAGGACCCTAGCGTGTGAATCGGAGCTACCCACAGTTAAGGTGCATCTTCCCGCATTGATTAACCTCATCTAGATGATCCCTCACTGACATTCACGGAGCCTACTATAATCCACATAATACCTTCACAGGAAATTCTAAGCCTTGTCAAGTTGACAATCAACATATACTATCATACTCACTGATGAATGATTGAAACACACAACTTCTAGGAATCTCAAAGGTAATACTCAGGGAAGACTGGAATGGTTACATACAGTATGATTCCACTTAAGTGATAGCCTCAGAATGAGAAACTACAGTGTACAAGACAGTTCAAAGAATTTTACTAGCTAAGAGGTGAGGGAGGCTGCATCTATAAAGATAATCTGGGAGATTTTGTTGTTGTTTTCTTTTATTTTGTTTGAGGTAGGGTCTCACTGTAGCTCAGGCTGACCTGGAATTCACTATGTAGTCCCAGGGTGGCCTCGAACTCATGGTGATCCTCCTACCTCTGCCTCCCAAGTGCTGGGATTAAAGGCGTGCGCCACCATGCCTGGCTCAATCTGGGAGATTTTTTTGAAGAATCAGGGAACTTTTCATTCTGATTATAGTGTTGGTGATATAAATGTGCTTGCTAAAATTCACAGAACTGCTCAATACTTCCGTTAAAAAGTCAACTTTATAAAATGTACTTAAATATCTGCATGTGGGGGCTGGAGAGAAGCCTTGATCCAGGCAAGTGCAAGGTCACACATGCCCACTAGGTGGCAAAAGCGTCTGGAGTTCAATTTCAATGGCTCAGGCCCTGGAGCAGCCAATTCTCTATCTATTCTCTGTGTCCCTCTCTTTCTGTAATGTTTTTTAATCTGCATATGTAAGTGTGTGTGTATGTATGTGATGTGAGGAGGGGAACTTTGCATGTGAGTGTGTGCATCTGGAGACCAGAACATGTCCTCCAGTTCTCTCTACCTCTTTGAAGTAGGTTTTCTCACTGGGCCTGGAGCTCACCAATTAGGATAGACGGGTAGCCAAGAGATCTGACTGTGTCTACAGCCCTAGCTCTGGAATCACAAGCACATACTTCCATACCCAGTATTTACAAGTGTACTAGGGATCCAGCTTGTAAGAAAGGCACTTTACTATAAGTTACGTTAACTTTGTAAAATACAAATTTGTGAGAACAGGCATTGATGCAAAGCAACTTTCAAAACAAGGATGACGTTTCTTTTTTTTTTTTTTAATTTAATTTATTAGTTTTCTTTTCAGTAAATACAGGCAGTTTGGTACCATTATTTGGGCTCATCTGTGATCTACCCCCTCCCATTAGACCCTCCTTGTTAATGAAAATGGGTCGTGCATTGTGGAGTTAGCCCCCAGTTATTGGTATGATAAATGTCTCTGCAAATCATGACCCAACATGTGACTCTGACATTCTTTCCTCCCCCTCTTCCGCAAGATTTCCCGGAGCCATGTTGGGTTCATTTTTGGTCTGCTTCAGTGCTGGGGTGTTGGGGGCCTCTGAGGCTCTGGCTCTCTGATTTGGTAGGAGTTGATTTTTCTCTGCGTTGATCTCCTTCCCCTTTGTGCTGGTATCCGGTTCACAGGAAAACATCACCCTTGCTTATTTCGCCAGTTGTCCTTAATTTCAGTTGGGCCCCTTTTGAGGTATGTTGGGGCAGGACGTTTCTTTTTTAATGTGAATGTGAATGTGAGTGAGAGAGAGAGAGAGAGAGAGAGAGAGAGAGAGAGAGAGAGAGAGAATGTGTGTGTGTGTTTGCTTGTTTGTGTGTTCCACAAGTGTGTGTGTGTGCATGCGAAGACCAGAGGACCTTGGGTGTCTTTGTCAGTAACACTATCCACTTTGGCTTCTATTCGTTTCTTGAGACAAGATCTCTCAGTGGCCTGTAGCTTGTCAATTAAGCCCTTCGACTAGTGGCTGGCATGCTTATTACACCTGGCATTTTGACATGGATTCTGGCATGAAAATTCTACCCTTATACTAGTGATGCAGGCACTTTGCTGAATAAGCTATTGCACAGCCCCAATGCCAGGATTTTTTTTTACATGTTTGATTTCATAATACATTGAGTATTATTTTTCTAACAGTATGTAACTATTCAAAAATAATAGGTCAGATATTTACTATTAAACCTTCAGGATTCATCTGAAAAAGACATAAAAACCAACAAGCCAAGAGAAAAAAAAAAAACTGTTTATCCTTCAAAATTGAAATTATACTAGATGGAACAAAATATTTAGTGTAAACCTGGTTATGAAATCTAGTTACAAATATACATGGGCTCTTCCAGAGCTGCTGAATACCTCGCTGGATATGTGTGTGTGTGTGTGTGTGTATATGTATATGTATATGTATATGTATATGTATATGTATATGTATATGTATATGTATATGTATATGTATATGTATATGTATATGTAGAGAGAGGGAGAGAGGGAGAGAGAGAGAGAGAGAGAATACTGAATCAGAGAGAGACAGAAAGAGAGAGAGAGAATGCTGAATCCAGGATACATTTTGCTTCTGCTTTTAAGATAGTGTATGATTGGTTCTGATAATCTAAATGGCTTATGTTTCTAGATGAACAAAAACAATGTTCAATCATAAGTAAATGAAAGATAGCCAGTTTTCTGTAGACTTAGTAGGGAATTTTTTCTAATCTAAAGGATTTTTTATTGGATTGTTGTGTGAGTATATAAGCATGCATACGTATATGTGTATATGTGTGGGTGCACGATGTGTACATCTATATCAGAGGATCATCTGGAGGTATCATCTCCTTGCAGCTGTTTTGAGAGATTACTTCTTGTGCTGCTGTGTAAGCTAGACAAACTGGCCCAAGGGCTCCAGGTTTCTTCAAGCTCTGCCTCCCATTGCCATAGGCATGGTGGGGTAGCAGACATGTGTACACTTTGTCCCTGCTCTATGTGAGTGCTGGAGAGACATGAACTTGGCTTGACAGGCCTGCAAGTAAGGCACCTCACCTCTAAGCATTCTCCCCAAGCTCCGAAGGATTTTTTTGTTGTTTCCCTTTGCATTTAAACTAAATCAACTGCTCGAATTTAAGGGGAAAAAATTTAACAAAATAAACTGGCACTGTTTAACTATGGTAACTTTGTGAAAAACTTGGTCTAAATGGTCAATCCACGTTCATGTCATAGCATTACTGAAGCAAGATCAGAACACATAATATGGAAATTCACAGAACCTGCATTTGAAGGAGATATCATTGCCTAGGTTTACTGATTAAACCTCTCTGGGTATCAGTTTAATCACTTCATTTTACAAATGCTTCAGTTTGATAAGTCGATACACTTGTGTGTGCTTCTGCATGTGCATGTGGCTGGGTGCATGGGCGCCTAGGTCTGTGGTGCCCCGCACCAGGTCTGAGTGGAGCCAGTGATGTCTGTGTAATAAGGAACCGTCGCAGTTCCTGCAGCCCGCTGGGGACACACTCTTCGGTAAGGGTTTCTCTCTCCTGCCAGTTTTGTGCTCTAGTCTACTCAGTCGCTCTGTGGCTTGCATTCCGGTTTGTTCTCCTTCACATCAGAAAGGCAAGAAATTACTGATATGTCCCTTAGACCTGCGTGTTCTCTGAGTAATAAAGATAGCCTTCGACAGTGCACGGCCAGATTACTCCTCCCAACTGCTTTCACGTGGAGTCTCTTCTATCCTTTAGGCTCATCTACCCTTTGCACTTCATAATTCAAACCTGCCTCCTGAACCATAATCCAGCTTAAGGAAGCCACTGTTTGCCTTGTGCAAGATGAAACAGTATGATATAAAGGAAAATCTAATGATACCCTTAAAATGAGGTTGGAAGCAAGTAAAAAGGCTACCAAAGAAACATGTTTTTGTTAATTTTAATTTAATTTATTTATTTGAGACAGAGAATGAAGCAGATGGAGAAAGAAAATGGACATGCCAGGGCTTCTAGCCCTGCAAAGGAACTGTGGACGCATGCACTACCACCTTGTACATATGGCTTATGTGGGTCCTGAGGGATCAAATCTGGGTTCTTTGGCTTTGCAGGCAGGTGCCTTAACCACTAAGTAATCTCTCTAGCCCATGTTTGTTCTTTACTTTCAATGTGTTATGTATTTTTTTCATTGTTTTCAACAATAGAGAAAAATTGCATTTAAAATATTTTCATATTTATTTGAATGGATTCTACTGTTAGTCCTACAGAGTGGTTTTAACTTTATTTGAGAGATAAAGTAAATTCTTGCAGATTAATCTTGGCTTGTGACTTAAAAATGCAAATGTTGCTAGTAATAATGATAATTGACTTGCCAGCAGATGACATTTGCTTTGAGAATATTAAAGTTGTCTAAGCAAATATGGGCATAAACATTCAAAATTAAACTTTGACATAATTAATTGGATTCATCCTAAATGAATAAACCTCCAAATATAAAAATCATTAAATGCTAGAAGAAAAACACTAGCATAATAACATTAGATTGTACTGCCCCAAAATAAATACTGACTGAAAGAAACTTGAGAGAGTTATTATGGTGAGACTTATGTCCAGTTCTAGCCAGAGTCAGATGCAGCTACAAGGTTTGAATCTAGGATTTTGTCCTTACAAACTAAACTGTTAGGAACATTAAGTCTGCTGAGTTTCTTGATCAATAAAATAGGAAAAACTTTAAGCATATCACCAAGTCTCTATACTAAATCATTGAATGTAACATGAGAGTAGTTAAGGGCCTCTTTAAATTACAATGTTCTAATACCTAAATTGTGTGTGATGTTTGACAATTGTAATATTCTTTTTGCATTTTTTTAAATGTTAAAATGTATTTGTGCAACTATAAACTCCAAAATGAACTGTCAAATTATGGTCTTAAACATGACTAAGGAAGAGAGGCACATTTTCTGTTTTGTTTATTAGTTTTGTCTTCATTTTACTTTCACTATTTTCTATAATAATGATCTTTAAAGTTAAAAATTAAAATTGGATTTCTCCAGTTTTGATATCTTTGATATCTGAGAACTATTTAGTCACCAAAGGATCTCAATTATTAAAAAGTACATTTTTGCTTATTCACTTTACTTTTTAATGTTTTGTTGACTTACTTGCAAGGAGAGAGAATGAGAATGGGTGCACTAGGGCCTCTAACTGCTGCAAACAAACTCCAGATGCAGGCACCACTTTACATCTGGTTTCTGTCAGTACTGGGGAATTGAAGCCAGGTCATTAGGCATTGCAGTCAAACACTCTGATGACAGGGCAATCTCCAAACCTACTTTTTTTTTTTTTTAGGTATGGTCTTACTCTAGCTCAGGGGGACCTAGAACTTACTCTGTAGTCCTAACCTTGGCTCAAACTTACAGCGAGCCTCCTACCTCTGCCTCCCAAGGGTTGGGATTAAAGAAGTGTGCCACCACACCTGGCCTAGAACACCTTTTGAGTGGATATTGTCTATGGTAAATATAAAGAAAAAATAACTTGATGACGCATATTTAAAAATAAGTAAGATATGATTGAAATCAGTTAATTGGTTCAAACATTCAAATCATTAGCCATAACATGTGGTAATGCAATGCCAAGAGTATGAACCCTGAAGATAGCCTGTCCTGCCTCACCATCCCTCTGTGACTTGGCACTATGAAAGGCAATTCTCTCCAGGGATGGGCTGCCACTTAAAAGCTGCTAACTTTTGGTAACTGATCAATGACCAGTGTGTAACAGCTCTTAGGAAACAGGGCATAGATGTGCTTCTATATGACTTTCTGGATCCAATCCCCAGAAGTGCACTAATAAAAAAGAAAACATTGCAGGAAACAATCATGTGATGTTAGAAAGATGTTATATGCCTGTTGCCTACTTAGAGACATCTACGAATCCTACTGGAATACACTGGAGTATAGCAAGATCGTGTAACCCCTTTAAGATATATCAAACTTTTTTACTAGACACTAAGTATTTTCCAAAAGCAGCAAACTTGGTTCTTTGAGACAACTGTTTTTGTGTGTTATGACACATTTTTGTTACAAAACTGATGCAGTGCATTTCATCTCCAACCTTACTAAAAGATAAATGTCATTCCTACTATAATAGCTATACTCCATCTGTTTAAAATAACCAATTGAATGATAGGCAGCTTTCCCTAAATAGTCTATCACAACTCACAGGAAGATAACTTATGAATATTTTTCAAAGCACACAAGGTCTGTTTGCTTTGTAACTCCCTCTTACTCTACTTTTTGTTGCTAGGACCAAGATTCATCATAACTTATGTTAGAGTATGAAAACACTACTCTTCTTTCATATAAACTCCAACATCCTTTAGTAACTTGAAATTATTATCTTATATAAATCTCTCCCATTTGGCCTTCCACACCATCATATCATCTCCCTTAGTAGACCAGCTGATTCCGATTTTATCTCTGCAACTATACAATGAACTCCTTAAAGGTAAATGTTGTGCTTAGAAATTATCATTTGTCTTTGCTTTATTCCAAATGCTGCCCTCTAACAATATTAATTCTTGTTATCATTTTTTATAGTTGACCCTTTCCATTTCTCATCAAACAAAATAAATGCACACAATGGCAGGAGCTACGTTGTCTAGTATTTGTCATGTGCTCCTAATCAAGTGCATATTGCATTGTTAACTGTGGTTGGCCACTTGAATGATAACTGTCTTATGAAATAAATATGTGAGGACAAAAGAAAGTGTGCTCATTTTGATTGCTTCTGTAGCACCTTTGGGCCTTTCAGAAAATATCTGGCTAACATATGCACATTGTTTTTCTACCTCATATGAACTAATTAATTTGTGGGTACATATGTGTGTGTGCACGCATGTCATAGTCTCTTGTCATTGCAAATGAATGCTAGACACATGTCACTTTTGGCTTCTGGCTTTACACTGGGTACTGGGAAAGCAAACCAGGGCCAACAGGCTTTGTAAGAAAGTGCCTTCTCCCCAGACCCCAGCCTTCAGTAAATATTTTTTCAAGAAGATTTATAGCTTTCCTCCTACACACACATCTACCCTTACGAAACTTCTGAGAGCAAACATTTAAATCCTTCTGTAGCAAAACAGATAGCTATCTCCATCTTTATTTCAAATAATTTACCATTGTGTCTTCATAACTGTACTTGTTTGTCAGGTAACATGCTTTATTACAAGATATTATAATATTAACCCTGAAAAGATGTCAACTCATACAGATGATAATGACCCTAGACAGATAGATATATACATAAATATATAGTTATTTGAGATAAGAATTAATATTTTTCATGATTGAACTATTTTATGTGATACAATATACTTATAGTTCATTTAAATGGAATGGTACTTGTGTGGCTATAAATATAACATTTATATTTTTGAGTGAGTTTCCCATATATAGTATATTTATATAGTAAAATAATATAAATCATTACTTATAATTATGTTGCCAAATGATTTCTCATATAGAATTATATCACATATAAATTATCTAACATAAACTTAATTGCTTACATATATAAACAGAAGAATTATTCAGGCAGAAAACACAAAAGAGTGCTTCAGTGTGCAAGGCACATTGCTAAATTCATGATGGGTTACAAGAAATAGTTGAGAGATTTTTATTATGTAGTGTTTGATGTGACAGTGTTTTGTACAACTTGGATTTTGATACTTGTGCTTAAATCAGCACAGGAAAATTGTTGATTGGTGTTAATTTTATTGTTGAATAATTTCTCACCACACCAATTTAACTAAATATTTCATATTATAGCTAATTCTGTTCAATTAGCTAGGTGTTCTTAGTTCAAGAGACAAATCATCATAAAGCTGACTTTATAGGAATTATAATAGTTTTCTTCATATTTGATAATGTCTTCAAGAATTTTTTGTGGAAAAATAGCTTTTCATAAAAATTTATACAACATTCATAGTACAGTTCACAAGATGCATCAAATATGTTTCCTATAGAAGTCTGTGAACTATATGTCATCAGTTATCTCAATGCATGCATTATCCCTCAATGCTGATTTTTGGTGAAAATTTTACTTTTGCACATGCATCTCTCTGTATATGTATAGAGTAATGTATATACTATGTCAAAAATGTTGAAAACATAAACTTTGGAAAATTATATTACTTATACTAGTAATAGCAAGTATATTTAAAACAAATATTTAAAAATTCTTAATAAAACTAAGTTTTGCATGAGCCCAAATAAAGAGAATGAATTTTCACAAATTTAGGTGGTTCTAGAGCTCTTGTCATACATGAAAATGCAGTATTTGTTAAAGAAGAAATAACAATTGAGTTTTTATACTTGCATAGAAATCCATTTCAAAAATATAGTTAGAAATATCTTAATGTGAATTTATGGTAATCAACAATAGATTGTTCATTAATTTGATATTCAAGTAGGTCTCCCAACATTCTGCACTGTTGGCCTCCTGAAAATTATGCTGTGTAAAACACAGCCCAAAATGCACTACTCTGATTTATTCTCTAGTAGCAGTGAGTAAATGCTGATCAGAGTTGGTCAAATTTTGTACAAATATTTCATTGTCTCCTACTAGTTACATAGTGCACTA
The DNA here is from genome assembly GCF_020740685.1 of Jaculus jaculus. Lineage (NCBI taxonomy): Eukaryota > Metazoa > Chordata > Mammalia > Rodentia > Dipodidae > Jaculus > Jaculus jaculus. Next base: position 42,406,656 of record NC_059119.1, on the reverse strand, counting down.
AAATGTTGAAATCATCTTTAGCATATTTTTTTTTCAGAAACCATTATGCCAATGCAAAACAGGCATGTAAGTCATGGAAACTGTTCCCTTTCTCATAATAAACTAATAAGCTTTTATATTAAAGTAATGGGGAAAAGGTTAAGAAAAAAACAGATCTATTTCAAAAGAATATCTTTGGCATATAAGAAATCAATAAGCAATATAGAAATTGTCATTGTTAATTATCCTTGATGTGGCTTAGAATTGTAGTACCTAGTGAAACTGTTACAGGTTGAATGGTGTCCCCTTTCCAATGTGTCTGGTAGCCATCATCCTCAGAAAGTGATGTGGAAACAGGAATTCTTAAGTTAAAATGAGATCCTTGGGGTGGCCTCTAATTCAATAGGACTGGTATCCTTTAAAATGGTAAAAAGGTATCACTGATGAGGGCAAACATCCGTAAGTGCCAAAAGCCGTAGAAGACAAAGAAGGATTGCCCACAGCGCTGTGAGAGAGAGAATGACCTTGCCAACATCTTGGTTTCAGACTTGAAATTTTAGTTCAGCATGCAGACCTGTGAAACAATGCCCACTGCTTTATGCCACCTAGTCTTTGCTCCTCTGCCACTGCAGACCTAGAGGACAATGTGCGGACCTGAGATGACATTGAGCCTGTCAGCCGTAGAGCTGAGGCTGAAGAAGGTGAAGGCACTTGCTGCCCAGAACTCCACAGTGAACCAAGAACTCACTCCAAAGGCTTGTTTTTGTTGTTGTTTGTCGGTTTGTTTGTTTGCTACGTTGGTTTGAGGCTGTGTCTTTTCCCTTTAAAAAATAGCAGTCTGAAAGTTCACAGTTCTGCAAGGCTCATCAAAATGTAATGGAGAAATTCTGTATAAATTGAAAGTAGTGGTTTGTTGTTTGCATTTTTTTCTCTGAAGCCATGCTCCGATTTCTGAAGCTATTTTCGTCAAATTTCAAGATAAATTTTGATTCCTCTTATTAATTCATTTAGTATTTCATTGTTATCAATGATCCCTTTGTTGTTACATATAAGATGATTTGAGATTTCAGTTTTTTGAAATTATAGAGCATAATAAAGAAAAAAAAGGACGGTGGCTCACGCCTAGAATCCTCGCGTTCAGGAGGCTGAGGTAGGGTGACAGCCTTGGGTTTAGCACCAGATGGGATTACAGGAAAGACTTCACTAGCATGAGACCCTGCATGAAAAACCAAATTAATAAAAAAGATTGCCCGGGCATGGCGCACGCCTTTCACACCAGCACTGCGGAGGCAGAGGTAGGAGGATCGCTGTGAGTTCTAGGCCACCCTGAGACTCCATACTTAATTCCAGGTCAGCCTGGGCTAGAGTGAGACCCTACCTCGAAAAACCAAAAAGAAGAAGGAGGTGGGGAGAAGAGGAGGAGGAGAATAAAGAAAAGAGGAGCAAGGAGAGAAGAGGAGGACAAATAAAAAGTATCTTGCATAGATAGGTATATTTTTAAATTTTATTTGCAAGCAGTGGAGGTAGGGAACAGGCACACCAGGGGCTCTAGCCACGGCAAATGGGTTCTGGGGAATCAAACTCGGGTCATTAGGGTTAGCAGGGAAGCGCCTTAATCATTGAACAATCTCTGCAGCCCAAAACATAGGTTTGTAAATTACATTTTATGTAGTTTTTGAATTGTAACTTCATGAAGCCCTTATCTAACACAAAACAACATCACAGAACAACACTTTTTCATAGTACTTGTGATAACAATTACTTTAACAAATTTGTAAGTGACCTAACGGCAGAGAAGAATATGTTTGTTTTTGTTGGTTTTTTTTTTTTTTTTTTTTTTTTTGCATCTCTAACAAATAACATCATGCCCAACAGCCAAATGATGCTCCTGATGGGTGGGTGATAAATTCAGCTGACAAACAGACATATATTAAGAGTGCTGCAGTAAAAAAGATATGCAATAGAAAAACACCTTTACTATTATTGAAAGACAGAGAAGAAGACGGTGACTGAAGGCCATGTACTAGGAGGTGGTGAATACAGCAGAGAAACAAAGCCAGGACCAGGTGTGGAGCACTCACAGGCTGTTTCCATTTGCCGTCGTGTGGCAAGGGCAAGCTACAGAACTTCAGCTTGACATCTGACACTGGAGCAAGTCTTAAGGGACGCGTGTCTGAGAGGCACTCTAAGCTTTAAGTCGTCTTTTCATTGTAAAGACCTGAGATCAAGCGGCCTCTGGGTTTCCCAGCCCGGCCTTAGTTCCTGTATCTCTTACCACAATAAAATTTCTAATAGCTCTTCCTTTAATATTTATTCCAGATTAAATGATAAATTATGTATGACACTTATTTAGATTCTTATCCCTACATTAGTGGGATTAATGAAGGATGCAAGAAAAAGTGTATCTTCATCTCATATCTCATCATTTGTCCTTTGTCAAACTGTTTAAACTCCCTGAACAGCAATTCTGCATCTATTCTGAAACTTTGAGACCAGGATTGATGCTGGGACATCTTTCAATATCCTTCGGTGAAAAACTCAAAGATATGATGAGCATCAACAATAATTTTCTCTCACTATGTAAGCTTTATTTAGTTTCCTCCTTGTCTTTCATTTCAGGGCTGAGACCAACATCTTTATAGAGGTCCAGATGGCGCAGAGTGATTTTGACAATGAAAAGGAGTTCATGCCGAGGGCCTTAAGGAAGAACAAATCATGGCCTGCCAGAAAGACCAATTTCAATTACAGCCTCACGATGCCCTTATCAGATGTGGAGATCGCTCTGTGTTATGCCTCGTGCATTCTAGATAACCTGACCTGGGTTAGTGGTTCTCCACTGAAAAGGAGTTATGTTGGTGATAAAACTGCTTCCTACATTAAATACACTGCATGCAACCCACAAATATGTACCGAAATTAATTAAAAATACCAAAAAAAAAAAACAAGCTGAGTATTCATCAAAATGACTGCATAGAAATTTCATGGTAATGATCAGAAAGAATGACTTAAAGAAGACTTTAGGGTTCTTGCTCAGAGAGGAAGCTGGCCCAGCCAATTTGTATCAGCACGTTGTCAGGAGACTGTGACTCTAATATGGAACTTTCCCTCTTCTGTTCAGATTCAGGAAGAAATGCTAATTAGAAGTGAAGTAGCATTTTAGAGTCTGAATAAATTCAGCCCCGGTGGACCACTATATGTCAGCCCCTCTGTAAAGTGGGCAACACTGATGTCCTGCAGATCAGGCTAAGGTGTCGATGCATGTACCCTCATTTAGCACTTTAGCGCGTCCAGGAAAATGACAATATGAATGAGCCATATTACCTAGAGGAAACCAGTGGACTGCATGTGCCCTTCCACACAACTTAATATGCAGCTAATGTACAACTTACGCAGAGCCTTCCACACTAAGTGACAGGCAATTTATCTCCATATCTCAGCATGTGTCATGAATATGACACAGTTATACTGTGAAGGAATTTGAAATTTCCAGCCACAGCTAGATTTTCCCATTTTCATTTATTACCAAGTTTCTTGTAGAAATCAAATTAGTTACCACAGTCATGACTATTCCTCTATTTAATTAGTTTTGTTTAAGCTTTTCTTCTCTCCTGCTGAACTCAAGCCATGTGAGAGGTTGGGTCAAAAAGTGGTGAGGTTACACATGTATGTGATGTGAATGCACAGTCTGTCATTATTAAATCTTCTGTTTGTTACATAAATTATCAGTGCTACTCATAGGACATTTACCTCAAATTAATATTTACTATTTAGAGTGTTTTCTGGCAAGACAAATATCAACATTTTTGAGGGGGGCGGGGGGTTGAGGTAGAATCTCACTCTGGTCCAGGCTGACCTGGAATTCACTATGGAGTCTCAGAGTGGCCTCGAAGTCTCGGCGATCCTCTTACCTCTGCCTCCCATGTGCTGGGATTAAAGGCATGTGCCACCACACCCAGCTCTCAATTTTATTTTTTTAATACTAAGTACCTTTGATTATATAGCTAGCAATTATAAAATAAATAAATATACCATTTTTATTATCTCTTTGGAAAAAATCGATCTTGTTAGTTACTTTTTATAATGAGAATGCACATATTTTTGGGGGGAAGAGTGGTTTTGAAGTAGGGTTTCACTCTCCCCCAAGCTGACCTAGAGTTCACTATGTAGTCTCAGGCTGGCCTTGAGCTCAAAGTGATCCTCCTACCTCTGCCTCCCAAGTGATAGGATTAAAGGTGTGGGCAGCTTAGAATGCACATATTTGAAATTTAGTGAATGTAGTCAAGTTAGGTGAATAAATCCTCTGTAATTTCTATAAGAAACAAAGTCTCTTTATGTGTTGACATACGTAAGCCTAATTAGACAAAATTGGTTATATCACCCAACTAACAAAATTATATCAAATGGTTCTTTCATTTTGATTATATAACTGCACGTAACCATAGTTTCCAGGCCTTCTGACTAAAATCAAGGCTAACAAAAACTAGCTCTAGGGCTGGAGAGATGGCTTAGCGGTTAAGCGCTTGCCTGTGAAGCCTAAAGACCCCAGTTCGAGGCTCGGATCCCCAGGTCCCACATTAGCCAGATGCACAAGGGGGCGCACGCGTCTGGAGTTCGTTTGCAAAGGCTGTAAGCCCTGGCGTGCCCATTCTCTGTCTCCCTCTATCTGTCTTTCTCTCTGTGTCTGTCTCTCTCAAATAAATAAATAAATAAAAATTAAAAAAAAAAAAAAATAAATAAATAAAAAAAACTAGTTCTACTCCATCCCTATTTTGGGAGCACAGTCTTCTCTTGCAGAAGTCATTTGGGGCTATTGCCATATATCTTTCTAGACATTTCATTTGTGAGATGACAAGTTACTTGTCACCAACAGAACTGTCCACCAATTAACCTTCTATTAAGTCATTATGCATCAATTGATCCTACTATAATTATCCGCTACAAATGGCTTTGCTGTCATTCTGCAGTTTGATTTGGATTACAAATACATGTTAACATTTTTTAAATCTGGAAATCAGAAAGGCCCTGCTAGCACAGCATTCTAACTGTTAATGGAAGAAGGAATGTTTCTGCAGCATTTTTAATTCATTGCTAAAGGGTATACGAAGACAAAATGTATAACATGTTGTAAGTTCAGGGATTCTTTGGATTTGATTCCATAAGTAAACTATAGACTACCTCCAAAAATTTTTGGGATCACAATCAAAATGACATAATGGAAAATTAATGATACTTGAAGTCTGGGTATTGACTTTAGGAAGATCAGCATCAACATTTAATTTTTTTTCTTTTTTGCTTTACAGAGAGACAGACAGACAGACAGACAGAAGGAGAATTGGCATGCCAGAGCCTCAGCCACTAAAATCAAATTCAAGATTTTTGCACCACCTAGTGGGCATATGTTACCTTTTACTTGCCTAACCTTTGTGTGTCTGGCTTACATGGGATGTGGAGTGCAGAACATGGGTCTCAAGCTTTGCAGGAAAACGCCTTAACTGCTATGCCATCTCCCCAGCCCCAACATCTAAATTTTAATTCCTCTAGTCCTGGACACAATCTTAATGAGTTTTATAGTCTGGTAAATTTGCCTATAGATAATTAACTACTAATTAGAAAGAAAATTTATGAAAATGGTGCCAAAAATGGTTAATCTCCGGATAATTAAGACATAACTCTGTAAGATTAATTTCATCAAAATGTCCATCAGCATTATTGTCTTGATAGAAAAATGTCCTCACAGACTCATCTAAAGCCTTGGTCCCCAGTTAGTGGTGCTTGGAAAAGTGACTGCATAATATCCTAGCTAATGGGTTAACTCACTGTCAAACTCATGACTGAATGAGCTATTAGGAACGAAGCAGGTCACTGAAGGCCTGCCTGTGATGAGTTTTTTCACCAAGACTCTACCTCTCCCAGTTTCTCCGCCACATTTTCCTCTCCCACAATCTCCCTTGCTGTTTTCTGGCTACTGTGAGGTGAACACCTTTGTTCTACTGAATGTTCTCCTCCTTGATGTTGTGCCACAGCACAAGCCGAAAGGAATGATGGACTTGAATCTCTGAGACAATGAGCAAAGTACATCTGACTTTCCTTAACTTGAATTATCTCATTGACTTTGCCACAGCAATGGTAAGTTGACTATCCTGTTACATCTGCTAGCAAAACAAGTCTTTTGGTAGGTATAACCACTCAGTTCTATTACAAGAATTTTGCAAAGGTACTTTCCTTTTTCTTTAACAACAAGGTACCCAGCAAGGTATACCTCCCAGGAGGTATAATAAAGGTGGAAACTGCATCTATAGCACTCGTCATCTCTAAGGAAAAAGAAAGAAGGAAGAAACCAGGAGCACAGAAGAGCACATTGGTCAGCAGAGATTTAACTTATGTGCTGAGGTCTATGGGCAAGGCCAGGAATCCAAATTTCATTCAAGCTCTGTCTCCCTGAAAGTGATTTCACCATGATTCCTTTGCCACAGGCCACTAACTCCACCAATTAAATTGCATTTTTCTTAATAGAGTCACACCAAAAATGCTCTAACACCCATACAAAGTTAATCCTGGGCATAATGCACAATGTTTCTCAATATATTAAATTTTTACTCCTGGTATTTAAGACCAGTTTTCCCAAGTGATAGAATAAACCTACTGCAGGGGCTGAAGAGATGGCTTAGCTGTTAAGTCACTTGCCTGTGAAGCCTAAGGACCTAGGTTTGATTCCCCAGTACCCATGTAAGCCAGCTGTGCAAGGTGGGGCATGTGTTTGGAGTTCGTTTGCAGTGGTGGAGGCCCGGGCATGCCTACTCTCTATCTTCTTCTATCTCTATCTCAAATAAATAAATAAAATATTTAAAAGAAGAAGAAGAAGAAGAAAACAACAGGCTCACAAAGCTAAGACAATGGAGGAGAAGCTGCTGCAGTTTTAAGCTAAGTGTGGTAGGATTTTCTTCTGTCATAAAACTTTAGACTACTTTGCTATTTGCCTGTATGAAAGCTCTTGCTTTCCTCTTATAAAATGTTCCACTTACCCCAAAATTCATTTCTTTGATGAGGGAGAGAATCCCTGCTATGGTGATTCCTTGTGAGAACTGGCCCTGCCTGTCCCCTCTAAGTTGACTGCGTGTATAGTCACGACCCTTCTGCTTCACTGTCCTCATTAGTATAACTACTGTAAAACAATCACGTTCAAGCAAGTAACTCCTACCTGTAGGAAACTCCCCCACGTCCCAGCCCTCAGCAGGACCCATCAATGGATCACGCTCTAAAACACTGACTCCCTCCTTTCAAAATGATCTCAGTGTAGTTACTTCAAATCCTCGAATGTTACCTCACACCCTTTCTTACCCTTCTTCACTCATATTCAAGGCCTCTTCTTAAAAGACCCTTCTATACATATCGGAGGAAAATACAGACCTGTTGAGCACATCCATATGTGCATTGTGTGCATGTATGTGTGCATCTGTATTTGTACCCATGTGGGCACAAGTATGTGGGGTGTATGTGCATGTGGAGGCAACTGGATGACATTTTGGTCTTAATTCTTCTCCAATTTATTGATGCAGGTTCTCTCACTTGAATCCAGAGCTTGTCAATGCAGTGACTCAGGGATCCTCTGTCTCTGCCTCTTGCACCAGGAGGAACTGAGAAAAGAATGTAGCAAATTCACTGCAGTTCTTTCACTGATCCTCAACTATCCTTGAATGAAAACTATTACCTTTGATTGGGAAAAGAAAGAGATCTGTGTCCAGGGGATCATTTCAAGTATTACATTTACCCTAGGATACGGAGCCAAGAAACCATTATCCTAGCAAATATGATATACGGAATTTTGAGCCACTGAGTATGGCCCAGGCACGTAAAATGGGTCATCTTTCTCCATTTTCACATCAGTTGTATCTGGTCAATTGGAGAGTCATCAATTGCAGAAGAAAAAAAATGGGCCCTATAGATTTACAGCCTTTCCAGGGCCACCCAAGCTGAAATTTCTCCACCCCAGCCACCTTCTACTGGAACGTGTGGTTTGCTTCCTTCACGGCAGCCTTGACCATCTTGAAATTTTCCTGTTTGGTTCATTACTAGCTTCTTAATCAAATATCCCTATCACATTCACTCTTTTTTTTATTATACTTTTGATTTTCAAGGTAGGGTTTTCATTCTAGCTCTAGAATTTACTATGTAATCTCAGGGTGGTCTCAAACTCATGGTGATCCTTCTACCTCTGCCTCCCAAGTGCTGGAATTAAAGGCACACCTGGGTGTTATTTATTTTTTCTTTTCTCAATTTTTTTATTAACAACTTCCATGATTATAAAAAAAAAAATCCCATAGCAATGTCCTCCCTCCCTCCACTTTCCCCTTTGAAACTCCATTCTCTATCATATCCCCACCCCTTCTCAGTCTCTCTTTTATTGTGATGTCATCATCTTTTCCTCCTAGTATGATGGTCTTATATAGGTAATGTCAGGCACTGTGAGGTCATGGCTATCCAGGCCATTTTGTGTCTCAGGGGAGCATGTTGTAAGGAGTCCTACCCTTCCTTTGGCTCTTACATTCTTTCTGCCACCTCTTCCGCAATGGACCCTAGGCTTTGGAAGGTGCCTATCACATTCACTCTTGAAACCAGAGAACAGTTTTCTCTCCATTGCTTTTGACTACAATGGCTCCTCAGGACCTGAAGGGTGCTTATCACACACTAACGGCTACAATAGCATGGCTCAAAGGGACAAAGGATGAAATATGCCAGAAAAATTTCTCCACGCAATTCTCATGCTTACCTCTCATACACCATGGGTGTACTTAGTATAAATAACTTACTCTGATAACCGAAATGAAAAGAAACCCATTTTCTTTCTATGAAAAACAATGGACAGCTCACATGAAAGCTCGCTTTGACAAAAGGGACGGTTCTCTAGAAATACGCAGCCCATGAGTCTGTTCAGTTATGATCAACTGTCAACAGGGAGTCACAGTATTACAGTACTGGTGACTGGCTTAGAGATCACTGTTTCACTGCTGTTTTTCACATTATAATATCTTTCAAAACATTAAACAATGAGTGATGGGATGTGGGAGCAAGAAATAGCTAACTTCCACTGAGAATGCCAGTAATTTCTTATATGTCTTCAGATATGCTAGTGACCTCTACATGCAAACACTGGCTCAGTTTTCACTTTATTTATCACTGTTTTTGAGCATCAGTAAAACACAGAGTCTTACTGAATTCTCAGGAACTGAAGCTGTCAGATCTGCCTTGAGTTGGTATTCTCATAATGTCAATCAGGTGGCTTGAAGACAAGGAATTCTCTTTACCCAAATCAATTTGTTCATTCAAATCCATCTATTGCACAAGCCTGTTTCTGCAAGCAAGTTTTTTTTTTGCTTGCTTGCTTTTAAGCTTTTAAGATGTGAATCCTGTGGTATATTTAGCTCATACAATTGTATTCATCTTAATATCTCGTAAGAAATTGCTGTGCCCTTCAAAAGACCCAACATATATTTTCAGAAATGTGCTGAGGATAGACCTGACATCCTAAAAACCATTCTAAAAAAATAGCACAGGACAAAAATAAAAAGATACAGAATAATTTCCAGGATTAGTCATGTCAGTAAATTCCCAAAGTGAGTCTTATGGTTGAAGCAATAAGTTAAAACAAAAATAATAATTCAAGACAAAAATATGATTTTATTTATGATTCCCTTGGTACAGGGGGTATAGATATTTTTCCTCAACACTTTCTGTAATACATACCTGGGGTACCGACTTAAAAAAAGAACGTGTTAAGAGAAAAGCATGCCAATTTACTTAATAGAATATTTGAGTAATATGCAGATCTTAATCTGTAGCAGACAGCTTCAGGCTCACTGAGATGAACTTCCAGACCAGGCACAGTTATGGAGGAAGGGATATTTATTGAAGCCTACAGATCCAGGGGATAATGTCCAAAGGAGGTGGCTTGCCTTCACAGGTCCAAGCAGGGAGAGAGAAGCACAAGCCAAAAGCCAAAAAGCACACTTCAGGAACTCCTGCTAGGCACAGTTTGCATATCTTTAGATTGAAATTTGAAAACCACCACCACACCTTAAGATCCACCCAATGACACTGCTTCCAGGCAGGTGACTGCAGATGCAAACTACAAACAAATAAAAAACTGAATATATTGGGGGCCATCTATTCAAACCACCACACATGCCAATTTACTTAATAGAATATTTGAGTAATATGCAGATCTTAATCAGAAAATAAAAACCAAAAGAAACATGTGAGGCCATCCATCTTGGGCTGGATAGTCATAGATATGACTGGGTTAAAAAAATAACAAAAGCATCATTTACTCCAGAGATGGTGGCACACACCTTTAATCCTAGCATTCAGGAGGCAGAGGCAGGAGGATCATTGTGAGTTTGAGGCCACCCTGAGACTCCATAGTGAATTCCAGGTCAGCCTGGGCTGGAGTGTGACCCTACCTCAAAAAAGAGCATCATTTATCACCACAGTGAAATAATAGATGAGACAGTAATAGCAAGGCCAGCGTGCACACTGTTCTTTTGACCTTTGTGAGAGAAACAGATGCTTCCACTGGGATTTTATGACCTGCTTTGTGAGGAGATCAGAAAGCCCCTCCTAGGTCTTTCTGCATCTGCCATTCTGTAAGTTCATTCAATTTAAAATGTGGGGAGGAGCATCCCATGACCCTCATCACCTTGCTTCAGTAAAGAGGGAACCTGGAGGCTAGGAGGAATGCATCATGTACAAACATCCCCAGTCAAGTAGGTAAAAGAACTTAGACTGAAAGCCAGCTGCAACTCAAAAAACAAGCTCCACTCTGCCAGTCCTCTGACTATGGCCCTGTGTATCCTTGCTTTCCCTAGGGAAGTTATTCCCCAGAGGTGAGAAACATCAGCGGCACACACATGTTCTTGGCAGCAGCCAGGACTGTGCGTGTGGAGGGAGAGCTGGCGTCCCTGGTTCAGCAAGGCTGCTAGCTCTTCCCAACGCAAGTTCAGGAGCAGGGGAAAGTCTGAAGAACAGCTGAACAGCAGTGGGGGTTAGAACAAAACCAGAAAGAGAAGCTCTGAGATGTCCAGCTAATATTCCAGAAAGAATTCACAGATTAGAACTGGGGACAGTGATTTGCTCCTATTAGCAGCTTGGACCTGAAGGTGATTGGAGGAAAAAGCCCAGTGAAATAAACCTACAATCTGTCTTTGTGAGCAGCAAAAAGCCCATGCAGTCTGTCCTCCGTTTTACGCTTCTGGAAGGATGGGATCACAGTGGCCAGCGAGCACACTGGCGGCATGAAGCAGGTCAAAATAGATGGCACTCGGGGTTACTGGAAGGTTCTGAAGCTGACCTAACTCAGCACCGCTTCCTCTGAGCAACAGATGCTGTGGAGGTCCCCACACGCGTGTGTTGTATACTACTGCCGCCACTCACTGTGCTGTTCAGGGAAGAAATGTCTCCTTCCTTGAAGGTATTGTTCAAGATGCTGCAAAGAGCAGTTCCAGTCATTTCTTTCATTTCCAGCATCTCCAAAACCCCACTGCCAGTGCATGTAGAAATGCACAATTAAGTTCAATTTAGCACGGAGTTAAGAAGAGCTCAACTCAGGTTTAAATGGACTTGCTCCGGTTCAAGCCCTCTGACCTCCCTGCTCTTCAACCAGCCTTGCTCTTCAAAACACGAGCAGTCGCACTCTTTCTGTGTTCTTTTGATATAGAAATCTCCTTCCAGTCCTTTGTCAGCTTTGTCACCCAGAAATCTCCTTCTCAGAGTCCTGAGCACCATGTCTCTGAATTTCAAGAAAGACATGCCACTCTCCTAATGTGAAAGTATGACCACCACTTGTATAACCTTCATTTGCCACACATAGGTTCGTCACACAGACCAAACAAACCTGGCCCCTGTCACCATGGCGATCAAACATTTTCTTAAGTTTTGGTTCATGGAGTTGAGGTCAGTCTCCCCACTATTAAAGGTCATAACCTGCATTTACAAATACCTTAATCCTAACTTCCTTAACTGATTCACTTGTTTCTCTGTGATAGTCTGTCTTTATGCAAATTTTTATAGATCAAAATGTAAAATCCTACTAAATATTATGCTCTTTCCTAAAACTTGGTGAAAATCTTCCATGCATTCCTATGTTTCTACTTCCATCTTCCTCAATACACACACACACACACACACACACACACTCACACCTTTCATATGACATTCATGAATTTAAATTTAAGTATTTGTATTTCTCTTTCACAGAGTTTTTCATAGGCATTGAGTGGCTAAGAAGCAACGAGTAAATACGACCTTCCTGGAGGTGGGGCGCATATGATTTTCCTTCTGTAGATCTCAGTAAACAAATTAGTGATGAGAAATATATAAGAAACCTACCCATTTCAGCCATTTCTAGCCACATGGGCTCAGAATTCCTCTCCAAATTCTAGGATGTCCATACTCTGCACACATGAAAAGCTCATTGCCTTTGTTAGACTAAAAATGCTCTTATAATCCAAGGACTATTTGTCAAGATCCTTCATCCTCATGCTTAAAAGGCCATTTATTATTTGGTGAGCAACCTTTTTCTCATTCTTTAAAAAATCAATATCAAGGAATAAAATATTCTACTGTTTTTTTCACACATTAGTGTTGTGAAAATTATTGACAGAGGGCATCTAAAATGAAGCAGATCAAAATACTTCAAAACAACAGATACTGTTTTCTCTTTATAAAAACGTATTTTATTTATTTGACAGAGAAAGAGGAAGAGAGAAACAGATAGAGAAAGACAGAGAGAATGGGCATGCCAGGGCCTGCAGCTGCTGCAAACGAACTCCAGATGTGTGTCCCCTTGTGCATCTGGCTAGCATGGGTCATACGGAATCAAACCTGGGTCCTTTGCCTTTGCAGGCAAGCACCTTACTTGCTAAGCCATCCCTCCAGCCCCAGATACTGTTTTCTTGAAAGAAAGTACCTTTCCCAGGCAGTATATCTTACACTGAAAGTGAAGCCTTTGGAATGTCGTCATCTGGGCAATTCCCTCCATGTTTCCTTACAGAGAGCTGCTGCTATTTATGAGGAGCACACATGGACAGTGATCTTGAATAGAGCCACTTTTGCTCATTATCTGTCCACACCCTAGGATTTAGAATTTGAAAGGGAATAAAAAGAATCATTCTAATGGATTAACATTATGAAACTCAGGCACAGTCAGAGAGGTACACCTACAAGGTAAAAATTCATTCCACAAGGTAGTGGGGTGGCAAGTCACCATGGAGACACAGGGCACTATTTCTCCCCTGCCTCAGGACATAAAGGAGGCAAATATGGTTTCCTAAATGGTGGCAACAGAGAGAAGGGGTAAGATGAGCTTCAACTGTAAGATTCCACTTGTTCCACTTCCAAGATAAAGAGTAAATGACAGCAGGGCACGGTGCCACACGCCCGTAATCCCAGCACTCAGGAGGCTGAGGCAGAAGAATGGCAATTTCAAGGTCAACATGGGACATTTATATAGACTCTGTCTCAAAACTCAGCAACAAACCAGGCATGGTGGTGCACACCTTTTATCCCAGCGCTTGGGAGGCAGAGATAGGAGGATCACTGTGAATTCAAGGGCATCCTGAGACTACATAGTGAATTCCAGGTAAGTCTGGGCTAGAGTGAACCCTACCTTGAAAAACAAAAACAAAATCACCAACAAAATAAAAAGGTAATCAGAGTATCTCAAGGATTCTCAAGAAAATTGTTAACAACCATTAGGTAAGTAGGTTATACATATATACATTATGTGTTTTAAAATGCTGTTTATTAGTCTCTGTAATGACGCAATGTGTCTCACTGCAGGGAATTTAACAGACGTGCTAAGTGGTTGCATTTTTATCTCAAGACTCTTCAGTCTTCTTACATCGGAGAAGACTTCTGACTCGAGATGACCAAAATGATTTTCAAAGAATCTGCAATTCAACTTGGATTATTAATTTATAATAGAGTGAAATGATTCCTAAGCAATAAGACATGACCTGAATGCAAACAAAACATGAGAGAGACAAACGTGTGGAAGTGAGAAGAACATGTCTATCAAACACACTAGCCTGCTTTCCCATGACTACCTCAGACTTATGACTACCTCAGGATTCTTAGACAAACCTGTGACCTCATACTTCACAATTTTTGCTAACTGTAACTTAAAATATGTCTTCAATTACAAAGAAGCATTATTATGCCCCTAATGGTGGCTACTTTTATTGACATCAGTAAGTGAAAACATTTTAAAGGACTTAAAATTCTTTCCTAGCTACAGAAAACTGCTGGAGAAAGCTGTGCTGGAGATGGGCTGAAAGGCACAGAATCCAGGTTGGAAGGGCAGCTGGTGGCCAGAAGGCAAAGAAATGAGCCAGGTTCTTGGCGAATCTGGGGTACAGAGAAGGAAAGTAAATGGGATGCTGGCCAGGAGACAGCGGGCCACACAGGATTTGACTGGGCAGAAGTCACTGGTCCCTCATATGGTAGCTTTATACTGTTACTGCTGCAATGCTTCCTAATGATTCCTAGCATAGAATATACAAAGGAAATTGCCCCTTCCCCCATCACATACCAAAGCCAAGAAGGAAGCAACTCTAATCGCTATTGGAAATGATTTTTTTTTCCCCTCTGAACAACTGATTTCACAAACCTGTGATATACCTTTCATTGCTTGTTATTTTGGTATTATACATTAGAGTGCATAAAGCATAAGTTTATAATTAAAATATATTTGTCTATTTCTCAGACCCTGAAGATTATTACCACTGAAGTGATTATAGAAACAAAATTAAGTTGTGGCTCAAGAAATTTTATGACTTAACTATTTGAATTTGCTTTACTATTTAAGGAGACAACACAATTATACTGGCCTTTCATACAATCCCAAAGTTGTTAAAAGAAAATCTTAAAGACTATCAAAATTAATTTCTTAATCATATATGTGCCCTACCCTTCATTAATATTCTGTACACTTTCTTTTATTTTTAAAAAATGTTTTATTTTTATTTAAATTTTAGAGAGAAAGAGAGAGGGAAAGAGAGAGAGAGAGCACACAAATGGGCATGCCAGGGCCTTCAGCTGCTGCAAACAATTCCAGAAGCACGTGCCACCTTGTGCATCTGGCTTATGAGGGTCCTGGGGAATCAAACCTGGGTAGTTGAGTTTTGCAGGCTAGTGCCTTAACCACTAAGCAATCTCTCCATCCTGATACTTTCTTTTAAATTAAATTCTTTTTTATCTTTTTGCAGCATTAGAATAGAATGTTAAATCACTAATTTTAAAAATAGCAGCCTTTGCCACAAATAGAAAGCATTCATTTAAGAAACTGTACATCTGAGAATCACCTAGAATCAACTGACATACACACGTTAGCAAATGTTGTTTGAGCTAAAACATTGACCTTTCCTCTCGCTGTTCAGTAAACAGATCATAGAAAGGTTTTGTGCAGTCCTGCTCTGGCAGGGAGGTGTCTGTTTATCCTAAACTCCCTCCCAGAAATGGCATCCCATGAGACTGATTTCATTTGCTCTTGCAGAGTCCACCTGACTCACTGTGAGTGTTTCTTGCTGACAACTATCTATCTATACCCAGGAAGATGCTGTGCCAATCCAAGAATGGCTCTTTTCAGGATAGGTACTTTATAATGATGTTATCCATGAGTGTCTGAGGACTGTCTGTGTATGTTGACTGCTTGCACAAAAGGAGTTGTTAGGCATTCTATATGCTTACATTTCCTCCTCTTACTGAACAAATCTATTTCACAGTAGGGCACCACTGAGGATTTCATAACGGAAATCTGCATGAAAGCACCAAAATAACATGCTACAGTGGCAGAGGGGAGGGGGTGTGCCCTTCACAGCCAGGTTCTCCAATGGATCACGGTATTATTTTTGAAAGGGAAAAGATTTACATGATTTTCTTTACATTAGTGCCACACATTCCATTTAAATTGTGTCTCACTTTGGAATTTACAAAATACAGTACAGTTTATAGGGAAGATAGTATGCGAAACAGCATGCCAAATGACATTACTAGTAAATATTTCTTATTAACTTCATGTGAGAAATGGAGCCTGAGCAAAACACAGCTAGAGGGCAAATTCTGCATTATATGATTATGACTCTGGACTCATGAAAAAAGATCTCTTTTCTACCTGTGATCAGCTCACATATATAGTTTTTTCCTATAACTAAGCATATTGCTTATAGGATAAATAGCTCTAAGAGGTTCTCTATGCACAGTATCATAAATAAGCACAGGCCTTCTAGTCTGTATTTGTCTCTGTTATTTTCTTTAATATACGGCAATTCCAACCAGCTTTAAATAAAAATAGTCTCATAATTGAAAGGAAGAGTATACAGGAATTTCTTGCCAACATAAAATGTTAATTTTTGTAAAATACACTTTATAGATTCTTCCTAACTTCCGTGCTTATTCTCAGTGTACCTTTTCCAAAAATAATGCTTTTAATTAATTTTTTCCATTGGATGTCCAGTTTTCTTACTTTAAATGATGACATTTGAATCTGAAGTGTCTTGTAAAAGTCTCATTGACAAAAGACAAGATTAAGTTCACTTTTATTTTATGGAAATCATATGACCATCATAGCAGATACAGAAATAGATATTTTATACTTAGAAAACTGGGAGTTTATTTGTATAGCTATGAAAATTGCTACTTCATTCAAATTTCAATATGGTCATTCATTACAAATATCCTCAAAAAGGAAATAAATTGGGGTTAGAGAAATTAGTCAGTAGTTACAGTGCTTGCCTACAAAGCCTAACAACCTGGCTTCAATTCCTCAGTATCCACATAACACCAGATGCACAAGGAGGCTCATGAATATGGAATTTGTTTTTAGTGGCTGGAGGCCCTGGTGTGCCCATTTTCTCTCTCTCTCTCCCTCTCATTCTCTCTCTCTCTCTCTCTCTCTGTGTGTGTGTGTGTGTGTGCGCTTGCAAATAAATAAAGTATTTTTTAAAGGAATAAATAGATGGAACCAACAAAAAAAATGCTTAATGCTATTTTCCAACCATTCTATTCCACACAGAATGTGACTTCTCTATGCTGCAGTATCTAAGCATACCCACAAGCTGTGTGTACAAAGTAAGAAAAAAAAAAATCCACCGGAAACGCACTATATCCATCAGCTTCGCCCTGCTACAGAAAGCATATGAGAGTAAGCTCTGAACAGCAACAGCCTGACTTCCTGCTGCATTGTTTTAAATATTTCAAAGCACACTCTGAGTGAAAGAATAGACTGGTTATTTCCAAGATGAAAAGTTATTATAGTTTGAGGGAAATGAAACTTGGTGCTGTGGTGGAATAGCCAAAGGCCTTCTGCTTGTCTGAATGTATATTCAAGTCTCCCTTTGCCTCACTTGACAGACATTGCTCCTTAGTATCTTAAGAGGTTTCGCCAACGCTCTGACAACTATAGATTTCTCCCAGGTGGGATTCTGCTCCTCAGGTCCTGCAGGGACACATGCCTGGAAAATATAATACTGTTATAACTATAAATGTATGTTTATCAAGCTACCCAAGTGCTATGCATTGTGAGGAGAGGAGTAATGGTCAACAGGCCAGGAAAATTACTTTAAATCTGACCAAGTACCAGAAAGCTACTTTTAAAAACAAAACATTATCAGGTCTTCTCTTGAGAGGTTTGCATTAAGGGCATCTGGGCAGTAGCATGGGAAAGGGGTGGAGACAGGAAACAAATTTCAAACAATCTCTCCCTTTTTTCCCCCTTTGAACACTGACTGCTCAGTTCAAGTTCAAGTTCAAATAGCCTGTCACTAGAGCAGATTCCAACTAGGTAACAACGCCAGGGAAGAACACTAGTGGATTATGCGCTTAGTGCTGTTGTCACGTGCTTACTTTGGGGTGTGCCTGTGCCCATCTTTTCTGTTGAAAATAGCCACGGATGAATTCTCCATGGCTCACAGAGAAAATTATTTTGCTTCATTTATTTTTACTTTGTTATTATGTGTGTGTGTAAGCATGAGAGAGAGTATCCATAGGCACATGTGTGTGTGCACAAGTGTGTGTGGGTATGCATGCAAGCGTGCATACATGTGAAGGCCTCAGTTGTCCTGCTCTTCACTTATTTTAAGAAACAGGGTCTTGTCTCGGGCTGAACGCAGAGCTTAACAATTTGGCTAGACTAGGTAACCCCTGGGAGCCCCTGGGGTTCGTGCTGGGATTAGAGGAGCATGCCACCATGCCAGGAATGGAACAGGGATACGGGGCATCTGGGCTCACTCAGGTCTTCACGTAGCATGCCAGGCACTTTACCAAGAGAATCATCTCCCCAGCCCCCACATGAAATGTTTATGAAAGGCTATGTACGGGCATCTTAAAAAATATGTTAAAAGGTAAGATCTAGGATTTAGAAGTGTACTCACAGGCTAGCATTTCTTTTAGAAAAGACACGTAGAGCCATTAATACCTCTGGAGAAGGCTGCGTCATTCCCTATGAGTCAACAATTCCTCAAGGTCTCTGTCAAGGACTCTTACCTGTAGAAAGCCAATGCTGATTACCTAGGCCTCAGCAACCTTTTCCCTTCTGAACCTAAACAATTCTCGCCTCCTGTGCCATTGTGAAACTATTGCCTAAAAAAGACAAAAGATGAGCCTGACAGCAGAATGGAATGAGGACCAGAGCCTAGAAAACATGTTATTCATTCGTCAGAGCCTGGATGATGAGGCTAACAACATCTGCCTAACGTGATGCAATGCGGTGCAAGCATCTTTCCCATTACCCTGTGCATGCGTTTCTCAGGGCTCTGCTCACACAGCTGGGTGTCACGGCTTCACTGATGGTTGAGCGCTCTCTTTTTCCTATTCCTAAAATTACTAGGGGGTAGCTCAGCATGTTTCACCCAAATAGGAATTTTTTTTTTCCTGACTAGATTAAGACAAACTTCCTGTGTTGGCAAATCTCACCAGGCTGGTTGAATGAAACTGTGCATAGACTGCCATAGCCATTGTTAATAAAGATACAAATAAGACAAATCAATATTTCTAAAAAAATCCGTTCTCAGAAAATTTCTATGAGGTTCCGATAAACAGAACATCAGCTACAAGAAGAAGCAACCTTTTTCTGTGTTTCTTTGTGTTTCATGCCAGTGTTCCCAGAACATCTGTGTTTGGTCTCCAGCTTCCAAGGCTGCTGTCTGAATCAAACTCAAGCTCTATTAGAAAAAAAAAAATCTGAATTATGGAACCTCATTTAAGTTGCAAAACAGCTTTTTCCAATAAAGTACAAGATGCAATTTATTTTACAGTGTGAGTTTACTATCAAAGTTTGGCTTTGAAATAAAGAAGTCCTGATCAGCACACAGTATAAAAAGGATTACTTTTAAAAGAATAAAGAGCTACCAGGGTGTGGTGGCACACGCCTTTAATCCTAGAACTCGGGAGGCAGAGGTAGGAGGATCACCATGAGTTCAAGGCCACCCTGAGACTACACAGTGAATTCCAGGTCAGCCTGGGCCAGAATAGACCCTACTTTGAAAAAATAAAATAAAATAAAGAGTCCTTTGCTCAGGGAAAAGGGAAATACACCTCATTTGTAAACCATCTTATCATTTCAGAAATTCTGTGGAGACTACATAAGCTCAAACCACTAGAGATGTGAAAATTTCAAACTTTAAATTGGAAATCAAGATAATTAAAATTGTGTTTCAAAATCCAGTATCTACATTAAAGGCTCTCTAGATAAAACTGCCCTATGATATCCAGAAGAGAACGTACCTTGCAGAGTCTGAGTGATAATGATTTGTTTGTGAGCCCAGAAAGTGGCAATGAAATGAGATTCACTTTTTCTTAGAAGACAATATTGAGTGAAGGGCAGTCTCGTTGGTGAGATGTACCCTGGGATAAACCGCACAGATTCCTGCACCGCGCGGCTGGAATCCTTGCCTTCGCTAAGACTTAAAGCCGACGTCATTACTCCTTTGTGCTGAGGTAGTTCCAGCCCTGTTCTGAGTCAGTATTTCAACATAATGCCTAGAGATATTTACAAACTGAAGGGAAGAAAATTCTTCCTTCCTCCCTCATTTTGTCCCTCCCTTCCTTCCTTCCTTCCTTCCTTACCTTATCACTATCTCTTCCTTCCATCCTTCATTCTTCATCTTCCTCCCTTCCTTTCTTCCCTCCTTCCTTCCTTCTTTAGTCCCTCTCCCCTTCCTACATTCATTCCTAACTCCTTTCTCTCTCATGTAATCCTCAAAGTGCCCTCAAAGTAGGAGGCCTTGCTAATGCTGGAAACAGTGTAAGGAAGATAGAATTGACCAGAGAAGGAAAAGAGAATATTTTAACTGTCAACTTCCATTGTGTGCAGCATCATTTTGCTGATGTTACTCATATTGCTCATTTTATGTAAGGGCTATTTCTAGGGTCCATGAGGACTGAATGCAAACATATAAGACAAACACGGGACAACACGATGATTCAGAGAAACAGAAGGAGCACAGGAACAGAGATGTCACTATAACTGGAAGGGATCAAAAAGAAATATTTACAGATTGGTTATAGCAACATGGCTTTTTTGTTTATTTTATTTATTTATTTGAGAGCAACAGACAGAGAAAAAGAGGGAGGAAGGGAGGGTGGGAGAGAGAAAAAATGAGAATGGGCACACCATGGCCTCCAGCCACCGCAAATGAACTTCAGATGCATGCTCCACCTTGTGCATCTGGCTTACATGGGTTCTGGGGAAGTGAGCCTCGAACTGGGGTCCTTAGGCGTTACAGGCAAGCGCTTAAACACTAAGCCATCTCTCCAGCCCAGCGCCATGTTTTTTTTTTTTTTAAATTTTTGCTTATTTTTATTTATTTGAAAGCGATGGACAGAGAGAGAGAAAGAGGCAGAGAGAGAGAGAGAGAGAGAGAGAGAGAGAATGGGCGCACCAGAGCCTCCAGCCACTGCAAATGAACGCCAGATGCGTGCACCCCCTTGTGCATCTGGCTAACGTGGGTCCTATAGAATCGAGCCTCGAACTGGGGTCCTTAGGCTTCACAGGCAAGCGCTTAACTCTAAGCCATCTCTCCAGCCCCGCCATGGTTTTTAAATGATAAATAAACAAGTCCACAGACCTGCCAGTGAAGTAGACAGACATTGAGCTCAGTGTCTATTGAGGATGGCCCCCATTTCCATTTTCTCCCATAAAGAGAGCAAGATGGAGGTGTCAAAGCTTTTCGAGGGACAGTTACTTCCTGGTCAAAAGAAGAAAATTAAGTTTTACTTCTGCCGCTGAGTAGAGACATGATATTCTAAGTCACCCCAAACATAAGTTTGTGGCCCTCTTTTAAGAGTTAATTCCTCAAAGCCTGTTGCTCTCCAGACCAAAAGGCCAAACCCCACTCAGACTTGCTAAGGATGTGGGAGGAGTGCTTATCCGCATCGTAAGACAACGGACTGAGGGCAGCTGGAGCCCCGCCTTGGAAACACAGCTGCTTGCCCACCCTCACTGCCAAGCCTCCTGTTTTTCTGAGCCCTAACTCAAAATGTGTTAACTTTCCCTTTCTAACTCTTCTTTGAGATTCTGGCCAAAATCCTACCCACATGTCCCAGACAGTGTCTGTGCTGTCACTTTTTCTCTGAAGATCCTGCGTGTCTCAGACAGCTGCTAGCCATCCTTCATGGAGCAATCTGCCCGCGTTCGGGACACCAACTCAAAAGCCATGGCGCTTTCTCTTCCTGTCATCCAGCTCCCTCCTCAACTGCTGGGGAAATTGGCAGGCTGCCACCTTGTTGCTTTTCTCTCAAAGGCTAATAAAATTGTACTCAAGTCTTATTCTGAGTCTGTTTTGAAATTCTTTTATTAATGAGACTGAGAATCCATAAAAGGAAGCCCAGAGCTTCCCTGTCACACCAGTCATG
Source organism: Jaculus jaculus (assembly GCF_020740685.1). Lineage (NCBI taxonomy): Eukaryota > Metazoa > Chordata > Mammalia > Rodentia > Dipodidae > Jaculus > Jaculus jaculus. The sequence continues at coordinate 42,384,774 of NC_059119.1, read as the reverse complement.
AGGCCACAGGCTGCACGCCCAGCACCCCATTTCAGGTGAAGAATGCCAACACAAGTGGAAATTATTTCAGAAATTGTATTTCTGGTTGAGTGTAGTTCCGTGGCACTTACTTAGCCTGTGTGAGGCTCTTGGTGATATTCCTACCACTACAAAACAAAATATAACATGCAGTTCCATTTTAGGTACCTACAAGTTGCCTGCTCTGTGTGGAGAGAAAACAGTCAGCCATAAGAAGTTACTGGGAGGAGAGGGGCGATTTCGGCTTACGGTGTTGAGGGGACACTTCACTGTGGCAGCAAGAGCGAGCGCCCAGCACTGGCAATTGGGCTGGACGATAAAACCCCAAGGCCCATCTCCAGTGACACGCCACCTCCAGCAAGGAGCTTCCTCCCAAACGCTCCACCAGACTGGGACTAAGCATGAGGCTTATTCACAAACACGTGAGGCTACAGGGGACATTTATCTTTAAACAATCACACATATTTTTGGATATGTGTACATACCCTTTTAAAATACATTTTCTCTCTTAGCATCAAATTCAATGCTACTTGCATTTTTGTTCTTTTTGAAGCCCTTCTTCATTATATAATTTTTTTTTTAAAAGAAAATGATGCAAGAAGGTCATGAATATAACTCTCAATCAGTTGACAACTATTTAGTGGTTATCCGCATCTGATCAGCATTATGCTACTTCTTGGTGATGAGGATTCAATATATTACATTTACAGCTTACAGTATCAAGAAAAACAAAATCTAAGTGGGAGGGAAAACACCTTTCTAGATGTCTAATAATTTGATTTTTAAGCACCATATCCAAGTAATTACAACTTAGTATTTTCATTCTACTTATAGATATCAGTGGCAGAAATGATTTCAGCAAAGAGACATTGATTTAAGAGAAAATAAAGAACAAAACAAAACATGGCATGAAATGGGATCTAATAATGTCACATCTCATGTGTGTGTACTGATGTCTTGGGTCTAGACTAAGTGTATTAATTTCTGATCTACTGCCAATTCTAACACTCGGTAAGTTAACTTATAGTCTCTGCCCCTTTTTTTCCCTCTAGGTAAGGAAAGGTACAAATAAAATGTTTGTGGTAATAAAAAGTTTCCATTTATCTACTGAGTAAATAAATGTTAATTTTTTCAATTACTAATAACAATAATATTTTTGTGGTAGATATGACTCAAGTCACATTACAAATAAGAAAACCAAGGAGTAAAAACAGAGATATGCCTAATACTACACAGTAAATGGAATTCATGATTTTCACTCTGTCTCCAAAACTCATGTCCTTCTCCAAAGTATCAAATGTGCTGCATGTCAGGAAGAAGACGGCTTCGTTAGTCTGCCCTGCATTTAAACACTTCACAGTTTCATAGAGCTGAGATATTGGTTTTAGGAATTTCAGCAATGCCTACCTTTTTAAAGGATTCAAAGGGCAATGAGCTAACTTTAAAGAGAGTAGTTTGGTTTTTCAGATGACCTTTCTAAAATGATTATCAAAATGTCTGAATGGCTAAGATAAGTAATTACTCTACCACAACAATTTCAGGTCTGGTCTGCTTCCTAAATGGAGACCCAAGTAAAGGTCTTTCAAGACACTTCCACATACTCTAATTAGCTGATTGGGGTTGTGTGTCTTTTAAACTATTTTAAGTTTCAGAGGCAATCGGCTTCAGAGTCAGAGAGACAAACCGTCATTATTTGTTTGGCAGAGAAAAGGTACAGTTTCCCCTTTGTACACAGGGCCTTCACTGTGGCTCACAGCATGCCCCTTCAGATCACACTCCAAATGATCTTACATTTTGAGTCTAATCAATTTGAATCTGATGCAATTTGACTGTTTTTGTTTGTTTTATTCTGACACATAGACTCCCCTTCCCGGGTTCTACCATCATTACAATCAGGAGTCCCAAGTGAACAGCACGGAACCGTGTGCTTATCAGGCTGTGTTTGTTAACTCATTTTATCTGAACAAACAAGCCTGAGAAGTGGGTAAATAACACAGAAACCAAAGCATATAGATAAGGACATTAAGTATTAGATAATTTATCAAATATTACAGAATTTGAGAAAGTGCTAACTTTACTGCTGCACTAGCATCTTTAGCATTGTTTTTTCTCTCCTCGTACCAGCTACCGCCTACCACTTGACCAAAGTAGTGTGTTTCTGGCCACCTGTTTTATTTTCTACTTATGATTCTACAGAATTAGGGCCTCCGCATCTAGTGCAACATGCAAGCAAATCACCCCAAAACATGAAGATTCAGTACTGTGGAATGTCTGCCACTGTGAAAAGTTGGGAAGAATTCCCCATTGAAACTGAGGTTCATGGCTGAATTGTAGATGATTTATATCTACATTTCATTCCCAGTTAATGTGAAATAAAATGTATCTTTGGATACTTTTCCATTCTCAAGATAAAATGAACCTGAATAAATTATTATAAATTATATACTGTCAAGTGACAGTTTTTCTGAAGTTGAATTCATTAAGTACTATTATCTGATAAAGAAATAATTATATTGAGATAAATGACCATGCAGTTGAGTTACAAATTCACAAGAAAACCAAGGGCAGCAGACCTTGACCAAGGTGAAGTGTTATGATATATGGATTTCTTCCCTGCAGTGACTCTAGAGATGTTAAGATTCCAAACTAGTCATCGGGTCTCAGCTCAGAAGTTGGAATGTGTTACACATTACAATTTGCATATCTACACAGGGCAAACACATGGCTGCTGCTTCTCCAAGGTGGGTGAGGAATAACTCTGGTCGGCAATGGACAAATTGAATTTAAGGAAAAGACAAAGAGAATGCTGGGTCATTATTAGAACTCAGAAAGGGCTGGGGAAATGGCTTAGAGGTTAGGGTGCTTGCCTGTGAAGCCTAAAGACCCCGGGTTCGATTCCCCAGGACTCATGTAAGCCAGATGCACAAGGGGGCGCATGCGTCTGGAGTTCGTTTGCAGTGGCTGGATGCCCTGGCACACCCATTCTCTCTTTCCCTCTGCCTCTTTCTCTCTCTCTCTCTTTCTCTCTCAAATAAATAAATGAATTATTTTTTAAAAGAACTCAGAGAATAAGGTCCATTCACACAACTGCAGAGAACACCAGTCGGCTATATATGCTGTCGGCACAGGGGGAGAAACAAAGCAAAACAAACTATTATCTTTCTTTAAATTTGGAGAGGCAGGGGGTGCCAAAGTCTCAGGAATCTATTTTTTCCACATAACCACAATTAATTGATCCTGTGGCAAAGGGCACTGCGTATTTCCCCAACAATCTGCTAAATTATTTGTTCCCATCATACTTCTTCCTTTTAAATCTGGAGCCCAGATTGGCCTCAAACGTGCTATGTCATTATATATGCACTGGTCCTCCTTCCTCCACCTCTCAAGCAGTGGGATCTCAGGCATGTACCAACCATGCATGGTTTGAGCTGTGCTGGGGAGTGGACCCGGGGTCTCACAGGCATCAAGTAAGTACTAGTCTAATTGAGCTACATGCCCACACATTGCCCATTATCTTTAAGGATAACTCAAAGAAATTGCACAATCAATGTTAATTTTATCACTGAAATTTACTTAGCTTTCTTTATGCATAAGGCCACCATGGGCATTATATTTCTTTAGGCATTTCACTCATGTCCGCACTTGATATATACCATTCCAAAATGATTCAAATCACAATGTTACCAAAATATTTCTGCAAAAATCTGTTTCCTATCCCCATGTAAAGACAGAATAAATCTACCAGCATCCAGGACTCTAGCTGAGTCCTATCCTTGGGAGTTCATGGGACTCAATTTAAACCACCTGCTTCCATAGCACATTGAAATCAATGGAGTATTTTTACTCTCTCGCTGTCATTGTACAAATGTTCCTTCACTGAAGGGAAATGGCTGAGAGGGGACAGACGGAGAACTGTGAAGAAATTAAAGGGCCTTTAATAGATTAAAAACAAAAAGGCATTCTGCTCTCCAGGGTGCCCATCTATTTAGCTACATTTGCTGAAAAGTATTCTCAAGCTTCCAAATTCAATCAACCAGAATGACTTTGAAAGAAACATTTTTTCTAATCTACAGCAGAACTATGCCTTTATATGATTATTTAATGACAATTATCTATCACATAACTGTAACATAAAGTTTATATATAAGCATAACAGGGCGTGGGGAATTTTCCAGTTAAATGTCTCCAAAGTATTTTGTAAAGCACTTTCACTACATTTTAAATCTAATTAAACACTCAAACAGAAATAACAGCTATTATCCTTAAACAAGATCCATAAGAATGGATAAAATTAACAAAGAAATAATTATCTGAAATATACTTAACAGCAACTAATTTTCCAGGGGATATTTTTATTTCCTGTATCCAAAGAAAATATTTTCAAACTATGTGGTAAAGGGTACTTTTTAAAGAAAAATTCTTCCAGTGAGTTTACCTGAATCTTGGAATATAATTAAATTATTTATTTGTTATCACTCTTAAAGCAATTTAATAGCATTTTCTACAACTTAAATATGATTTACAATTACTTTCCAGGACAATAAAAATTATAAAAATAGTTCTAAAAGATCTATTTGTAGAAGTATTAGAATTTACTGATGAATATTTATACTTAATGTAGACTAATGGCAATATTTGTTTTCTGCTTTATTTGATATTATAAATGCAGATCAAAATGTATAAGAGAGTCACGATGTTGGCAAACACTACCCTTTCTTGGTGGTCAGGTGAGGAAATGTTGGCTACTCTCCCTCACTGTTTTTAGGCATAACCTTTGGCTAAATAATTCCTGAAAACTAAATGTTCAGTTACAAAAGAAGGGGAAAAGGTAAAGATGTATGAACAGCTTGTAATCTCAAAAATGATACTTCTTGAACTTTTAAGGAAAAATAATGCATGAAATTAAAAAAAAAAAGGTTATATTCTATAAAACAAAATAAATGTGGAATTCAATCCTTTTTAAAACCCCTAGATTGTGTTTTCTTCTCAAATGGATGTTTTTTGTTGCTATGTGATTTTTCTTAAAATGACTTCAAGTTTCTTAATGATAAAATTATTAACAACCTCCAAAAAGTTAACTGACATCTGTCATTTTTCACATTTATTTTATTTATTTATTTTAATATTTTTATTTTATTTATTTATTTGAGATAAAATGACAGTGAGAGAGAGAGAATGGGTGTGCCAGGGCCTCCAGCCATAGTAAGTGAATTCCAGATGCATGTGCCACCTTTTGCATCTGGCTTATGTGGTTTCTGGGGAGTCAGACTTGGGTCCTTAAGCTTTGCAGGCAAGCTCCGTAACCACTAAGCCACCTCTCCATCCCATAGTTTATTTATTTTTGAGAAAGAAATACAGAGAGAGAGAGAAAGAGAAAAGGGGAATACAGTGGGTGTTCCATGGCCTCCTGCTTCTGCAAACAAACTCCAGAAACATGTGCCACTTTATACATCTGCCTTTAAGTAGGTACTGGGGATTAAACCCAGACCATCTGGCTTTGCAAGCCAGGCCTTTAACTGCTGAGCCATATGTCCAGCCCCACATTAGTTAATTTTCAGGAAAAACAAATTCATTATAAATGTTTTCTTGAAGGTTAATGGGTTGAAATTATTGTTTATATAATAAAATGATGCAAAATTAACATTTTTTATACATTTAAAGATATTTCTGATATGTTACTCATAAGTCTGCATATATTTAAATTTAGGATCACAAACTTCAAGCCAGATCACTCAGAATAGAATGCTAACTCTATCATTCACTAACATGAGCAAATTAATCCCCTTGAACGTGAGGATCTGTATCTGGATACTGAGGACATGGGTGAGACCTATCTCAAAAAAAAAAAAAAGAGAGAGAGAGAGATTATTATATGCTCCAGATGAGAAAACATTTTTAAAATAGTAGAATGGAAGTGCAAGATCATAATACCACATGAGTTATTAATAAAATTAACACCTTCTTAATATTAGTACAAACAAATCTTGATTTTCAAAATGGCTATTGTAGAAAAAAAATTCATGCACTTTGAAGTGACTGCTGACTGGCTCCTAAGTAAATGTATCAATATGTGGGTTTCTATGAATCATTAAAATGATGAAATAAGCAGGTTGATTATAATTGTACTATTTTAGGGCTGATAATTTCAGTGGTTTGGGACCAAAGAAGTATATAGGTTCTGGGTCTCTTGCAAATTGGAGAGGGTTGGCTATGCCTTGATACCCAGGAGCTTCACTTCAAAGAATGTGGAGAAAGGCTCAGCAAAATCCACATTCCAGAATGTCTTTGCATTATACACAAAATGCTTAATAAACTGCAAAAGATTGAGTAACTTTTCAAAATAGCCAAACTACAGCAGTTATGTCATCAGTAATTAGTTCAAAAATTTCATAGTACACATGAAAATGACCACATATGTATTCTTCTGTATTTATAATCAAGGTTTGTCATTGGAGAGTTATAATGCACTGTTAAAGACAATGCTGCCACAGCTGAAACCACAGAAGGATGGGAATGGGAGATGAGCAAGAACGCTGCTTCCATGCTGAACCTGACAATCAGTGCCAGGGTGAAGTTAGACAGACCCTGAGGACACTCAACACCTACCAAAGCAGAGATACAGAAGCTCCTAAGAGCTCATTACTGAAGTAGACTTAAAACTCACCCACCACAGCTCAGGGAATTTTGCAGAAGAAGGGGAGGAAAGATTGTAAGAGCCACAGGTGGAGACAGAGGCCCCCAAAATAACTGCCTGCTGCACCCACAACACATAAACACAACCCTATGGAGAATACCTGAAACGCCACTGAGGAGTGTCCCCAATCGAATGGGAGCAACGATGAGGGAAAAGAGGGTACCAACACATGAGATATCAAAATATGGTGTTAATAATAACAATAATTAAAAAAAAAAAAACAGACAATGCTGACCTGGAAAGAATACCCAGAGATAGAGTGCTCCAAAACCCATGGAATGAAGTCAATTCCTTATGGCCTACAGCTTCAGGTTCACTGAGATGAACTTTCAAACCAGGCGCAGTTACAGAGGAGGAGATATTTATTGAAGCTTACAGATCCAGTGGAAGTTCCATAATGGCAGAAGAAACTGGCCTGCTTTTGCAGGTCCAAACAGAGAGAGAGAAGCACAAGCCAAAAAGCAAAAAGCCAAAAGCCACACAGCATAGCACATGTCAGGAACTCCAGCTAGGCACACTTTGCATATCTTTAAATTGGAATCTCAAACCCACCACCACACCTTAGGGCTGGACCCTAAGATCCACCCAATGACACTGCCTCCAGCCAGGTGGCTGCAGATGCAATCTACAAGCTAATAAAACAATGAATATATAGGGACCCATCTATTCAAACTATTACATTCCTATTCTTCATGGTACTCCAGCCAACCATATTAGTTCATGACCTATTTGTTTCCAAATCCCTTAACTCAATATTAATAGAGCTCCCCAAGAGAAAATTATTTTCTACTTACAAGATTTTATAGAATATAACATAATATTTTGGCACATTATGCATGCTAAATAAGTATTTGTTGCAATAGTAAAAATAATTCTACTGGTGGAGTTTTAGTATGAAATAAGACAACTCTATCTCACCCTCTAAGGTTCAGGAGCCATTGTGGAAGGGGTGGCAGAAAAAAATGTAGGAGCCAAAGGATGAGCTGGAGGGCTCTGGCATGCTCTATTCCAGACACAAAGTGGAATACACACTCATAACCTCATGGCAAGTATCATTACCTGCACAAGACCTGCATATGAATCATCCCATAAACACACTGTCATGCATGTTAGAGGAGGGCAGGAAAAAGACAGCAGAATATAAGGGAATAGTTGGAATGAAGTTAGTTTTCACTGGGGGGATGGTAGGGCAACAAAGGAGAGTGGTGGGAATAGATTACATTATGTAATATTTTTAATAAAGCTTTTAAATTAAAAAAAATAATACATGGTTGGAGAGATGGCTTAGTGGTTAATGTGTTTGCTTGAGAAGACTAAGGACCCTGGTTCAATTCCACAGTACCCATGTAAGCCAGATGCGCATAGCAATACATCCATCTACAGTTCATTTGTAGTGGCTAGTTTATAGTGGAGCCTTTCTACCCCCACCCTCCGTGTGCCTCTCTCTTAAATAAATAAAAATAAAATAAAAAAATAAAAATAATACAACTAAATTCATCAACATAGCCAGTTTTTCACTGGGCAATGAAATGTTCTTGCAAAGAATCACTTTCTTGTCTCTGCTCAAATGCCAACCTGATTTCTCTTTTTTGTTTGTCAGTTTCTTATAAGAAATAGAAAATGCTATTTAATTTTGACCTAGGAAAGTATCTCAAGTAGTTTAAGTTGAATGTGTGTGTGTGTGTGTGTGTGTGTGTGTGTGTGTACAAGTTTTATAACACCAATTTCATGTCTGGTACAATATAAATTTCATATGAAATCCTCATAAGCCCACTATAAAATGGATATTTATGACTCGGTTTTACAGATAAGGAACCTGGATCTTCAGTCACACAAGAAGAAATGACTACATTTTTTCCTCCTTCATATTACCAATAAACCACTTCACTATTGGTCACTCATTACGAGATTACAGTCTACATTCCCATGTGCTATAATCCTTTCAAAAAATAAATGTATATTTGCTGTCAAATGAAGTAGTCATAATAACCTCAAACATTTTTTTTCTTTTTCTTCAATAGTAAGATGGTCTTCTTAGTAACACATAAGAACATTTTATCATAGAAAAATGTCCTTAAAAGCACTAGGAGAGAGTGCCTAAAACTCATTCAGTTTTCTCTAAGGCTCTTCCACGCTTACTGTCAACGGACTGCCACAGTTTTTATTTTCTTCAGTCCTCTGAGTATCCTCCATATTTTCAAATTCTGTTTTGAAAAGTGGGAAATTGTGTTCACCAAGGAAATAACAAAGAAATACATGTATCTATAAAAAAATTAATAGGGCTTTCTTTCCATGCTGATAGCACTCCTGCCAACATGGTGAGCATCCCTAAAACTCGCCGGGCTTTCTGCAAGAAGTGTGGCAAGCACCAGCCCCGCAAAGTGCCCCAGGACAAGAAGGGGAAGGACTCTGCATGCCTATGGAAAGCTTCCTTATGACAGAAAGCAGAGTGGCTGCGGTGAGCAGACTCAGCCTATATTCCGGAAAAAGGCTAAACCTAGGAAGAATATTGTGCTGAGGCTGGAGTGTGTTGAGCCTAACTGCAGAGCTAAGAGAATGCTGGCCATGAAGAGATGCAAGCATTTGAACTGGGAGGAGATAGGAAGATAAAGGGCCAAGTGATCCAGTTCTAAGCCAATTTTGCTATGAAAACAATAAAATGAGATTATATTCGTAAAAAAAATTAATAGATAACTTTATAGACTAAAAGTGGTAGGATCACAAATTAAAATGACAAAATGCCATTATCATCTATCCATACAAATGCATTAGTATTATATGTTATCATTTATAATAATATTATTTTAAAATATTTTAAACAAGAGGATTCTGATTTCAGTGGTTTCTTTAATTACCACAAACTCTTATGAAACATTGAAACATTTCCTTTCTCCTAGAAAATGCTTTTTTTTTTGCTTGTTGTGTTATATGTATAGAATATATTTAATTTACAACCTAGTTTCCTGTCAAGTTGGATTTGTCCTTGGTTTCACCTTAATAAAATCTGAATTAAATAGCAGTAGGTTGTTGGTTGCATTATTTTATCTTGTGTAAATATACCAAGATATTTTAAATATAATACAAGAAAGCAAAAAAAAAAAAAAAGAAAGAAAGAAAAAAGCTTACTTTTTCCATATGCTTCACTTAGACACTAAGGCACTATATTGTCTATTATTATAAGTTCTAAAAGACATGAAATATTTAACATAAGAGACTTCCTCAGTAAATGTTAACAATTATTAGTTACTTAATCACCAAACCCCTATGCTAAAAGTCAGCATCTCCTCTGCAGAGTTTTCCTTTTCTTACTATGTAAGTTTACTCTAAAGAAACAAGGTAAGAGATCTTAAAAACAAAGCTCTTTATTTACAATTTTATTTCTGTTCATAAATAACATCCTCTCCATGGGATTTTGGTAAAGGTAAGAAGAGACCAAGACAACAAAAGCTTCAGGCAGGAATTGTGATTTTTACATTGGCAAATAGTCAAACCAAGCCAATGGGTCACAGAGACAAGTAGCATCTCAGTTATCTTTTCTCCCTCAATCAACTCTGATCTCGTCTTCAGTTTACAAAACACTTCACTGACAAATCAAAGCTGAAATCAAAATGAAAAATTCCACTTTGAACAAAAACCAACACTGTGGTTTGAGCCTACGGACTTGAAGACATCAAATATTTTAAAACCCAAAGTTTCACAATTGAAATTCAATTAAATCCAACAAGTACTTTTGGAGTACCAATGATATATGAAAACACTGTACTAAACACTAAGAAAAAAAAGTGAGTTGAGTCCAGTGTCTAATATAAAACAAAGACACTGGCCTTTTTCAAGTTTACTGTTTTGTTTGTGTTGTTTTTGATTTTATTTATATATATATATATAAATATATATATATATGATAAGTTTTATATATATATATATATAAAATCAAGTGTGTAGTACACATTGTTCATGAGTTTTCCATTCTTTTTGGTCTGTTTTTCCCTAATTATATTAAAGCATCTAGAATTCTTTTTTTTAAAATTAATTTGTCAGCAGAGAGAGAAAGAGAGAGTGAATATGCGTATGTCAGGGCCCCTAGCTTTTGCAAATGAACTCCAGATGCATGTGCAACCCTGTGAATCTACATATACATGGGTTCTGAGGAAACTAACCCAGGCTGTTAGGCTTTGCAGGCAAGCACCTTAACTGCTTAGCCATCTCCCAGCACCAGCATCTAGAGTTAAAATGGAATATATAAATGATATAGATTCAAATGTTCCCAGTAGTCTCCATATTTATTCTTTTGCATTATATTTATGAGCAGTGGTAATTTGGCAAAAGTGGCATACACTGTCTTAATGTTCTTATGAAAGACAAATTCAGTTCCATTTTCCCCAGGACAGTGGTATGTATTGCCATGGGTCATGAAGTACATAAGTGAAGCCAATTCAAAGCAGAAATGTTATCTGAGAGTTATGTTTCTAATTGAAATCTCATATCTTTGCCAACAAATTTTTTCCTCTCTTCTCCCTTGACATATTCATATTAGTAGCTGGGGCATTTAATTTGTATTGAAGTTTTCAGATTTCATTTTAGTTTTAATGTCACAGCAATACATCTGAAGAATGGTGTCCTCTTTGAATGTAAATGACTTGTTCCACATAAAAATTCCCTATCCAGGGCTGGAGAGATGGCTTAGCAGTTAAATGCTTGCCTGTGAAGCCTAAGGACCCAAGTTCGAGGCTCAATTCCCCAGGACCCATGTTAGTCAGATGCACAAGGGGGTGCATGTGTCTGGAGTTCATTTGCAATAACTGAAGGCCCTGGCAGGCTCATTTTCTCTTTCTCTCTCTCCCTCTTTCTCTGTCTGTCACTCTCAAATAAATAAATAAAAATAATTTTTTTTAAATTCCCTATCCACATAGTCTCCAATATTCTGATTATTTTAAATATTTTATTTATTTATTTGAGAGAGAGAGAGAGAGACAGACAGAAAAAGAGAGAGAATGGGCCTGGCAGGGCCTCTAGCTACTGCAAAATAACTCCAGATCCATATACCCCCTTGTGCATCTGGCTTTACATGGGTCCTGCAGAATCAAACCTGGGTCCTTTGGCTATGCAGGCAAGTGCCTTAATGGTTAAGACATCTCTCCAGCCCTTGATTATCTTAAAAATAACAGCCTGTGAACATACCAAGATGCTAGGTCAGGACAAAATGGAGTCACAGCAGGAGGGCAACAGAGATAAGGAAGTGGGTCGTCCACCTTACTTGTTCTACAAACCTCACTTAGATACTAACGCACTATATTGTCCATTATTATAAGTTCTAAAAGACATGTCATATTAAACATATGTCAGTAAATGTTAACAATTACTTAACAGTTACTTAATTACCAAACCCCTATGCTAAAAGTTAGCATCTCTTCTCCAGTGTTTTCCTTTTCTTAGTATACATGTTTACTGTAAAGAAACAAGGCTAATGTAAAAAACAGAGATTTACTGCTCTAATAAAGAAATTCCTTCCCTTGCTCACCTTCCTCCAAGTGAAGAGCCTATAAAGCCACTATCTGTAACCCCAAGCTGACTGCGCCACTCTTGAGAGTCAGTTCTGGCAGCTCATGTTTTTCCCAGAACAAAATCTTCCATCTTTGCCTCAGAGTGCTCTCTGTGGTCTTGGTCACTCCTGAACCTTACACAAGTCACTACTGCATTCTGTACTCAACACATAACGGGCTGGCCAAATGGTTGGCTGTAACGGAGGATACCTGCACGGAGTAGAAATTTCTATCATAAGAACAAAACATGCTTCTTTCCATGTTCAAATACTGAATTGTTTCCAAGCCCAGATCAAGGTCAAACATTCCCATATAACTGCCATGGACCCCCGGTGTTTCCTTACTTCTGTGAACTCTACATGTGATCAGTCCTGACAATTTAGGAGCCAATTCTATATTTCTACTGTTTATTTATTGCTTTTTGCATCCATGACTTTCCTTTTTATTCTGAAACTTTTGTGAAAATAAAGTGGTAATTCTTTTTTTAAATATTTTATTTTTATTTATTTATTTGAGAGAGAGAGAGAAATACAGAAATAGGAAGGTAGACAGAGAGAATGGGCGTGCCAGGGCTTCAGCCACTGCAAATGAACTCCAGATGCGTGTGCCCCCTTGTGCACCTGGCTAACATGGGTCCTGGGGAACCGAGCCTCGAACTGCGGTCCTTAGGCTTCACAGGCAAGTGCTTAACCACTAAGCCATCTCTCCAGCCCTACAGTGGTAATTCTTGATAGCATTTGAAGGGTAAGAAAAGTGTTACATGCTGATGAAGGCCAAGGGTCAAAGTTGTGTCAAAGCCAGAGCCGCTCAGCAAAGCCACGCTCTATAGGAAGAGTGCAAAAAGCAAAAACATCAGGCATTTTAACATTATTTTGTTGTCATCAACTCTACAGACATTAAGCCATGTAGGCACTCCATAGATGTTATTTGATTTTCATCAACATATTTTACTTTCATGAATTCACATCCAACCAGTTGCCACTGCAGCACCCTCAATGCTGAATTCCAAAAGAATCACAAATTTGTTTTTCATGGTCCCCTGCTCTTGTTTCTTTGGAGTCTTTATTTTTAAGGTAGGAGGCTAGTTATTGGGGGAAAAAAAAAAAAAGCAATAGAGTTCAAGTACATAAACAAGTAAATAAATATGAGTGAAAAATTTCAGTAAGTACCTAGAAACAAAGGGAGTGAAAAAGTCTTTTTAAGTAAGAATTGTAAACACAGAAAATGATTCTGGCTTTGTTGAGTTGTCCATTGTGAGAACCCACTGTCACAGGCTTAAACTTTTCACTGATATGAGGAGATGACCTGAGGCCAGAAGCCCTTCTAATTTCTCCTGAGTACAGGGCTGCCTTGGGAAGTAGCTTTAAAAGTCTCAGGATTAGCGGGGTTAGAGTTTTTCAGACAGTTTCTTTGACAAGTTATGGTATCTGCCACACACAGTCCTCCTCTTCCCCAACACCTACAGCATTACAGTTTTAGCATAGTCTACAGTTCCTATCTCTGGTTTTTGGTTTTTTTTTTTTTTTTTTTCCCCTCAAAAGTAATCGGTGTGGGTTTAGTATTCTGGCTTTTTACAAACACTGTGATTCTGGAACCCTAGAGATCATAGAAACTAACTACTAGCTCTTTAAAAATGATGGAGCTATAAAAATTTAATTAAGGATAATGAAGAAATTGCACATTCATTTGTATATGTTTCCCTCTTGCCAGCCAGAGAATCCAATCAATGGAACGGCTGAGTGAATGGTTCTTAAAAAACCTTTCATCAAGTCTACTTGGAAAAGCTTACACTTGAAAAATAAACCACTCTTAGGGTTACCTGTGGAAAGTCATCAAGGCAACTTTCTATTTCCCCAGAGATCCTCATGCATGAAGAAAAAGCTTTACCAATACTGAGAAGACATGACTTTTATGAAAGCGGGTGAGCATGTGCTCATCTGGCAAGACTGCTGTGTTCTGTGGTTCCGTAAACACTAGTGTATAAGTTTGGGGTGGATGTGATTAACATTTGCTATCAAGGGAAGATGACTCTCCATCATTTGAAAGGGCCACATCTAGTCTCTGGAAGGCTTTAAGATCAAGGTCTAATGTTTCTCTAAGAACAAAAAGTTCTGGCTCCTGACTATGACACGGAAATTCTAAGTTTTCAGCCTTTACATTCAACACTACAATATCCAACGGCAATCAGAATCACCAGCTTGCCCAACAGATTTGTCATTTGTTTGTGATTTGCCAGCCCCCAGAATTACAGAACTCTTTAAAATCCATTTCTTACTCTACTTTTCTCTCCCTCTGTATGTATCCATAAATATCAATCTATCTGATTACCAGAACACATGTTTGATTTCTCTGGAGAAACTTATAGCCCTTACTTGAAAATATTTGTTTATAACAAATCAACACAGCTGATTACTTTATGGTATTACTACTATGTATTTTCTCTTTAAGTTACTATTGATAGTATTTTAGCTTATATAATTGCTCAAAAGAGATTATTTTCCATAACTTGGACTTTACCTCCATAATACATTAAAGTCCTTTCTTAAAACATCCCTTCACTATGGGAGGTATAACAAAACATGTAAAAGTTGTATTTTAAACTACAAATGACTATAATGAAGCTAAGTGTTTCAGAGGGAAGATTGCAACTATTTGCAAAAACTATGCTTTCCCAGTTTTGACTGTGTTCTACTATGTGAAGAGATGGGTACAAAAGTAAGACTTCTTTTTCTTGTTTGTTTTTTTAATACATTTTATTTTTATTTACTTATTTGACAGAGAAAGAGGGAGTGTGAGAGAATGATCACACCAGGGCCTCCAGCCACTGCAAATGAACTCCAGATGGTGTGCCCCCTCATGCATCTGGCTTACATGGGTCCTGGAGAGAGGATCCTTTGGCTTTGCAGGCAAATGTCTAAACCACTAAGCCATCCCTCCAGCCCTTGTTTTTTTATTGACAATTTTCATAATTGTAAGCAATATCCCATGGTAATCCCCTCCCTCCCCCACTTTCCCCTTTGAAATTCCACTCTCCATCATAACCCCTCCCCCTTGCAATCTATCTCTCTTTTATGTTTTTTTTTAACCTTTTTTTTTTTTTTTTTTTTTTTAGAGAGAGAGAGAGACAATTGGTTTGCCAGGGCCTCAGCCACCACAATTGAACTTCAGACACTTGCGCCCCCTAGTGGGCATGTGTGACATTGTGCTTCCCTCACAGCTGTACAACTGGCTAATGTGGGATCTGGAGAGTAGAACATGGGTCTAGGCTTCACAGGCAAGCTCCTTAACCGCTAAACCATCTCTCCAGCCGAATTTCTTGTAACTAATTTTGTTTTCTTGTCATGTGAAGGTGCTTTGATGGGCACCTAGATATATGTGGATCTATGTACCTGCTACAGGAAAAGAATATGGTGTCTGGGCTGGGGCCACTGCCACAGAGCATTGAATTACAACTATGGCTCAGAGGCATCTGCTCTTGAGACCAGTGCCTGCCCTACATGACGCTCTGCTATTTGGGTTCCACACAAGTCAGACAAGGCAAAAAATAAAAACATGTGCCGACATTTATTTAATGAAATCCTCTGGCCCGGTGATCTGTAAGAACAGCAGCAACAGTGAATAGACACAGTAAATGACACTGACAACAGGTCACAGGGACATGGTGAATGACACTGACAAACCAATCTTCAGCACACCGCGCCATCAGATGTGGTGACAGTAGAAACGTGTGATTTGGTATTACTCCCAAGACATTCAAAAGACAAAGCAGCTGCTGTTTTCTTGTGAAATAATCAATAGGAAGTATAAGATTGGAATTAGCAATTTTATGAAATCATTTGCTGCTAACCTGTCTCACAGGCTCAAATGACACTTGGCTCAAATCAGATACTTTCATTCCTCTTTGACCAAATGAAATTAGGAACAAATGTATTCTACAAGTCCAAGATAATAGTACATTTCTTACTGACCGAATATAATCAACAAAAACTAAGAAAAATAATAACCAAAAACTGCCCAAAGAACTGATAATATTACATGGGAATCTTCACTTCCATTAGCCATTGTATCTTCCAAAAATAAATCAATCCTAGGATACTCACTCATGTTTATTATGTGAGTGAATTTTTTTAAAAGATATATACTAATGCAATCTCCATGATTTCCAAGATTTTCTTTATTCTAGACAAGAAACTCTGGTTCCAAGAATTTTCTGGAGGTTAACAAATAGCAGTGACATTTCTTTGGTTTTCAGCCTAATATGGTGTTTCTCCTAGTTATAAACAAATGTAGGTTGACAATGACGATAGTTTTGGAACTCAGGTCTCTAGGAACATTCTAAGACTATGGCTGCAGTTCTTAAGCAGGATACAAAACAAACTGAAACTGCTACTGTAGTAACATTTATACAATGCTTGTGAGAAGCCCCCGGGAAGAATCATGAGTAAATAAGACACAGTAGAGTCAAGGCATCCACAGTGATGGGAAACAAGTAAGTCAAAAGGTATGGACCTAGGGACCAGTTAGGGTCTGAAATACATGGATTTCTTTTTTATTTTATTTTATTTTTTTGGTTTTCAAGGTAGGGTCTCACTCTAGCTCAGGCTGACCTGGAATTCACTATGTGGTCAGTCTCAGGGTGGCCTCAAACTCGCAACAATCCTCCTACCTCTGCCTCCCGAGGGCTGGGACTAAAGGCATGTGCCACCATGCCCTGCTGGGCTCTTAAATCAGGTTCAAAACTTGCTTTAAATTAATGCATCTAAATTTCTGAGACTAAATTTTTTTTAAAAAAGAAACTTTTCTAAAAGATTTACAATTCAAGAGCTTTTTTCTGTTTAAGAATGTAACTCATTAAAATCTCATACGAGTATGTAATACAAGGTTAAATGTTTTCGGGGAGGTTTATGTCCCTAATTTCTCTGCAATCTACTTCTCTTTTGTCCTTAAAAAGTATAGTACTATTGTCTCAAGGCAGAATATTACTTTTCTTCTTGTTACAACTCATCAGATTATTATATGGTAGAAATTGGCAGTATTTTTAAAAGCCAGAAAAGCCAGGCACGATGACACATGCCTTTAATCCCAGCCCTCGGGAGGCAGAGGTAGGAGGATCGCTGAGAGTTCGAGGCCACCCTGAGACTCCATAGTGAATTCCAGGTTAGCCTGAGCTAGAGTGAGACCCTACCTCTAAAAATAAATAAAAATAACCAGAAAAGAATGTCTCATGAAAGTAGAATCTTAGATTCTGACCTCTACTTTTTGTCTTATGGAGAATTGGGAAAAATTGGAAGATATTTCTTACATAGCTCTGTAAGAGAAAGTCGTTGCTTGTATTTACCTTATCTCTCAAGGGTAATCAAAAATTAAGGAATAAATCATAGTCTCTCAAGAGCAAGATTTTCAAGGAATTATTTTAAAAGCTCTAATTAGGATTTAAAACAACAAGCACTGTCAGTAATGTGGTTTCTACAAAATATTTTTTGATAATATTAAAATTTAATGGATTGAGGTATGGATGGTTATCTCTACTACATGTATAGTTTTCAAGTTTAATCTTTAAGACAGTTACATAATTAAAAAAAAATTATTTATGTATTTGTTTGAGAGAGAGATACAGAGGAAGAGGCAGAAGGAAAGACAATGGACATGCCAGGGCTTCCAGCCACTGCAGACAAACTACAGACTCATGCACTCCCTTGTGCATCTGGCTAATGTGGGTCCTAGGGAATCGAACCTGGGTCCTTAGACTTCACGGGCAAATGCCTTAACCACTAAGCCATCTCCCCAGCCCAATTACATATAACTTTTAAGCAATCAAAATGTTCAATGCCCACACATGTTTAGTGGTACTTAACTAGGGACTTCAAATGAACTTGAGAAGGCCCCTTTTAAAGAAATCAATTTATCATTCAAACTGTCCATTTGTGAGCAACACCATTTCTTCACTGATTTCTGATTAAAAAATAACCCAGCAGTTAGTTTTGGACAACTATAGTTTGATGGCCTATGTATGAAGTAACTGGCTTTTCTTCCTCTCTGCTGAAAAAAAAAAAAAAAAAAAAAAACCTGTGAAATTGCACATTGGATAATTTCCTGACTTGTTACCAACAAGAAACCTAACAGTGAATCTAATTCAGTGGACTAGGAAAGCACATTGGTAATTACATGCAGGAAAACATCCATTCTTTCTATAAATTTTCCTTCTATGGTATCAAAAAACACCCAGCAATTAAATAAAAAATATTTATAAAACTAACAGTCTAACTTTTCTACAAATGCTAGCCAACAGTTTTCTGAAAAATATCTCTCAGAAATATTTCTGAAGTAACTTTTTTCTGCCTATTGTGTACATTTATTGCTTAACATATAGTTAGCATTACTGCATGTGTTCAATGAAGGAATTAAGCTAGCACCTGTACAGAGAGAATAAGCACATAAATTCTTGTTTCATAGGTTAAGTGACATGCAACAGCCCTTTACCAAAAAAAAAAAACAAAAAAAAAAACTCATTCAAATAAAGTAGATGCCAACTGTGGGTTATAAAATGAAAAAGGAATCAATCAGTGTAAGAAGTATTTAATAAATTATCAGGGTGACTACAGGACTTTCACTTTTAAGCACCCAATATTAATATTTTATGAACTGTGATTTTGAATTTTCTTACATACACATAAATAAGGATCATTTCAGTAGCACACACAGCACAATTTGAATAGCAAATATCTCAATTTACATTAGCTGAACTAACAACTTTCTAACTTGCTCAAATAGAAAATCATTCTTCAACAAGCATAACCTGGCAATTGAGTGTAATTTTGTTGTTGTTGTTGTTGTTTGCTTTTTGTTTTTGTCTTTGAAGTAGGGTTTCACTCCAGCTCAGGCTGACCTGGAATTCACTATGGAGTCTCAGGGGTCTCAAACTCATGGAGATCCTCTTACCTGGGATTAAAGGCATGCAAGACCATGCCCAGGGATTGTAATGTTTTTAGGGGAAACAGCCTGCATCTGGGTGAATAGGGATTAGGAAGTAAACAAAATTCTAAAAATTCACTAAAAAATGTTCTTTTATTTGCAACAATTAAAACACACAGAACTATTCTACATGTAAGAAAAATACATGTTAAATTGTGAGTTTCTTAATCTAAACTGAAAACTGTGTACTACATACAGTAATCCAAAAGGAATGCTGCTCCCTATAAACCAGTATTCAAAGACATCTTTTACTTATGGCAAAGTGAAAATGCTAATTTCAGCACAACCTATACTGCGTGCTTCCATTTAGTCAAAACAGCTCTCTGTGGTAAGTTTTGAGAGGCAGAAGAACGCAGTTTTGAGATCAAATACATAAGGGGAATTAGAAGGGAAAAACAACTTATATTTTCTTTATATAACTGGAAATGTTAAAATTAGACCACATTCATACTGGGTTTAAAATTGGTAATGTATGAACAGTATCAGAGCAGTTTTGTTCAACAAAAAATTTTTCTTTCTGACATATTCTTTACTTCTTTACTATGTTTATTTCACATAAAAATTATTTTGATTAAAAAAATTGGCCATTCTAACTACTCTGAGAGCATAAGTTTGTGGTATTCTCTAAAATCGCAGTATTAAACAACTGTCATCACTGTCTGTTACTGAAACTTTTGAATTTTTTCAAACAGAAATTCTCTGACAATTAAGCAGTACCTGCCTACTGTGCCTTCCCCCAGACCTCAGCCCCTGGTGAAATCTAATCTGCTTAGTTCACTATGAGTTTGCTTATTCTAAATATTATATACAATTGCATTCACATTGTTTCCACCAAACTCTACCATTGTCCATAGCATCTACATGACCTTCCTATCAGAAATATGTTTAAGTTCCAACTTTCCACATGCTGACCAATACTGACTTTAAACTTCTGGTGGTGAATCTGATTGGCATTTCTCTAACACAGTGATATGTGATATCTTTGCTTGGGAGTATTGGCTATGTTATTGTCTTTTTTTGTGTGTGTGGTAGGTCTCCCTTTAGTCCAGGCTGACCTGGAATTCACTAGAATGTAGCCTTGAACTCAAGGAGATTCCCCTACCTCTGACTCCCTAGTGTTGGGATTAAAGGTGTGTAACACCATGCCCAGCTTATTGTCCTTTTTGAGTACAATTCTATTCAAGCAATTTGCACAAAAATAACTGGGTTATGTTTTCTTTGAGTAATTTTAGGAATTCATCTTCACATATTCAGGATATTAATCCTGGCAGAATTTTTCTTCAACTTCTGCAAATTATGTTTCACTTTGTAGCTTCTATCTCTTGATGTGCAAATGTTCTAACTACCAATTTACTTTTCCCTGTGTTGCTTATGGCTTTTGTATCATATATAGCATATATAAGCATCCACTGCTGCACGCAATGCAAAGAAATTGTTTCCTATATTTTCTCCTAAGAAAATTTAGTCCTTTGTTTCAGCCAATGATGCATATTGACTTAAATTTCATAAATGGCTTGAGGCAGGGGTTCAACTTCATTCTTTTACCTATGGAAATCCATTATCTCAGCACATTTTTTTTTTTCCAACTGAATGATAAAATTCAGTTGTGCACAGGCGTCTGGGTATTTCTGGACTTTCAGTTATGCTTTGGGAGTTTATGTGCTGTCATACTATGTGCCATCAGTATGACAGTACCAGCCTTGATTGTAGCTTTGCACTCATTTTGAAAATGGAAAATATGATTCCTCCTTCTGGTTCTCAGGATTGACCAGTCTACTGGAGACCTTCTAATTTCACAACCTGACAGAATTTTGCATGTGTGGAAAAGAATGCCGTCAGGATTTTTCCAAGGATTCCATTGAATCCAAAGATTGCTTTGAGTAATATCTACATTTCCCATCCCAGAGACATAATCCTCTATTTCCTCAAATTTTCAATGTCTTTCATTATGTTTTGTAGCTTTCAGAATAGAATTTGATGGTCTAGTCTGCAACTGATGAATTGATAGGTTTTAGGAATTTTCTTATAATTCTTATTTTTTGTTATTTCTTATATTTTTTCTATGTTTCTATAGTTAGTTGGTCTGTGAAGAGAAATGTTACATTTTAATTTGGATGTCCTTTATTTTTCTTGCTAAATATCTCTACATAGAACTCCTACAATGATGGAAAACAGTCATAAAAGCAAGTATTATTGTCCTCTGGAAATGCTAACATTAGTGTCTCATAGCTGCTTCTTTCCCATGATAAACTTCCCTTCTTACTTTTCTTCTATCATCAAAGGGTGTAGGATTTTGTCATCATGTGTCATGCCTCTCCTATAGAGAATAAGATGGCCACATATGTTTTCCTTCATTCTATTAATGTGTGCTACCCTGACTTTTTAACTTGGTAAGTCTGACATTCCTGACATTTTAATCTGTTCCTATAAAACCTTTAGGTTCCTAGAGTAGTAACAAATTTGGTTCTGGTCATTTCTTTTTGTGTTTTGATGTGTTTTGGGATAGTATGAGCTTGAGCTATGCTTAGCTGACATCCATCCTCATATTTTTTATCATATTCACAAGAAAATTTGTCATACTGTCAACATTTTCTTGGTTCCTCCTTTTATATACTTTATGACACACTGATCTAATAAGCCAAATTCTTCTTTTAAACTCCTCCAGTCCTTTTATTATTTTAATCTATAAATATAATAGATGTGATTCCATGCAAACCATATAACTTCCCTTCACTTAAGTATACTATTGAGGAAATGCACATACTTATAACACTAGTCAGCTCCATGAAGTTAGTGAGGGTTAAATAAATAAATCAGTGAATAAAGCAGATACAGTTTCTTTACCCAATCTATGCTAGCTATTGACAGCATCATTGTTTGTGTGTATGTGTGAGTGTACTTATAACCATTTAGCCTAATGTTTTCTTTTGATTATTTGTTGATAAACTTTTGAGCACATATCAAATATAAGGGACCTAGACTTACTAAGTGATATGATGAAGCTCGAACATATTTGTTCTAGAAAGGAATGGACTATGATGTAGACATCCAAGTTAGGTTATAATCTTTACAAAATGCAAAAATATTTTCACAGTGTCATAAGATTTGTTCAGGTACTCAGAGAGAATGCACATCACACATAAGTGTGGGCCTCAAGAGAACCACAAGTACTTTAATATAGGGAGCACCTTTTTGTAGCCCACTACATGTGTTTATAGGAAAGTGGAGTGGAAGCAGTACATCACTAGAAAAAATGTATTCATGTTTCAGACCAAAGAAGTTGTGTTGTATTTTTTGTTTGTTTGTTTTTGTTTTTCCAGATACGGTCTCACTCTAGCTCAGGCTAACCTGGAATTCACTATATAGTCTCTGGGTGGCTTCAAACTCACAGGAATCCTCCTAGCTCTGCTTCATGAGTGCTGAGATTAAAGGCATGTGCCACCACACCCAACTGTGTTGTAGTTTTATAGGAAGTGAACCTGGAATATTTTACAAAGTCATAACAATGTCTGAATGAAATTGGAGCAAATCTCATGGAAACTTCCAATTCTGTGAGGTTCAACCTTGTTGTTCATAGAGACACACGATTATTCCTGAAGCTGAGTTGCTTAGTCACAGGGTTTCAATGTTGTTACCTGGAGTCTGCCAGTTGAGAAGATACTGCCTTTTTAACAAATGAGATACTTACTTATTTTCTATTAATTGGAAAACAATGGGGTGGTAACAAAGGCTTTCCCATGCTGAGTATCCAGAAGCAGAGCATACATTCAATGTTTTTGTTTTCAGTTCAGAATAATTTATTTGTGGAAAGCAGACAGAGAGATAGCAAAAATAATTGAGAATCTCTTACAAAGAAGATTATTTTCAAAAGAGAGATTTCAGAATAATGTAAAATGAGACTTTGAGTTTTGTACCTACTACTACTGAGAAAAGTTAAATTCTCATAAAGCAATATTCTGTAATTATAATAACCATGTAAGGTAGCACAAAAAAGGCTCATCTTTACAATATTTGTTATCTTGGATGTGACAATATGGTCTACAGTGGCATCCTAATCTATAAATATTATTGGCTGTAACTAATGTCTTATAACTTATCACTCCAGAGCTCAGTTCAAACAAACATATTTAAGATTAATATGGAGTACCTCAACAGCTTGATAACTGTGAGTGACAAAAATTAAAATAGTGATGTCAGCTTTTATGATATTACTATTTTAGGCATAATTAATATGATGAGGACTTATTTCAGTGAATTTGAAGTCTATTCAAACCGCTATGACCTCTTATTAAAATTTTCCAAAATGATATCCTTTTAGCAAAAAAACAGACAAAACTCTGACATAATTGGATGAAAATATGAAAATGAAGTTGTCAGGGAAGATGGGAAAAGAACAATACAGAACCCAATTTAAAATTCCTAAGTGGGCTGGGCTGGAGAGATGATTTAGCAGTTAAGGCACTTGCCATCAAAGCCAAAGAACCCAGGCTTGATTCCCCAGTACCCACTTAAAGCCAGATGCACATGGTGGCACATGTGTCTGGAGCTCCTCTATAGTGACTAGAAGCCCTGGTGTGCCCATTCCCTCTATCTTCTGCTCTGCATCTTTCTCAAATAATAAGTAAATGCCCAAAGGGGGGGCCTACTCTTAAATGATAACTGTCTTTCTGCTCAGAATGACTAAATTATAGATGATATTTGAATAAACATAATATGCTTATCTGATTTAGTTTGGTTTAGAGATTCTGGAATTCAAAGTTCACAGTAAACTAGTTATGGTGGAGCAAATACATTAGACTAATATGGTGGCATACATCTTTAATCCCAGCACTCAGTAGGCAGAGGTAGGAGGATCACCATGAGTTCAAGTTCACCATGAGTCTACATTGTGAATTCCAGGTCAGTCTGGGCTAGAGCGAGACCCAATCTAGAAAACAAAACAAGCATTACAGTTGATTGCATCTCCTTAGAGGATTCTTTGAGGTAGGAAACTAAACAAAGAATCTGAGACATATTTTAGCAGAACTACAGTATTAAAAAATACTAATTTGTTATTAAAAAAACTCATACAGACATTTTTATCTGATTATTTTATAGACTAGTAAATCCTTTTGTCTGACTCCTTTTAAGTAACCTACTGGGGAATATAAATATCTGTAGTGGTCATTTAATTATTATGAAATCTCCTGCAGATGTGTTACTCAAGCACTAACCAACCAATGGTTAGATCACTTGCATTATTATAAAATCTCATATAAATGTGTTATTCAACCCCCTCCATGAACAGTCACATCATTTGCATTATTATAAAAACCCATATGGAATGGTCAGTCAAACACCTTTGTGAATGACAGATAATTTTTGTTAAACACAACTGAAAGGCACATAGAAATAAAGAACATAAAAGAAAAAAAAATGAATGAAGAAAAAATAAAATAAATAAATAACAAAAATGTTCTTAATATTCTATACATTGTCAAATTGTTATCCAATGGGTTCTTTGTGAAAGACAATACAGTGATATCTTTAATCTGCAAGCCTGGAGGGAAGGTTCAGTGGGGTAAGTGTGCTTCCTGCACATCATGAGTGACTGAGGCATCCCGAGGCCAGCAGAGTTGAATCTCTGAATCCAATGAAAAGAGCTGTAACTACAGACCAGTAAGTCAGAGCAGAGACCAAGGAATAGCCTGGGCTAACAGAAAGATACCAATTCCAGTATCAGGTAGAGATGATGGCTCAAACAAGAACAAAGAGAAGTGCCATAGAGCAGGACATCCCAAGCTCTCCTCCATCAAGAGCAGGCTAGCAGGCCCACTGCAGACGTGAGTGGGGCTCTACAAGGGCACATACATGTTCATACACATGCACCACACATACCACATCTCTACCGCACACACACACACAATGCCAGGTGTGGTTGTTCAGGTACACTCACCACCACTTTTTAGAAAGGGGGCGTCTCTTATGGGGCTCAGATGTTATAATTCGTCTGAACTAGCTGTCTACTAAGGGGTCCTCCTGCTCTGCCTCCGCAGGGCTGACACTGCAGGCATACTCAAAGCACCTAGCATTTTGACATGAGTACTGGGGATGAACCTCTGTTCCTCATGCTTATGAGGCAAGCATGTTACCCACAGAGTTATGTCCTCAACCCTATTTTACTGTTTTTGATTCTAAGGATAAAGATATTCACATTTAGAAAACCTAAGTCCTAAAATATTGGAAGAATAAAGTTGGGTTAGTATCCCTATAATCCACGCTTCAGGTTTCTCTAATTGAGATGTCTTTATGCTCTGCTTGTCTATATTATGTTAAAAAAGAAGTAGTTGGGGCTGGAGAGATGACTTAGCGGTTAAGCACTTGCCTGTGAAGCCTAAGGACCCTGGTTCGAGGCTCGGTTCCCCAGGTCCCACGTTAGCCAGATGCACAAGGGGGCGCACGCGTCTGGAATTCGTTTGCGGAGACTGGAAGCCCTGGCGCGCCCATTCTCTCTCTCTCCCTCTATCTGTCTTTCTCTCTGTGTCTGTCGCTCTCAAATAAATAAATAAATAAATAATTTAAAAAAAAAAGAAGTAGTTGAACTTAAAGGAATTTACTCATAGTTTGCTGAAGCTGATGTCAGAAATGTAACAGAAAACTGGGGTTCAGAATCAATACTTATTTTATAATTCTTTGAGATAACATAGTTTTCTTGAGAAATTGTATGATAATCAAAAAATCAAAACCACTAGCATTATTTTACTCAAATAATATATCTTCAGCATCTCAAAGAGGCTTGGCAAACTCCAATTTTGCATTATTCCTAAACAGAACTCCAATGTTGAGAGAGTTCTACCATCTCTCATATACTTGATATCATAGAGAATTATAGTTCACTGTTGTTTGCTTAGAACACCAAATTTCGTATAAACACAAAGGGCTTGAAGCCAGGCAAGGTGGCACACGCCTTTAATCCCAGCACTTGGGAGGCAGAAGTAGGAGGATCACTGAGAGTTCAAGGCCACCCTAAGACTACATAGTGAATTACAGGTCAGTCTGGACTAGTGAGACCCTGCCTTGAACCCCCTGCCCCCCCACAAAAGGGCTTAAATATCTTAGCATGAGTATCAGTTTCAGGTATACAATATTCTCTTAAATATTATTTAAATGAGAAAGGCAACAGGATTTGTAAACACTTAAAATAGCAAACAAAAAGCTTCTGGGGATCGAGCCGGGGTCCTTAGGCAAACACCTTAATGACTAAGCCATTTTCCCAGCCCTCAAGTATATTAACCACAGTTAATATAACTGTCATGTATTTAACTTTGATACAATTTTTGAGTCATTAAATTCATGCTCATGATGAGAAAATTGTGGCTTAGTTATTAATGGAGGGTTCCCACTAGATTTAAGGGGCCTTTCATTTTAATTTCAAGTGTTGAGTCAGACTTCAAAACTGTTAGCACCAAATCTTCATACCAACTTCTAAAATAGTTCATTCTTTATTTATTTTTATTTTTTTTTGTAGAAAACAAAAAGAACTTTCAAGGGGAAAATAAGTAGAAGCTATCTACTAGTAGAAGCAGCAGTTTTATTTTTTAGTTGGATGTGACATTTTCTGTTAGTCACCTTCCTTACACTGAACAATGTCTTCTCAATTTTGGTAGACATGGATAGTGGTAGATATGACTGCAAAAAAATGAGCAGGAATGTTTTAAAGCTGGCAGGTTTGGCTGGATTTGTAGTTGGCCTGTGCAGCTTGTTTAAGGTGTGAGGCCGTGGGTTAGATGTTTGCCACAAAACGTAAAGTAGATTGAGCCAGAAGGCCACTCAACGGAATACCTTCAACCTCTATGTCCATGTTCAAACTGCGTGAAACTTTTCTTGAAGTTCTTCCTCCTCCCCCAAAATAGTGTATCATTCTCAAACACCAAAACACACGAACTAAAGCAAGAACAAAATCCTTTAAAAATTTCAAGGAAGAAAAGGAAATAGTTGAGACACAAAGTATGGAAACTGTAAAAAAAACATTTCATGCAGTTTGGTCAAAGGCTATCATTGAACATTTTGCTATGTCCTCTGGTCAGTGCTAAAGGAGAGGAACTGACTAGGTATGAAATGGATGGGATAGAAATGAAAGGAGAAGTGAATGGGAGGCCTCCAAAGTCAGTCGAGTACATGAAAGAGTCATTCCTCTCTTTCTCTTCTTCCATTACTCCCCCCCGCCGCCCCTCTCTCTCTCTCTCTCTCTGCCTCTCTTCCCAAGAAACTCTTTAAGTGTAGTAAACATGTTGTATTATCAGTCTCTTCGAGTAAATGTTGCTTGCATCTCAAAACAAATTCTGTTTTGATAACAGCACACTTTTAATTGCCCTGACAATGAACGCTGGATAATGATACCAACTGAGAACAATAACACAGGTAAGCAGTTTGAATTCACTGGTTTCACTCTTAACGTAATTAGGATATGATAATTAGCATGGATCTCTGCTTAGATTCTGCCTCTGATTAGGAAATTACTTCTCTTGACCTGACTGATTTGATAACTGCCTGGTTTAAGAATTTGTTTTCCTGTTATATTGTCTTTGAATGATTATTACATCATAGCCAGCCCCACTGCTGCTGGGAGATGCTCAATTCGACCCTTACTTGATATGCAACACAGCGTTTTAGACTGTGTTGGCTTAATGAGTCAGATGTCATATTAGCTTCACACACAAGTTCTCATTATATTAACTCACAATTTGATCACTTTCCAATATTTATGTAAAAGCAGTTCACTCTGGAAATGTTAAAGTTAATAAAGATACCTAACTTTGTAAA
Source organism: Jaculus jaculus (assembly GCF_020740685.1). NCBI lineage: Eukaryota > Metazoa > Chordata > Mammalia > Rodentia > Dipodidae > Jaculus > Jaculus jaculus. The sequence continues at coordinate 42,356,748 of NC_059119.1, read as the reverse complement.
TTATAATTTTGTCTAACAATGATTTCATCTATTTAAAAATTCCAGTAAGATTCTAAATATTCTCCTATCAGACGTGCCTCCAACTTTTTGTACTGTTCCTCAGGCTGGACGTGTGTTCTGAGTTCTGCAGAACATCTGACTACTCTGTGCTGTGCTTTCATGTGTACTTCTGCACACTAATCTTTCCAGCTACATCAAGATGGTGTCTGTAATCTCAGTTCCTTAATGACTCCCACCACTGACCTCAAACATGGAGCTGATGCTCACTGTGCGTTTTCTTGATTCATTCATGATAAGTGTAAACTGTCTTCCATTAAACTGAGTAAAAAAAAAAAAAATCTGGCAACAGCTTCCTTCCTAATTTTACTTGTATATTATTTTCATAAATAAAATGTGACTTTGGATGTAATTGTCATTATCTATGTAACTACGTATGATATAGGCATTTGACTAAATCTAAGGCAATTAATATAACAACTAAAATCCTTACATATAACTTTTCACTTAAATATACAAATCAGATTGTTGAGTCAGTAGTTTATGTTCTAATACTACATTTTCAATGAACTTTACAAAATAGAATACTAACACTGCTACAAATTGCATTTTCCAAAGCAGTTATCAACACATCTTCATGCATTATATAATATAGCAAAATATATCAGTTACAATATTGAACCACACTACTGTTTAAAAGACATGTAAGTATTTTCTATAATTTGCTCTCCAATAATATAAAAACAGAATTTTCTAAAAATTTAATACATTCAAATAGCCAAAATATTATGAGTTTAAATCTTATACCCTGAAAGTTTTACTTTTCAAAAAAGTAATTTAATTTTAACTCAAACAAATGTGTGTTCTGAGCAAGGTTCTGAACATATCCTTTATTAGGCATCATCTCAATTTTAAATATTTTGGCTGTCTGCTTGGTTCTTTAGAAAGATGTATAGCCCTGCATTATAATTAAAATGAACACTTTGTAAATGATGGCAAAAGGAGTCAATATGACCTAAGAACACCCTGTCCTTTAGAAAATAAGCACTAAATAAATGTAGCAATGAGATGATTTCCCACATCAAACAGAAAGAGTTAGATACAATAAAAAGATTGAAAGTTACACCTTAATGCTGTTCATGTGAAGAATCGATTATTAATTTCAAGCTTTAAATGTGCATTGTTAGCATGTTTTGTCAAAATATACTTGCCCTTATTTACTCCTCAAGTGGATATAAAATTCCCTAACATCTTAAGCCTATGTTCAGATAAATCTAGGATATTTGTCAGCTTACATGAGAGTGAACATGATTATTATATCAGAATTTATGGCTCTTCCTAAAGAATAATTAATGGTTCTTTTTAAAGAAGTACAACACAACTTAAACATTTTAATCCAGGGTTACAGACAATGTAACATATGGTAAACATTTTACTCAATAGGAACTCAGATTTCTAACTCTAGTCAAGGAAATTCTATAACCTGGTTGAAGTTAAGTCTTTTAGCCACGGAAGTCCTATGTCAGTAACTACTGATCATGGGGAAAGCTGTTAATGATTTATTAAATGCTCTGCACTTCTGTCTTCCAGTAGGAGAGGGAGAGCTGGTTCAAGGGAAGTACGACACACCAGCAGGGAAAGAACAGCGTTTCCAGTACCCATGCTGCAGTCGGAGCAGCAGCAGCCAAGTGGCTGAAATCGTGAAATCAATACCAACTTCAGCCATATGGGTAGGCTCCTTCTTAATGACCAGACTGACCACTAAGCACAGGGTGCTATGTCAGCTGCAGGGGAACATCTCTCTCTTTTCTTCATTTATACTGACCATGAATGGAGATACTGGTATTTATTCTCAAATCTGTACAAATATTTGCCCAAGCAATGTGACATGACTGGAATTCTACTGGTCTGGCTGATAGTTATACCAGTTGAAAGATTCCCAAATGCTGGAAAGGTAGAGCACATCTACAAAAGTAATCACTATTTGAAGCATCAGCTAATTAAAGCAGATTTCTCCTTTAATGAAATCATGTAACAATGTTACAGAAACATGCTTTCTAAGCTAGCTCATTAAAAAGTCTATTATTAGAAAAAAAATCTTTTTCTGCCTGATAGTATACTTTTTTTCTAAACTGAAATGTATCATGGGCCTAGACTTAGGTAAACTGCTACTTTTATTTTTAAAAATATATAATTTTGGAAGTGTGTGAGATGGGCAAAGACCCTAACATAGTCTTTTCTCATCCATTCATCATCACATTGCTCAATGAATTCTTTCAAACGTCTATTACCTGTACATATGTGATTATATAAGCTATGTAAAATAATGTCGCACTAGGATAACTGTCACTTTTCCTAAAGGGGAAAGGAGAAATGATAATGAATAAGGCTGCTGTTTCAGAACAGGTGGACGAGGAGACCTTTTTAAGATGGTAATATGAGGACAAGGATTAGCTGAAACAAACAAACAAAAAAAAGAAGTTGTGCTGCCAATATCTAAAGAAAGAACCCATGTGAAAAAGGTTTTGACACAGAAGTTGACGTTGGTTATACATAGTTCATTAGATAAACTTCTATATAGAAGTTGCAATGTTTCTTACAGCTGAAGATTACAAAACTGGGTACTAACAATTTCTTTAACATTAAGAATCACAATCCATTTATCCCTCTCAGCATGCAATGTTTCTTTTCTCCACTCACAGGGTAATGTACATTGGTGCAGGATGGATTTGGTGAGAGTACAAAGGCATTGGCATTTGTGCTTAGCCAGGGGCAGAAACAAAGAGCCATCCTGACCTTACACAGACCATTAGTTTATTAAATGTATCTTTTCCAATCTTTGAGGACTATCTTTTTGTTTTTTGAGATGGTATCTCGTGTAGCCATGGATGACATTGAACTACAATTACAGGCAAGTACCGTCAAAGGTGGGTTTTCAAAACCACCTAGACATGGTATTCTTAAACCATACAGAAAGACCTATGACCACTGAAGCTCGAAAGAGCAATACTGCAAACTGTATGAATGCTCTGTATTTAAGTGGAGGAGTCAGATCATATTAACATGTATTCATTTGTTTCATATGTATGTAGACTTATTACATATGGGAGCACCCATGAATGTGTATCACTTTCTCATGAGAGCATGGAATTTGCTGTAGAATATTTAATGAGAACTTTTGTACCAAAACAGTTTCAAAAGTATACTTTCCTACAAGATTTGGTTTGGTTGTCACATCTCGACTTTATATGTTTGGGGATTTTTTGGCAAGGGGAGTTATTTATTGGTTCATTTATTTATTGAGACAGGGTCTGGTGTGGTCCAATCTGATCTTGAATGTCTCTAGGCGCAACTTTGAATTCCCATTCTCCTGCATTCAATGCCTGAGTGCTGATATAAAAACATGTGGCCCATATTTCCTGGTTTATGTAGTGCTGGGGATCAAACCAAGGCTTCATTACATTGACCAGCACTCTTAACAGCTGAGCCACATCACCAAGTTCTATATCATCTTAAAGGACTAAATAATGCTTTTAGAAGCTGTCATCGCCTTTGAAATATTCTAATGTCATACAGGTCAAATATTTAGGTAGAATAAATCTTTTTTATTAGACACTGTTTGTCGTGCTTCAATAGTATCATCTTTGATTGTGTTCAATAGTAGTATACTTAGCCATAACATAAACATATGGCCAGGATATCAATTCACAGGTATAGAGTGAGCTTTGGTAAATTAAACTATTTCAACTTATTCATAAAGATTTGCATGTTGCTACATACACCCTTCAACATTTCCCAAGATCTATACCCACAGAAACAGATGGTATAATACAGGTGAGATTTTACTGCATAAATTTACTTCATATTGTCTAAGGTCTGTCCATTAAGCAAGGAAAATATTTACCATCTCATGCTATGAATATTTAGGCAAAAGCTAACGGAAATATAATGGTGGATTCCCTATACAATTTTATAACATACAAAAATTAATAAAAATAAAATTCATCAAAAAAAATTTTATACTACTCAATCAACTAGAAGAGATCGCCATGTGATAAATATTAGTCTAAATTTTAAATTAATTGAAATTAAATTTGGCAATAGAAGTTTTGAGGGATAAAGTATATCAAATATAGTGTAAAAACTCATGAAAGACTTTTCTGAGCAGGAAATAAATGTTTCCTGGCTTTTCCCAGAGAAAGTTTTCTTCCTAAATTTATAAAATGACACTGCTATTACACCTTCAGGTTAACTCTTCATGCCCCACTTACATCAAATGTTAACTATTACTGCTTTTCAAGAGCCAAATATGGAAATCCAATCAATCAAATATTCAGACTGTGAGCAGAGTTCCCACCACCACACATGATCTGCCGTACACACATAAATCAGACATGACTCATTCACTTTTCCCTTATACATGTGACGGAACCCTTCTGTTCATCCTGAATCAGTTAAGAATAATTTGTGATGCTGAAAGGAAGTACACCATAGTTGAGCCTAAATGACCAAAATAGTAAGTCATTTTATCAGGATATCAAAACTCCAATGAGAAAGCTGTTCTAGAAGAGTAGAAACGATAACATTTTCCAGCTGACCTTTTCTTTTTATGACTAGCAAATGCTTCCACACACTGATTTTTTTTTTTCCTTCTATAAGGAAAATGGTGCCAGTTATTTAACTACAGCCAGGTTGCTTCCTTGTTAGGTCTGCTCTCTCTCTCTCCAAAATAGGTTGTGTTACAGGTCTAATTAACTACATATAGGGACCAGGTACTGAGGTGAGTGGGTCAAGGTCTATGTGATTATTTATATTGTTATCAACTTGACAGGATCTAGATTGCCTCTGAGGAATTAACTAGATTACAACAGCCTCTGAACTTGCCTCAAAAAAAAAAAAAAAAAAAAGAAAAATCTGGGCATGGTGAATCATGCTTTTAATCCCAGCAGAGATAAGAGGATTGCCTTGAGTTCAAGGCCACCATGAGACTACACAGTGAATTCCAGGTCAGCCTGGACTAGAGTGAAACCCTACCTCAAAACACCAAAAAAAAAAAAAATCTGTCCACAAATTTGATGCTGACACAAAAAAAGCCGTCATGATTGCTAACGATGGAGAGATGAGCCCACAGTTACCTCTTACTGCAGTGTCGACTGGACACTTAAGGGTAAATAAAACTGAGATTTGACATGTCACCACAACTTCCAGCTACAACCCCATCTGCCTTTGCCCTAAAAGTTTTGCCGAGCTGTGGTGGTGAGTTTTGATCACACTGATTGAACCCTTCGTAACTCTGTGCCTCCATTCTTTTGTTCCTCGGACAGGAATTCCTTCATCTCCTCACTTGTTTTATTCTTTTTCTGCACTTTCCCACTTGGAACTGGACTTCTGTAAAATTTCAACACTCCCTTACTGATTTCAGTGCAATTCAAATATTTTTTAAGTATTTTCATTGTACTAAGGCAAGCAATTACAGCTTCTTATCTCAAACGATGTATGTGAGAAATGAGGGAGTATCTTACTTTTGGAATCAGAAAAAGGACAGCTTTCTAAAAGATTTTTAAAAATAACTGTATTTATGGGCTGGAGAGATGGCTTAGCGGTTAAGCACTTGCCTGTGAAGCCTAAGGACCCCGGTTCGAGGCTCGGTTCCCCAGGTCCCACGTTAGCCAGATGCACAAGGGGGCGCACGCGTCTGGAGTTCGTTTGCAGAGGCTGGAAGCCCTGGCGCGCCCATTCTCTCTCTCCCTCTATCTGTCTTTCTCTCTGTGTCTCTCGCTCTCAAATAAATAAATTAAAAAAAAAAATCTAAAAAAAAAAACAAACTGTATTTATTTATTTTTTAACCAAAGAGAGAAATATATATAGAGAGAGAATGAGCATATCAGGGCCTCTAGTCACTGCAAAGGAACTCCACATGCATACACAACTTTGTGCATCTGGCTTTACATGGGCACCGGAGAATGGAACCCAAGTCATTAGTTCTGCAGGCAAGTGCCTAAACTGCTGAACCACCTCTCCATCCCCAAAAGATTTTTATTTTAAAAGCTATCATTTGTAGATTTCCAAAATCACATTTTTAATAAAATGACTAATAAAACAGATGCATGCTTTCCTAAGGAATGATAATATAAATTGAAAAGGAATATTATTTAATTTCTGTTACCCAGTTGTATTACACCTTCTATGAGATCATCACCGAAATGTTGTAAGGCCAAAAAATCATTCTATTGACAATTTTATATAAAACTAATCACTTAATATGAATTTTTTTGGTTTGAAAATATTTTTATTGATTACTCCCCAAATAGTAATTCCAAAAGCATATTTAAGTGTTCATGGAGGATATGAATAGTCAGGTATTGTATAAAGCATAAAATTTTAACCAAAAAACAGAAACTAAACAGGATCCATCGAAGATTTCTGTTCATCATAAAAATATGTCTAAGGGGTCTGAAGAGATGGCTTAGCAGTTAAGGTGTTTGCCTGCAAACCCAAATGATCTCAGTTTGATTCTCCAGAACCCACAGAAGCCAGATGCACAAAGGGGCAAATGCACCTGGGGTTCCTTTGCAGTGGCTTGAGGCCTGGCAAGCCCATTCTCTCTCTCTCTCCCTCTCTTTCTCCCTCTCTCTTTCTCCCTCCCTCCCCCTTTCCTTCTCCCTCTTTCTCTCTCTCAAATAAATAAACAAAATATATTTTAAAATATGTCTAAAGAGTCATACTAGGTTTTCAGTATAGTACCTCTTTTGAGAAGAAAATTCCAGATTTCTGTAGACAGATTGAAATTACTTTCCAATATAGATATATGAAAGAAATGTCTGTCAAACAGTGAGCTAAGACGTCTGAATGCAGACACAACTTTCAGAAGACAACAATGTATTTTTCTATGCAATATTTGCCAGAGAACTACTCAGCAGAGATATACATAAATAAAACTTAACTATAGACACAAAACAAATGAATCTTATTGTGCAAGAGTGGGTTACATTTTAACACCAATTTGCACATATATGGAAGGCTCCACAACCCAAACACAGCAGCAAATCCACATCAGTATTCAAATTAGCAGAGCCGGGCTGTAGTTGCTCCAGTGTCATCACTGGAGCAACCACAAGAAGGCCGCTGAAAATGCTTCATACACAATTGACCTCAGAGGGAAATACAACTTTGACAACAATGAAGAAAAAGGGGTAAGGACAATCTTCATACTATACTGTGTTCATTAAATTCCAGACTCCACTCTACCTATTTCTAGGTCTTGTGATGTATTTCATTCATAACCAGTGTTAGTAGAATTGACACCCACTTCACACCAGCTGCCAACACTGTGTAAGGACGTCTCTGTGAAAAAAGAGGCTACGTGGAAAGAGGAGCTGGTCTGTGGAACTGGGGTGGGGAAGGGAACTGATGAGGATAATGGAAGGGGATTATGATCAGATTAAGGTATGTTCATGTATTAAATTTCTCATTAAAAAAAGATCAGCAAAATAAATAAAAAAATAAAAGCAAACAGGTAAACTATTTTTTAAAACTTCTTTTAAAAAGGGGGTTTGGAGGGCTGGAGAGATGGCTTAGCGGTTAAGCGCTTGCCTGTGAAGCCTAAGGACCCTGGTTCAAGGCTCGGTTCCCCAGGTCCCACGTTAGCCAGATGCACAAGGGGGCGCACATGTCTGGAGTTCGTTTGCAGAAGCTGGAAGCCCTGGCACGCCCATTCTCTCTCTCTCCCTCTATCTGTCTTTCTCTCTGTGTCTGTTGTTCTCAAATAAATAAATAAAAAATTAAAAAAAAAAAAAGGAGGGTTTGGAGGCTGGAGAGATGGCTTAGTGGTTAAGGCATGTGCCTGCAAAAGCCAAAGGACCCAGGTTTGATTCCCAGGACCCACATAAACCAGATGCACAAGGTGGCGAATGTGTCTAGAATTTGTTTGCAGTGGCTCAAGGCCCTGGCGTGTCCATTCTCTCCCTCTCTCTCTCTCCCTCCCTCCCTCTCTCCCCCCACTCTCTCTCTCTGTCTTCTCTACCTTTCTTTCTCTGCTTACAAATAAATATATATATTTTTTTTTTTAAAAAGAGGGGTTGTGGAGCCAGGCATGGTGGTGCACACCTGTAATCCCAGCACTCAGGTGGCAGAGGTAGGAGGATCTCTGTGAGTTCAAGGCCACCCTGAGACTATAGTGAATTCCAGGTCAGCCTGAGCTAGAGTGAGACCCTATCTCGGAAAATAAATAAATGAATAAATAAGTAAGTAAATAAGTAATACAAGCATGAGAACCAGAGTTTGGATTCCTCTTTGAAGAAGTGCTGCCTCCACCCTGACCCCCACCCAATACTTCGCTGATATATAAAGAAAATCTGTGGAAAGACAGAGGAGGTGAAGTGCCATAAAGTTGACAAACCATATCTATATTCTTGTTTAAGGTGCTTTGTTTGACATAACATCATGTAGGCAATATTACAGAAACTCTGTGATCTGGCAGAAGTAAGTCAAATATAGGAAAGTTAGCTTAAGAAGCACAAATGCCAACTCTCTAAAACCTTCCACACCAACACAATGAGCAGGATATTTTAAAGATAACTATGACAGTGTATCAAGCATCGCGGGAGATACAGAACATGTGATTTCTGGCACACGGGTATTTTAAAAATGTGCACTGAAAACTGAAGGAGAGAAGAAAGATAGCAAACAAGAGTATATTTGTATGTACTAAGTATCTGAATATAAAATAATCAAATGATTAGTGAATCGATAATAACACACATGATATGAAGAAAAACTATGCAATATAAGCATGCTTCCATGGCAACTAGCATGAAATTCAAACTTTCAGCACCTGAATTTGCTTTTAGCCGGCAGGAATCAATACAGCAATAATGACGACAAAGCTGGATATATGAGGCATTATTGATCCCAAACATTTTAAGCTGCAGCCTTCCTCAGAGCCCACATTGCATTACAATCCAACCATCCAAAGGAAGAGTCTGACATTCACCTTTTAATCCATCAACCTAAAATCCTAACTTTGAACTCAGATTTAGCCTCTTATTGAATTTGTCAGGTCTAAATTTCACTTGAATTATAATGGTTTTAGTTAATATCAATTATAGGGAAAAGCATTTAGAAAACGGATGTTGTCTGAAAATGATGAAGGAAAATACAGGTAACCCCTGAACTGGAAATCACAATGACTGACTCAAGAAGTCATGAACCAATATCTTTGCTGGCGTCGGAGTTCTATATCAAGTCACTAGACAGAGGACCCTTAACTATTATAAAAATAAAAGTATATGGTTTAGAATTCATGTGAGAGGCCAAAAGGAACCCTTTGCATTTCAACTAATGGGCATTCCATGATCACCATATAAGCCAGGGAGTCAGAAAGGCAACTGAGGGATCACGCAACGTAAGAATGAGATGATGCAGGCGGGCACTGGGGCTAGAATGAAATCACTAGAAGTGAAAAGGAGTGGACATTTCCCCTAAGAACTAAAACAGTGGAACTTCAACACAATTACCTAACTTCAACACAATTACCTCCGCAAGTCTCTTCTCGTGTTTTTCTGCTGAGGAGGGTCTTCCCTCATAATTTCATGTAACAACTACACCTACTTTCTTCCTTCATCAGATCATTCATACCCTAGAAATGGCTGTATGAATCTTTGTGGAATATATCAACTTCTGACACACTATCTGATTATTCATTTCTTTTATTAATGACTGGTTCACAGTTTGATTTTTTTTTTTAATTTAATTTATTAGTTTTCTTTTCAGTAAATACAGGCAGTTTGGTACCATTGTTTAGGCTCATCTGTGATCTACCCCCTCCCATTAGACCCTCCTTGTTATTGAAAATGGGTCGTGCATTGTGGAGTTAGCCCCCAGTTATTAGTATGATAAATGTCTCTGAGAATCATGACCCAACATGTAACTCTGACATTCTTTCCGCCCCCTCTTCCGCAAGATTTCCTTGAGCCATGTTGGGTTCATTTTTGGTCTGCTTCAGTGCTGAGGTGTTGGGGGCCTCTGAGGCTCTGGCTCTCTGATTTGGTAGGAGTTGATTTTTCTCTGCATTGATCTCCTTCCCCTTTGTGCTGGCATCCAGTTCACAGGAAAACATCACCCTTGCTTATTTCGCCAGTTGTCCTTAGTTTCAGTACCCAAACACAAGCCCACTCTACAATATCAAGCTACCATCAATCACGGGGTATAAGAGGGCCTACACCTATCAAACTGTCTATCAAAAAAGTAAGTGTTATCTCAATTTTCTGGGTGCTAACTTACTCTCCGTTGGAGAATCTGCTTCTCTTTTCCAGATAGATGCAGATCCTAAGAAGAGAGCTGCCCCAACATACCTCAGAAGGGGCCCAACTGAAACTAAGCACAGTTTGATTTTAAGTGCAATGATTTTGGTAAGTTTAATTCTCAGGTCCCTGGAGCCAAACAAAGATTCAACAAGTTTCACATAGAGTAAACTGAAGGACTATTTCAAAAAAAAAAAAAAATCAAACATCAATGAGGCAACATCAATTATTTTTTAAATTACTTTCAATGATAGTTACTAATATTCTGGCTTAAAATTCACAGGCAATAAAAATTGAATGTGATCTCAAATTTTATTATTTCAAAAGGAAAGCTCAACAACAGTTGAATCTCATAGGACAGACAACATGAAGAAAATTCAACTTGTAGATTAGAAAGCAAAAATAGGGGCTGGAGAGATGGCTTAGTGATTAAGTGCTTACTGTGAAGCCTAAGGACCCTGGTTTGAGACTCGATTTCCCAGGACCCACGTTAGCCAGATGCACAAGGGGGCACACACGTCTGGTGTTCGTTTGCAGTGGCTGGAAGCCCTGGAGTGCCCAATCTCTCCCTCCCTCCCTCCTTCCCTTCCTCCCTCCTTCCCTCCCTTCCTCCCTCCCTCTCTCTCTCTCTCTCTGTCACTCTCAAATAAATAAATAAAAATGAACAAAAAATATTTAAGCAAAAATCTAAGGAAACTGCTCATAGTCTATATTTTGATTAGGAAACAGGAATTATACCAATACTGTTTCTAATTTATATTCTGTAAATTGGTTTTCTCTTAGAGATTCTGGGTATTTAAAGAATGACTTCATCTATCATTGCTGCATGTGGGTAGAAAAGAAGATGGACGTAATAAAGTTGAACAACCTATCTGTATCCTCTATGTGGTTCTTCAAAAGAAAACTATAGCCATCAGAACTGGGAAGTTTATATAAAAATCTATTCCATACTGGGGGATGGTGGTGCACACCTTTAATCCCAGCACTCGGGAGGCAGAGGTAGGAGGATCACCATGAGTTCAAGACCACCTGAGACTACATAGTGAATTCCAGGTCAGCCTGGGCCATAGTGAGACCATACCTCAAAAAACAAAAACAAAACAAACAAAAAAAAAATCTATTCCTTTCTTTTTCTTTAGAAGGCCTAACAACAGCTGTTGAGTAGATGTCTTTATGAGATTACAATGAATTTGTAAATGCCATTAATGACCATTATTAATATTAGTAGTGTCTAAAAGTATTAAAACATGGGTAAGAAAACAAAAGTTAATTTATCATCAGAAATATTCATCATACCAAAACATTTACTCATTCTGCTCATAAGGATGAAGTAAAACTCAGATTTTCAAAATGCTAAATCACATTTAGAGTCATGGATACAGTAAAAAAAAAAAAAAAAAAATTAAAAAGTTTTCTCAGGAACTGAAACACCAAAACAACAAAATGGTGACATCACAAGCATTAAGGAGCTGGATCTCCACACAAAGATCCAGCCTCAAGAAGAAAGTTTCAAAACCATACCAGAAATCATTTGATTTTGAAAACTAGTCCGACTGTGAAAAGTCAGTATCGGTTAACCGTGACTCTACTTGCATTTGTGGAACATCCTTGACTGTGAACCTGTGCATTCCGGACATGAGCCCAGCTGGGAATGCTCCCAATGCAGCCCAGCGCCCAATGACAACAGAGCGTGGCCCCACTATGTGACCTGCAGAGGTCAGTGTCTTCATTACTTTCTCACGTACCTACAGTGAGCCAAATATCATTATACTTGCACCTCAGAGTTATGGGACTATGGAAAAATAGCTGGCCAAGGTGACACAGTACTGGAATCACATCACTTGGAAGGCTGAGGCAGAAAGATCCTGAGTCCTACACCACTAAGGAATGCTTAGCAAGTTCTCAGCCAGTTTATGCTACATGGTGAGGCTTTGTCTCCCAAAGCAATAGGAAAATAGATTACATATAAATGTACTGTTTTAATCTATAACTTCACCTTGGTCAGAACTACTAATTCTGGTACAACTGAAAAGAGATGAAGAATGGAGGAGTAGGTAGATAGAACTACTGAAAAAAAACTTCTGATCTTCCTGCCTCAGCCTCCCCAGTGCTGGGAAACAGCATGAATGGTCTTTGTGCGTGCCTGGCAAGCATTCCATCAACTGAGCCACATCCTCGCCTCCAAGAGCAGGTGCTTGTTTCTGCTGATGAGCGTACAGAGCGATAGTACTACCTATACATGTGTTTAAGTGTGTATTTATTCCAACTCAGCAGGAAGATATTAAAAGGACAGAACTGAAGAGATGGCTTAGTGGTTAAGGCACTAGCCTGTGAAGCCTAAGAACTCAGGTTCGAACCTCCAGGTCCTACAAGTTAATTTGTAGTGGGTGAAGCCCTGGTGTGCTCATATCCACCCCCCTATGACTCTCTCTCTCTCTCTAACATTAAAAATAAATAAATAAATAAAAAGAATAAAAGGATAACATAAATAAGACACATGAAGCTATTTAAATTTAGAAAGGACTAAAACTTTAATCTCATATGAACTGGTTACTCAGATTAGTTTAGGGGTCCTATTAAAACCTCTTTGTGTTTTCTACTTTCCAGGTATTTGGCACTCAGACTACCATAAACTGTTTTTATCATTTCTTTATAGGGTTGTTGACCAATATGAGTTCAACCTAACTAGAAGAAGACAGTAATCACATTCAAAAATGTTTTGGTTCTCACTTCCTCTCTCCTCTCTGATAAATAAATAACAATAAATTTTAAAAAGGAGGGGGGCTGGAGTGATGGCTTACTGGTTAAGGTACTTGCCTGTGAAGCCTAAAGACCCAGGTTCAATTCTCCAGTTCCTACATAAGCCAAATGCACAACATACTGGTGCCTGAGTCTGGAGGTTGTTTCCAGTGGCTAGAGGCCCTGGTATGCCCATTCTCATTCTCTCTCTCGCTCTTTCTCTCTGTCCCTAACAAATAAATAAAAACAAATTTAAAATATGATTTTCTATTTCCATTGAGTTGATGGTCTCAAAGACAATTTTATGTTTAAAGAAATACTTTTAGTAGGAGAATAATTAGTAGCAGTAGTAGTATTGGTGTGTGTGTGTTGTGTGTGTGAGAGAGAGAGAGATCACTCTTGGCTTTTAATATAACCCTCTATCATACCACCCTCTAATTTGTCCCAAGGGATTTTCAAGTCACCATTTTCTAAAAAGTAGGACCTGGCTTCCAAGCAGCAACTAAACAAACAGAAATCGAGAAAGACACATGGACTTTTTTTATTGCTTCCAAAATGAATGTCTATAGGACTGCTTGTACCGCCTGCTCAGTGGCAAGCCTGGCATTTGCTGGTGAAAGCACACGATTCTCTCCACTCAGTGTGCTCTTAGGCAAAGGGAGCTGCGCCGGCAAAGCCAGAAATGCTGCTCACCATAGGCCCTCGGGGCCCTAAGATAGTCTTAAGGTAAAATTGAACTCGCATTATTAACTCCTTTGGAACAATGAAATTTGGAGCACTTGAACGTAATCCAAACATTCAAATGCTGACTGTAGTCCTTAGATTAATAATATCTAGCAACAGTTTTCAAGTATTTCTGAAGTAAAAGACCCTTGCTATATACAAATTCTTGGGAGAAAATTCAGTATTAAAATAGATAAAAGGTTACTGTCTGATTCTGGACAAGGCTCAGAGCCCGGCCCTCACTGAACTTTGAACCTTCAAAGTGGTACACATACATCTACCCAGAGCCATCAAATTCCATAAAGACCACCTGAAATCGATTAAGTTCATGCCATCTTTATAAATTGAAACTGAACTATATAATTTCTTTCATAGCAGGAATATTACTCAAAAGTAGTACAAATCAGGGCGGCTGGGCTAATAAATCTAGTGGTGTTGAATGCATTTATCCTTGGCATCCCAGTTCCTTTCTCCAAGGTCCTAAAACTTAAGACGCTCTCTTGTAGTCCCTAAGTAGTACGCATCCCTCTGTGATTATTTCGATGTGGGAACAGAAGTAGGGTTACAATGGTCATTTCTTATGTAGACACTGGATTGGTGTGAAAGCCTGTAGGGAGAAGGCCATGCCGTGTAGTGCAAGCTGTCAAATATTACACCTGCAACTACTTCTTTTACTTGCTCATTAATGCTGAACAAAACAATTCTTGGTTTCTTCATTAATAAAACAATAGACATGTACCGTGTGGCCTGGCCTTTCTTTTTAAAGTGGTTTTTAATTCATCAATATTTCAATGTTGATGCTTTTTTTAGCTGGGTTGAAATAAGTTTAAAATTCACATGTTCCTCTTCTACAGTGTCACCCTATCCTGCTCCTCATCCCTATGCTGAGGACCTTGTTTCTACTTTCACCTATGTGTTGACGGTACTTATTTACCTTGGAGTCTTCTAAGATGAGAGTTCTGCAAACTACTTCACAGCATGATCCTTCTAGGTACTTAACACTGAGGCCCTTAGTCACCTTCAGCTCCTGCCTGTCACCTGTCACCTCTAATTCAACTCCAATGTCTTGCTTGACTGATTTATTAAACATTTACAATACAAAGAGCATAATAAAAAGAGTAAGACCCAGAGCATGCAATGAATGAACTTTAATTTTTCACCTGTGATACCTCTTTTTTAGTATTATCATCTCAGTTCAGAGCCCTTCAACTTTTATCTAAACTGGTTAACAACTCATCATCTCCTGATGATTCCATCCTTCTTCAACACACTAATTTACAACCTGACATTAACATAGCTC
The DNA here is from genome assembly GCF_020740685.1 of Jaculus jaculus. Taxonomy (NCBI): domain Eukaryota; kingdom Metazoa; phylum Chordata; class Mammalia; order Rodentia; family Dipodidae; genus Jaculus; species Jaculus jaculus. Next base: position 42,341,688 of record NC_059119.1, on the reverse strand, counting down.
TGTTTAAAAACTTATTTTATTTATATATAAAATAAAGTCAGACAGAGAAAAAGAAAATGAGTATGAGTGCACCAGGGCCTCCTGTAGCTGCTATCAGACTCCAGCTGTATGCACCACTTTGTGCATCTGGGTTTATGTACTTACTGGGGAATCAAACTTGGGCCATAAGACTTGGCAAACAAGTGCCTTTAACCGCTGAGCCATCTCTCCAGCCCAAGATATTCCTAAAGGGGGCTTTGCCAATGCTCTGACCCACACAAATGTACTATAAGTATGATATTGGGTCTGAAGTTTCCAAACCTAAGTCATAGACTGAGACACTTGGGCATCTGGCAAGTGATATACACGCATGACTCTCATTTGAGTGATAACAGTTATAGAGTATATGGAGGTCCAGAGAATTCCATAGAATGCCCACTATGTACAACTATAGATGAGAATGCTCAAAGTTCTTTGTTTCAAATCTCCCTTCTAACTACTCCCTCCCATGGTCACGTTTCCCATGGAGTTTCAACTTCTCATGATGATGTTCCTCTTGCCCAGTGCTCTCTTACCCAGTGACTCTATCATCACTGTTCTTTTCTTCAGAAACATCTTTCTGTTGAAGCTTTCCTTCCTTCAGTAAGAACTTCTCCAGTGCCTTTCTAGGTGGCCACTCTGCTTTATATATCACTCATATGGACAGAACTTCATAAATAATGTGCACCTAAATGATGCATATTGATATGAAAAACTGACAGAATAAATTACTTGACACTACTGAATACAACTATTTTGTCTTGATGATTTAGAAAGAGTCTAGTGAGTGCTTGTCTACATTTCTTAAGTCATGTTTGGAACCTGAGAATATTCCAGAAGGAAATATTTTGCAAAGAGATATCCAGTATATTCTAACTGACACATCTGAAAGTCTGGGAGTGGTCCTACCACACTTTTATCTAGTAAAAACATCAAATGGATGGACAGCATATTTACAGAGGATACTGGGTAATGATTATATGACAAAATAGTTTTATTGCAGCTACAGGCCAGAATTAACACCAAGTTATTTCCCTCCCCACACCTTCTCTATACATTGTAAATGATACCCTTCCATAAAACACTTGTAATGGTAACACTAGAATCTTTTTTTTTTTTTTTTTTCATTTTAGTCTTCCTTTCACTCCTATTCCTATTCAGACAACAAATCCCACAGGATCTATCACCCGCCATATATCCTGTGAATTCTTTTCTTCATCACAGGTGCTCAAAGATTTTCTGTTAAGTTCTTGGTATCTTCTGTACCAAATCCCAGTTGTTTTGCTTCTTTTTTCCTTCTTGTTTTATATTCACCACCTCCTGTATCGTTAGTATGAACTTTCTAAAAGGCAAAGTCAACCATCTTCCTTGAGCTTTTCATAATGTTAATCCATATCTATTTTCCAGATTTATCTTTTAGGCTTCCTTTTGCAGTCATATTCTGCTCTTTCTAGTTTTTAGACTAAGCACTTCTCTAACATGTTCCAAGATATTTTTTATTCTTCCACCAGAACTATTTTTATGTATAGAAGACCAAAATGGTGGCACCCACAAATGTCCACTTTCTAATCCTCAGAAATTTAGAATTAATTAGAATAAAAGACAAGGCAATTAATTTTGTAAATGTAATTTTAATTGATAGTCACTTGACTTAAAAACAGGGAATGTAGCCTGGATCACCTGAGTGCAATTTAACCATACATCTCTTATAAATAAGACTGAGAAAAATATGATCACAAATGGTCATAGCGATGTAAGGTTGCTGGTTCTGAAGACAGAGAAAGAAGGTCACCAGTCAAAGCACTTGGATGGCCTCAAAAATGAAGAAGGGAGGACACTAATGTTAGCTTGGGACAGGCTCCCAAAGTGGAGTCACCAAGGACAGCAGGATGGCAACAGACATAGGAAGTGGATTATCCACATTCCTCAAGAAACCACCCAGCCCTTATCCCTTCCTTGCCTAACAATGCCTCAGGTCATGGTTTCCTGCCCCTTTACCTCATAAATCCCTGCTCACTATTCTGGTCTCACACCCTGACTATTTGTTCTTTTCCCTTCCTCACCTTTCCCCACCTGAAAAGCCCTATAAAGCACATTATCTGGAAACTCAGGTTGGCTGTGCTCTGTTCTTGTGAACAGCTGGTGTCCCCCCCACCCCCCGAATAAAAGCTTTCATTTTTGCCTCACAATGGTTTGCATGGTCTTGGACATTCCTGAACCTTACAAGTACTTCTTTCCTAGAGACTGCTCTAGGGTTGTCCCAGTGAGAACTATGTTGGACTTCTGACCTACAGAAAGTAAGATGCAAACAACCCCTGGTGAACAGACCTAAGGGAAGCCATCTTAGGCCACTCAGCCATCTTGACATTCTCAGGAGCCATAAAAGATTGAAGATTAGTACAGAGCATTAATTATAAGAATGAGCATGGGTCCCAGTAAGGCATCTGGTGTCTGCTCTCACCCTGAGGTCAAGATGTCCTGATATTTGGTATTTGCTTTGTACCTGATGCTAACTGCAAAAATTCTTTTGTAATCATGTTTGCTTGCTCTTGCTAAAGACAATTGTAGATGTAGAGTAGCTAGGGGGTTTTTCAGATCATTTTAAAGGAATGTAGTTTTTGCCTTTAAAAACTCATTAAAAGATGGGGCTGCCAGCCAGTTTAATAAAAACTCCTCAGGTGGTCTTCTGTTCATTTTTGTTCTGGGACTCACTACAAGGTAATAAAGGTGCATTGCTTAAAATTCTAATTTGTGATTTTTTTTGTTTTGGTTTTTCGAGGTAGGGTCTCACTCTAGCTCAGGCTCAGTAATATGGAATTCACTATGTAGTCTCAGGGTGGCGCTGAACTAACAGCAATCCTCCTACCTCTGCCTCCTGAGTGGTGGAATTAAAGGTGTGTGCCACCACGGCCGGCTTTAATTTGTGATAATTTATATGACCTTAATAGAACATTGGCAATCATTCAACCATCTCATTGTAGTGGACAGCCATGATTTCAATGAAATTAAGCTACTGGGCAATGTTCATCCTTGTAAGTAACTCCTATTATTATTGTTAACTGCTGATGAAACTTGTATATCAAACTATCTCCACTTACTGAGCTATACACGTGTGACAGACAGCTTGCCCTCTTTACTTTTGATGCATGATTCCTCGGTAGGACACTTAGTGAACAGTTTTTGGTAATGAGTGAAAGTAGAAGTGAACATGGATCTTTCTTGAAATTCGCTAACATGATGAGCTATTGAACAGAGAACGAACTGGGCAACAAAAAAGTTCAGTGTGAGTCAACACGTACACATGGACACACATATGTGCAAGCACATAACACACATACGTGCACAGGCATACAGTTTACTGTGTCCTGCTCAGGTATTAAGAACACTGAGTTTAAGAGCTGTCCTGACAGCTAAATCACAGTCAAGACAGAAATGATTCTCAACGAACTAGAAAGTAATACAACATTGTTTGGGATACGGTAAGAGTCCAAGATGTGAATGTTGGGAAAGAAAGCTCTAGGTTTGAGTGTGAGAGCAAAGGAGGTCTGTATTTGTAGAAACCATTGATTTATTTAAGTACATACAGAGCTAGACATGTTGTGCTTACCTCTAGCAAAACTGGAAATACAGGATACAGCACATTCAAGAAACTCTGTTAATGTCTTAGGATACAACAACAACATGGGGAATTGATGATTTCATCAAGCACATTTTGAATAAAGTAACAAACACTTTAATAATGACAATACTTCTTACAAATTGTTACTTTATGAGACAACTTTACTCTGCTTCTGAGCTCACAAACTTGAGTTTTAGATTATTATGGTTAGAGATTTTGTTGAGAGAACACTGAACTAGAAAATTTTTAAAATTTTGGCCACAGTTATGGTTCTACTATTTGTTAACTGCGTAATTTCCTTTCTCAAAAAATCTTGAATGATTTTCTTATCGTGCTGAATTTCACAATTATCTTAGTTTAAAACATATGCATTCATGGTTCCAGCCCCCACCATCCCCAACAAGCCTTATTTGCTCTGTTATAATTATCTCTTTCTCTCTTAACTTTCATATAATTATTAACTCTCCCAAACACACTCAGGCAGGGAACTCAAGGACAGGAAGGGATTATGGATTTTTTTTTTCTTTTTAGCATATAGTGCCTTTTAATGAAGAAAAGCAATTAAGCAAAACAAGTCAAAGGCTAGGGGAGCTTTTCTTCACTGAGCAATTAGAACAAAAACCTTATCTGATTTATGCTAAAACTGGTTCACTGTAAACAGGATTTTAATATCCTAATAAAGGAAATGAAACTGTAAGGCAAAGGACAACCTTTTGCCTTTGTTATGTAGAGCCAGAGAAGACTCTCAAAATCATCACCCCTTAGTCAACATTTCTATGCTCACCTAGGCACAATGTGAGGCTTTTTTTTTTTTTTTTTTTTTTTGGTTTTTCAAGGTAGGGTCTCACTCTGGTCCAGGCTGACCTGGAATTAACTCTGTAGTCTCAGGGTGGTCTTGAACTCATGGCGGTCCTCCTACCTCTGCCTCCCGAGTGCTGGGATTAAAGGCGTGCGCCACCACGCCCTGCACAATGTGAGGCTTTTTGTTGCTGTTGCTTTTTCATTATTTAACAATAGAAGGGAAGAAAAGTATTACCCAAGATTTGCAATTTCTCACTCTCCCTAACACCTTACTTCCTTGATCAACACCTACTCCTCAAAGAGCTTAAAAACCAGGTATACAAATAATATGTATCTTGAATTTTATCTTTTCTTTATATGGTTCAAAATGTTATTTTAAGGCGCATGCCTTTAATCCCAGCACTCAGGAGGCAGAGGTGGGAGGATCACCACGAGTTCCAGGCCACCCTGAAATACAGAGTGAATTCCAGGTCAGCTTGGGCTAGAGTGAGACCATACCTCGAAAAAAACAAAAAGCATCAAAATAATGTTATTTTATCTTTTCCTTGAAAATGATTTCAATTTCTCTGAATCATCAATAGATAACCTAATACTCTACCACATCTTTCAATTGAGCGTTTTATTATTCTCCAGAAATATATTACATATTTTAACTTAATCTCCACCAAAAAATACAGGTAGATATTTCTGCCTGCATTTCACATATACAGAAAATATTGGATAGGCCAATTGCCATTACTAAAGCTGCACTGCTAGTCTGTAGACAGTTTGCAGGTGGATCTATGCCTTGCTTTGAGATTATCTCCCACTTTAGTGTCTGTCCTCAGTACAAAAGTAGAAAAAAAACTCTTGCCTTCCACGTCCTCACATTAAAATTGCAGTGACTGGGGCTGGGGGATGGCTTAGTGATTAAGGCTTTTGCCTGCAAAGCCAAAGGGCCCTGATTCAATTACCCGGGACCCATGTTAACCAGGTGCACAAGGGGGTGCATGCATCTGGAGTTCGTTTGCAGTGGCTAGAGGCCCTGATGTGTCCATTCTCTCTCTCCCCCTTTCTCTGTCAAATAAATAAAAATAAAATATTTTTAAAAATTGCAGTGACTGAAAAGTAATAAACAATACAATTTGGTAATTTTATTACAGAAGTAAGTATTAGTTCTAATATTACAGAACACTTTTAATTATTTTGATGCACAGTGTCAATGTATTTAATGGTTGTTATTTACAGGTGTCATAAGTAGGTAATTCTTGACCAAATAATAAGATCCAAGTTCACTTTCTTTGTGACTCATGCATCAGCCATGATGAGCTAATGGCTTCCACTTCTGCAGAAACCTCACTATGACTAACTCAAAGGCTGCACAATGTCATCTAATAGGTGTCACACACATTAAAATGTACTTGTCTATTATCCCATATCACCAGATAAATGCCTAAGGAGCTCTCTCTCTCTCTGTATGTATGTATATATATACATATATATATATATATATATATATATATATATATATATATGTGTGTGTGTGTGTGTGTGTGTGTGTGTATATGTATGTATATATATATATATATATATATATATATATATATATATATATATAAAACTTTTGAATATTTTATGTAAATTTTCTGAGGCAGGACCCTGAGAGATTCTTTTACCTCTGGGGAGGGGTGATTCCCGGTGGTCGTTCAAGTGTCCTGACCCTCAGAGCACGCACACAGGAGCTCGCATAGACCCTGGACATGCTCTACAGCTGCCACCAGGGCTTTCCCACATCTTCTCTCCGGGGAAACACATAATCTCTCAATAGTCACTGGCCCTGACATGAGTTTGGATTTATTACTTTCATTCAGCACTCCGCTGCTTCTTGCACACACACCTCATTTAACCACTTCCTTTATAGGATTTTCAAATTATATTTACCTCCATATCATTTCAATGCCTGGGTCAATCATTTATTTATTTTTTAATAATTTTTTGTTTATTTTATTTGAGAGCGACATGAGAAAGTGGCAGAGAAAGAGAGAGAGAGAATGGGCACATCAGGACCTCCAGCCAATGCAAACGAACTCCAGATGCATGTGCCACCTTGTGTATTTGGCTTACATGGGAACTGGGGAATCAAGCCTCGAACAGGTATCCTTAGGCTTCACAGGCAAGAGCTTAACAGTTACACCATCTTTCAAGCCCTGGGTCACATTTCTGTCATATCTCAGACATTGTATTGTCTATGCTTTTTAAATATACTCCAAGTACTAAGCTACCAGAGCTGGCCTACTCCAAGATGCATGGTGTTTGCACAAATGACATATTCCTATTTACTGCTCTCCACAACAATCTCTAGAGAAATAAAATAAAATGAAATGTTGATATAATCAGTTTCCATTGTACACATAGATGTTTTGGAGAGACAATTTTTGTGGGCTCAGTATTTTTGTTCAGCCTTAATCTCTTTATCACAGTCAATTATTGAGACTGATCCTAAAATATATTGCAAAGAATTCATGGTTAACATTCAAAAAAATCCAAAATTGTCATATATTTATTTGATTTTTGCTTTTTTCTCTTAAAAAATCTGAACTTCACATGACGAATGTTTTGAGGACCTTAATAGCAAGGTCTTGTGGGGGACCACATTAGACAAGTAGGTTTTGGAGGCAGACGGAGATGCCCCGCCTATCTCAGTTCACCCTACCTGCTTCAGTTGCTAAGATTCAATGTCTGCCCATCTCACCCAATCAGATCTCTCTGGAGCATGCGCCCTGCCCAAGGGTGCGCGGATTCCTCCTCAGAGCTCGGTGCAATTGGTTGGGACGCCTGGTGCAAGTGTGCCCATGTGTGCTGAGCAGGGACTCTAGTAAGATATACCTTTAGGAGCCGGGAGTGGTGGCCACGCCTTTAATCCCAGCACTCGGAGGCAGAGGTAGGAGGATTGCTGTGAGCTCAAGGCCACCATGAGACTCCATAGTGAATTCCATGCCAGACTGGGCTAGAGTGAGACGCTACCTGGGGAAAAAAAAAAAAAAAGATATGCCTTTTGGGGCCCACTGAGAAGCTTCTTAGCCTCTCCAACCCCCCTCCACCCCACTCCCGCAGGAAGCCTGGCAGGTGGGAAGGGAAACGGTTTACTGTTTTTATTCCCTCTTTTTTTGGAGGAAGGGCTCAGGTTGACCTGGAATTCACTCCCTAGTCTTAAAATGACCTCGAACTTAATGCGATACTTCCTCCTGAGTGCTGGGATTAAAGGCATGCACCAACACGCCTGGCTGTTTTTGTTTCTTTTTAATCTCTTTGGAAGTGCACACTTTTCTTTTAAACTCCTCATATATATTTCCCAAATCTAAGGTCCATGTTTGGTTATGTGGGCTCCTAGACCATGTGGCGCATTTTCTTCCCCCCCCCACTTTAATTTCCCTTTCTCTTCCTCACAGCCCTGTGATAACTGAATAAAATGTGATTTAAAAATTATTTTCTTGGGCTGGAGAGATGGCTTAGCGGTTAAGTGCTTGCCTGTGAAGCCTAAGGACCCCAGTTCAAGGCTCGGTTCCCCAGGTCCCACGTTAGCCAGATGCACAAGGGGGCGCACGCGTCTGGAGTTCGTTTGCAGAGGCTGGAAGCCCTGGCGCGCCCATTCTCTCTCTCCCTCTATCTGTCTTTCTCTCTGTGTCTGTCGCTCTCAAATAAATAAAAAAAAAATATATATATATTTTCTTGAGCCTGGCATGGTGGCGCACAAAAGCATTATTTTCTTTAGTCTAGACTGTCAATACTTTAAATAACTTGTAGACACAAATTCGGGGCTTGGGGTTCTAGGGAGCACCCCATTTAAGGTTAGCTCCCTGTTTCAGTTTGGAAAAGGGCATTTACTTCTTAAATACTGGGAGAGACAACTGTTTGGTGACAGAGCTAGGACCTCGACTAACGAGAATGTCTTTCTCAGGCCTTTCTCACTAGAGGGCTTCTCCTAAAGGACACTGATTACTCTTTTTATCATGATGAAAATTCTTTTACACAGACACATTGTGGTGTGAGTTGAGGTTTATGCATTACTGTAAGAACAAACAACAAATAAAACCAAAGTTCTAATTCCAGGCTTTTGGAGGGCAAAAGCAAATTAGCTGAGTTGGTAACAGCTAATCTGTATCTTGAATAATCTGGAGAAAGAGGCATTTTTGTGTTTTGTTTAAGTTTGTAGTTTTTCATCTTAAGTACAGGATTCCAAAGTGCCATAGACCTACTGAATAAAAATTGTTAAGTTCCTTAAATATCTCTATATTTAAAAACATGCCTATGAAGCATTAAGGACCCAGGTTCGATTCTACAGGTCCAACATAAGCCAGGTGCACACGGTGGCACATGCATCTGGAGTTAGTTTCCAGTGGCTAGAGGCCTTGACGTGCACATTCTGCCACTCTGTCTGTCTCTAATAAATAAAAATAAAATAAAATAAAACACAAATAACCATAACAACAACAACAAAACCCCTCACATATAAAAACGAAACAAAACATGGCCCAGCTGACTTGGGGGCTTGTGTGCACTGACAGGGACAAGAAAGGGTAATGGAAAGGAGGAAATACGATCAAAATACTGTGTGTGTGTGTGTGTGTGTGTGTTGTGTAAACTTCCCCTCCTTCACCTGATTCAGCTGCTGGGTTCTGGACACCCAGAAATTCCCATAACAAGAGCTTGAGGAAGACACTGACCTTGAACTCTGACTTACACACACACACACACACACACACACACACGCACACACACGCACATGTGCGCGCACACACACACATGTGCGCGCGCACACACACACATGTGCACGCGCACACACACACACACCCTGTACACAAGGGAGGGAGAAAAAGAGGAAGAGAAAATAAGAAAATGGAAATAGTATCAAGGTTTGTACTGGTGTGGTTTGTAAGCAAATGTTCGTTTGTCCTACCAGGGAAGAGAGCAATTTAAAGTGTGGATTAAAGAGTTAAATTCTAGAGAAGGCATATATCTCAGGTTAGAGACTAGCATCTTTGAATAGTTGGGGCGGGGGCACAGAATTTAACCTAATAGGTCACTGATATTCCTCTTAGAAAATGAGGGGGAAAAAAACGTCAAAAGGAATGAAGACCCCCATGCTTGTCAGCTCAGAGAGGAGCCGTTTGGGGGCCATTAGCAACTCTATTTTTATGTTACACTGACTGACTCCTATCATCTACTTATCCTTTGGGAAAGAATGCTGCCAAGTTTAGAAAATCAAATGGGAAAACATGGTCAAATGACCAGGTAACTGAGGCCAAAAAATAAAATACGGCTTTTGAATCTCACATAATACCTAAGGTGCTTTCATTTTGTAGATAATCTTAGTCATTGTCTTAGAAGCATAATTTTGGAGTCTATATCTAAGCAATGTAATAAAGAACGGTAAGATGAAAGGAAATAGTTTCAAGTCACAATGGGGAACATCCTCACTCTCCTTGGATGAAAGTAAATGTTGATAACTTCTGGTGATGTCTTCGGCTGCTCTAGTTCTGAAATGGGGTCATGTGGTCAGGAGTAAAGACCAACTCTTAGGCAAACAAGCAAACAGAAAAGGCAGAACTACATTTGGTAGATGCCAGGGGCTTTTTGTACAAGTAGATATAATACAAATGTGTAGAGGTTGTCATGAAGATTTATCCTATCATCCATGTGGTTATATTCCTTAATATTTAAGAAACCTTGACAACATCTGAAAAGGCATGCCTTTACCCCACGGGCAGTAATGTCGCAGCACAAGTGAACTCGAGTCTCCTGAGTGACGTCAGTCCTGATGAGGAAGACTGCATCAGAATTCCCTCCCTCGTCCTCAGCTCTCTTTCTCTTTGTCTTGCTGCCTCTCTCTTTTTAACAACAGATCAGATAATGATACTGTCTAAACCAAATATGGCCTCAGGTTCTGACTGATGTGTTGATGTTTTCCTGCCTTCACTGCACCTCAGTTCAGGCTCTAGCTAAGGCACACCTGCTGCAAACCTGCACTCAGGATTACAGGCGCTATTGAGAATGCAAAAATAAGAAATCTCATGTATTTCTGAGAGAAACACAGTCCAAGATCTCTCAATTCCCTTTTAGATTCCCAGGGGTCTCCTAGATTGAACAGGAAGATCAAAAGCATCACATCTGACTTCTCCTCACTTCCTAGTTGTGCAGCTGTAATTCAGGTTTCCCCAAAAACTCAGGCGTTCTGAATGCTAGGTTCCCTAGCTGATGGAGATTTGGGAATTAACGCCTCCTGGAGGCAGTGTATTTGGGGGGCGGGGCTTATGGGTGTTATAGCCAGTTTCCCCTTGCCAGTGTTTGGCACACTCTCTTGTTCCTGTTGTCCACCTGATGTTGGCCAGGGGGTGATGTCCACCCTCTGCTTATGCCATCATTTCCCCCTGCCATCATGGAGCTTCCCCTCCAGTCTGTAAGACAAAATAAACTCTTTCTTCCCCAAGCTGCTCTTGCCTGGGCGATTTCTACAGCAATGCACACCCGACTGCAGCAACAGTCACTGAGAATATACGTCTACTTTTATTAAGCTTTTGAAGTTGTTGTTTTTTTGTGTTTTGGTTTCTTTGCCCTTCTGTGGAAGATTCACCTTAGAGCAAAAGGAAAAAGAAATTAGAAATGTATTGTCCTATGAATAAAAATGAAACTAACATCCAAAGTAAAATTTAAAAAGATAATTTGCAAACTTGTTCAACCAACCCAATAAGCCATCATTACCCAAGTATTGAGCCCCACTTCTGCTAGCCTGTTCTAGAGAATTTGAGATACACTGAGTCAGGGTAAGAATTCTGCTTTCAGAGAGCTTGTATTTTGAAGAGAGAGAACAAAAAACAAAAATATGTTAGATGATATGTTAAGAAAAATGATCTGTGTATGGGAGTTGAGAAGAAAGTAAAACTATAGTATTCAATAGCTAGTGTAATTCTCATTGGGAAGACACAAACTCAAGAAGTATATATGAAATCATGTCAAGGTAACTAATGATATGTTAAGCTTTTTCAATTTAGGAACCTATGAAAGGCTCCTGAAAGACTCAGTTTTCAGCATATTTCAGTATGTAACTATGTGAAGTCAACAGTGAGGCAAAACAAGTTCCTCACTATTTCTCTTTCTCTCTCTCTCTCTCTCTCTCTCTCTCTCTCTCTCACACACACACACACACACACACACACACACACACAACACACACACTCACTTAGGTTTTGTCATTAGTACTCCCAGACCACGGGGAATTCAATACCTCCCTGCTCAATTCAGTGCACACTTTTGCATTTACAGCCAGCATGTTGCCAATGAGCTCCTAGGTTTGCTCAAAGTGAAGTCCAGTCCATTTCAGCTGCATCACTGTATGCAAGAAATGTTCACCTGTGAAGAGTTACAAGGATACAAACCTGTAACCATTTTTACTGATGTTCTCTGGAATATGGCCATGAGGACACTAAAATTTAGCTAGTTACATGCTAAAATAACCCATAGATCGTAAGTAACAGGATATTAGTGTAATAGCAAAAAAGCAGTAGAATAGTACCATGTTTGTTAAACTTTTAGAAGATTATAAAGTATTCATTTTCAAAACCATTTAATTAGCATGTTAATTGTATATTTATCTTTACCTTGATTAATTATCTTACATTCACTTCGGCAATGTGTTAGGTCATATTACCCTCAGCCATGTACTATTTTTACTAGCCCATATTACAGATAATAAAAATTACATAGTTGAGGCTAAATTCTTTGTGGGTTTTTGCTGTTAACTCCTTGTTTTGTGGTTGGTTAGGTTTTTGACAAAGGGTTGCACACTGTTGTGTAGACTGGACTCAAGCTCATTGCAATCCTCCCACCTCAGCTTCGTAAGTGCTAGGAATATGGCATGAAACAAGGTTAAGTTCTTTGCTTAAGAAAGTAAAGAACAGGTATGGATTTAAACCTAGGTCTCATGACTTCATGACATTTTCCCACCATATATACTGGATATGTGATAGCACCAGAGCTGAGACAGCAGCAAAAGTCATAGAAAGTGCTATGGTCTAAATGTCAGTGTCACCCTAGAATATGTGTTTAGATTCTAATCACTAGGTGGTAAGTTTCCATGGGAAATAAAGAGGTCACAGGAATGGAACCTCATACATAGGATCCATGTTCTAATAAAACACATTACAATAGCTTTGTTGTCTCCATTTAGCACTTGGGGACTCAGAAGGATGATTCCCTTCCCCGAGTCACTGAACCTATCCTCCACAGACACAGATACATGAACTACCTGATCTTGGATTTGCCAGCCTACAGAACTGTGACAAATCTGTGGTACCTTGTTACTGAATACTGAATGAATAACACAGGCATGAAAGAAAACATAAAAACTTCAAGGAATTTGTTTATGTATATCAATAATATTAAATTTATTTTAGGAAGGGGTATAGTACAGATAAGCCTTTAAAACACATAATGATAAATATTGCCTGCTTATCAATTAATTACAAAAGGTCCAGTACTCACTAGCTATGAGAATTTTTTTTTTAATTTTTCTTGTGAATGACTCTGATTGGATATCACCAGTTCATTACTATCATAGGGGTAAGTAGGCATGTTTGCTGGTTGCACTTACAATACAGAAATCATGGGTAAACAAACATAGTAAGTGCTCATGGGAGAGTGAAACAGACAGTTGCTGCATGCATACTTTAGGATTTATAAATATAAGTATATTTAGTATTGTAAGTCCAGACATAAAATTTTTATCACTCATACCCAATTTAAACTTAGGTCTTATGGCTTATAAGAATTAAAACAGAGATTCAAAAAAAGAATACACTCAGACACCACATAATATAGCATAACATCAGATCTAAATTTCAGGAGACAGTTACAAACTCATGAATAATTAAAATATAAAAGTAAAATATGGTTAGTTACCCCTGTGATAGTAAATAACATTAAAAATGCAAACTATTAGGGCTGGAGAGATAACTTAGTGGTTAAGGCAATTGCCCACAAAGCCTAAGTATCCAGGTTTGACTCCTCAGTACCCACATAAAGCCAGATGCACAAGGTGGCACATGCGTCTGGAATTTGTTTGCAGTAGTAAGAGGCCCTGGCGTGCCATTCACTCCCTCCCTCCCCCCCCCATCAAATAAATAAATAAATAAATAAATAAATAAATAAATAAATAAATAAAATGCTTTAAATGTAAACCATTAAATGCTAAATACACTGACTTAATTTGCTCTTTCTGTCCAAGGGATATGGAACTGATGTGAGAATGAGGCTTTGCTAGAAAGACAGAACAGCTTTATGAAAGGATATGAATAGAGAAGAAAAGGAAAGTTTAGAGAAAGACAAGTTCTGTATATTCTTTTGCTACCTTTTCCTTTGGTTAGCCAAAAAAAAAATCAATGTTTTATACCCCTTATTTTGTCCGCTTCAACCCTGTTTCCCTCTATATTTACTTCTTCTAAGGCACCCTCAATACATGCTTGTCAGGAAAATGAAAAATTCAAAGTACAGGGATGAAAATATTTTAGAAAGACAATGGTTAATAAGAAACACAAGCTTCCTGCCCTCATGGAGCTTCCACTCTACTAGGAATAGTAGAACACAACTGTACATACGAATGTGTGAACACAACTCTATTTGTTGTGAGGACAGACCTCATCCCAAACATGGACATGAAAATCATTCTTCTGCTGGTCAGCTAGTATTCTGGTTGGATTTGAATGTATAACTTACTTTGATTTCTTCCTGGTTTGAGGAGTCATTTATTCTTTCACACAAATCATTAGAGTGAAATACAAATAAGAATATAAAGGGAAAAAATGTTGGAATTTTCTGAACAGTTACACATATATTTTGCGCATATTGATAAACTTGAGTTCTACATAGAAAAGAGAATAAAATTGCATTATTAGTGACCCTAATAACAACAGCATTCAAAAATTTCAAGTGAAAAAAGTGTTAGCAAAATTTCCTAAAGGGTGGATCTACCTACCCACAACCAGCAGCAGTAAGGCTGGTTGCGGGCAGATGTGAGACTACTGAACAAAAGCTTTAATTCCTCCACATGAAGTATCTTCCTAATTCTATCTAGATAAAGGTACTTAGAAATCCTGAAAATAAATTCAAGATATTAAACAAAGTTTGGAAAAGACTAGTTAATTAAGCTTGCTTTTTTTTTTTTTTTCCCATTCATGATGATTTTGCTAGTAGAGAGCAACACTCCCTAACACGGAGATCTAACTTAGCCATCTGTCACATCCACCCAAGACCTGAGACACTAGGGAAGGTGCTAGGGTCCATGCCAACCCGGGGAGGGCATGCTACAAGAAGGACGTCCGTCAGGGCTGACCTCTGGAGGAAGGGATAGCAAGGAGGATGAAGCTAACCACAAAGACTCTATTGTTGTTTTTTAAAATAATCATCTTTATTCATCTATTTAGTTAGGTGGAATGTATTCATCTCTGCTTGGGCATTTAAAACTTTAGGAAGTATTAAAAATTCAAACAGAAAAAATTAAAGTTATAATGATGATAGTTTTGAATTTCGTTTGACTTCTGGATTCATCACAGGATACATTAGTATACTGAAGTTCATTTCAAAAGCCCTGACTTCATGACTACAGAGAAACATGGTATTGCACACTGATATAATAACCTGACTTTATAGTGCAAGTCAGAATGACACAGAAAATCAAACTTTTGTCCTCTACAGTTTTTGTTCTAATGGTTTATAATGGATGAAAATGGTGAAATTAAAAAATAATTTCTGTTGCATATACTAACAAATGTATTTAAGACTGATATAGTTAAAACTGAATGAAGTGACGCAACATTAATTATACCAAATACATACCAGATGAACATGAACATAAATTATTCCATCTATATTCAAATAGTATGTAATTAGAAAATTACTTCAAGAGTTTATTTCTAAGAGCACAATAAACATGTGTGTGTGCACTTAGAAAATTTATGTCTATACACATGCACATAACATATGTGCACATAGACAAACATTTTTTACTCAATGAATCAAAATATACAGTTTACTCTGTGCCATTCTGAATACTGAATCCAGGTACTACAGAGGGTGTAGCACATACCAAGTGAAGTGTTAGGAGTCTATGGGAACCTAACTTTGAGCAAAAAGGTGTAGGATGTAGGTCAGATTGTACACAAAACCTTTGAGAGAATTGGTGCATATAGTTATTCGCATAGTTACTAGACTTGAAACACAATTAAGGTACACTGGAAACAGCTGATCCAAACAAAAACTGCAAGAGCCTATGTTATTGATGCAAATATGCAAAGTGTTTCTGAAGCTTGATTTTATACATTTAAAAATGATGTTATTTCTTACTTATTGCTTGGCTCATGTTCAGAGGCTTTTTGAAGGAGAAAAGTTTCCCTGCTAAGTGACAGAAATGTGACAGAGAGGAACTCTGATCTTCGTTCCCATTCACTGTGTCAATGTTTACAGCAAAAGATTCATCGAATTCAAAGACACTTTCCTGTATTCACAATAATGGTAAGGATTTAAAAACCTAGAGACCAAAGGCACATTCAGTAATGCACACTTAGAATAGGTAAAGACAATTCTATGCATTTTCTAGGGTTGCAAGTCACCTACTTCCTTTTAATGACAATACAATACACATAACACAACGTAGATGGCTCTGTGTAGCAAACTAAACATGCTTCTGAGTTTTATGTCAATATCACCAAATTCCCATGCCTGACTTACCAAGTGACGAGGGAATGGATAGCTGGTTAGTGACACTGTGTGTAGTATGCACAAAGAAAGGGGAGGCTTGCTTTGCTGTGGATCTGTTGTGGAATTGCCTTTTTAAGTCAGCATGTGGTCAATGAACATACATGAATCTGGCTGAAAACAAGGGACAGCACCATGGCAGGGCGCTTCCGGTGCTGTGCACATGCTTCAGCTTGGGTCTCCGTACAGAATCACTGGGGCAGAGAGGAATGGTCGAGGAGGAGATATTTATGGTTACTACACTCATTACATTGCTACTGTTAAGTGAGGCAGCAGAAAGTAACACAAAAACCTGTAGCTACTTTCTAAATGTACTAATTGCAAAAACAACTGATCTGGAAAAAAAAAAATCACATCGAATAGCAAAATAAATAAATAAAAAGGGAAAGAGGAGGACAAAACAGAAACATTTTGATAGATTTTTCTTACCTTATATTCATAAATATTCATTAACACACATACCTACCGCCCAGAACCCATTACCAATGCCAAAAGGTCTAAACACATTTGTATAACTTAGACATTGTATAATTTACACAGATGACACTAGGAAGAAATAAAATAATGTAGTACCTTTACTTTTACCTATGCATTTGATGAAATGGGTCCATGAAGAAAGGTTTTCCAGACAAAGAGAATAAAGGAAGAAAACAACAAGAAAAATTATGAATATATGTAAATGCACTGCTCTCTGAAAACTAAACAAGACTAAAAGGATAAATAAGGTTTTGAATACAAATGGAAAGGCAATTGGCACATTCTGAGAATGCCGCCTCTTTCTTAAGGCACACACATGCAGGGGGTTGGAAAGCCCATGCTCACCTGTAAAAAGATTACACAAATGGAAGACACACCATGGATGACCATAAGGAGAAAATGTGTTGACTGCATGAAACACTACACTCAGCATTCTCAAAGCCCAAAGCCAAAGCTGTCTGCATGTCCCAAACTGCCATGCATGGATGGAAAATGGATTCTTTGGTGCAGTACATTAAACTGAGTAGTTCCTTCCAGATATTAGTTTTCTGATGGGTCTCAAGTTTATTTACTACAACCACCTTCAATGCATATACGAATAAATGTATTCAAGGTTTCAATCACAATTTCTTACGTCTCATTTATTTGCAGATATTACAGTGCAAGAAATGAAGGAAAATAAACGTCATAGGAACAATCAAACTCAAGCCAATAAATAAATGGGAGGGAAACAAGAAAATGTGAACAAAAAGTATGTAGTTCATTTGCAGCCATGTAATTTGCAAGCAATTGCCCGGACTTTGCAGTGATGGGAGGAAAGCAGCTACAGAACAGGAAACACTGAAAGCAGAGTGGAAAAGGAGCAGAGCCCATACCTTGGTCGCCCATCATCAGGTGCGCCAGACCTTGAAGGGAAACAAGAGCACAGTCAGCAATAAACAAGGGAGCATGGGAAAGCAGGGTTGTCACGGTGACAAAAATGTTCAGTGACAGACACCGTGTTTCTGGTGAGAAAAGTCTGTATTACACAGCAAATCAAAAAACATCCTCTCAACCCCTTTTTGGAATGCTTTGGGGCAAAGATTTATAAGACTACAATTTAAACACTGGTATATGCTGTACTGTGTATTTCTTCGATGTATCAGTTGGAACAGTTAAAGTATAAGAATGACTAAAATCCAACCAATCACCTTAAGTATTGCATTTGTCCTCGGTGCCCTTTGGTGAGATACTTGTGAGCATGCCTTCAGAGGGCCTGCCATTCTTCAGTGACAAAATTACATTTTTAAAACTCAAAGGAATACCTGCAACATGGGCTGGGTCTGATCTTTTTCCCCTCATCAAAAATGAGCACTTTATAATTAAATGGGAAAAATACGTAATCACATTGAAATGATAATGCAGAAATGTCTCCTTGTCTGATGCATGAACAATTGACCAGGTTCATCCAAATACAAATAAAAAGATCATTAGGCATGCAGTTGTAAGGCTTGGGTTTACCACAAAATAGTGTGTCTAAAAAAATATAGGTCAGCTTTAACTAGGCTCAAGAAATTTTCCATGGAAAATAAAATTATTTAGCAGATTACTTAAATGGTCCATGAGGTTTGTGTTGTGCCGTTAATTAGTATGTGTATTTGGGTATCATTTCATGAACATATTTTTTTCTGAAGATAATTTTCTAAAGAATAATGCAATGGCTATTTTTTGATGTTGGGGTTTTTGAGGCATTGTCTCATTTGGTCATCTAGGATGGCCTCAAATTCACAATCCTCCTGCATCAGACTTGTAAGTGTTGGAATTATAGGCATGAGCCACAATGCTCAACTTAAAAATTTCTTTTAAAAAGTTGTTTTCATTATCAATATGGTATATTTTACTGACTGTCATGAGACTTAATTGCTTATTTTAATTTCAGGAAAAAAAGAAAGCTACTAATTTATATCTCAAGAATTTTTAAAAAGTTGTAACAATCTAGTATACATACATCAGATTGTTAGTTTTTCTTTTCAATGCCTAGTGATATTTCAGATATGCTTGAAAGCATTTTTGCCATATAACATTATGTACAATGCAAAAATTGTCTCACATTTTAGGGGTATTCAAACATCATTGCAGTGTAGATATAATTATACGTCATGATAAAATCACAATATAATATGAAATTATTTAACAGAAAAGTTTATTGTTTATGAAATGTAGCCTTTCTTTGAATTTCCTGAGAAATTACAACAAATTCTCATAAGCAGTATTATATATATGTATGTATATGTATATATATTACATATTTAATATACATATACCTAGCACTGGGGAGGCTGATGTAACAGGATCACTGAGTAGAGCCCACCCTGGGTGGTGGTGCATGCCTTTAATCTCAGCATGAGGGAGACAAAGGTAGGAGGATAGCTAGCTATGCCTGAGCTAGAGGGAGACCCTACCTGAAGAGAGACAGAGAAGGATCACTGAATGGTCAGCCTGGGGCTACAGAGTAAGTTCCCAGTCAGCCTAGACTACAGTGAAACTCTACCTCAAAAAAAAAATTAATACATATGGTGACAGTTTTATATTTATACATTTTTGTAGACTACATCAGAAAATAATACCTTAAAAGATATGACTTAAATTTAAAAATATATATATTTAAAGTTAGGGGCAGGAGAGAAGGCTTAGCAGTTAAGGCAGTTATTTGCCTGCAAAGCCAAAGAATCCCGGTTCAATTCTCCAGGACCCATGTAAACCAGATGCACAAGGGGACACATGTGTCTGGAGTTCGTTATCAGAGGCCAGAGGCCCTGGTGATCCCATTCTCTCCCTCCCTTCCTCCCTCTCTCTCTCTCTTTTTCTTTCTCTCTCTCCCTTCCTCTTTCTCTCAAATAAATAAATAAAATATACTTAAAAGTCTTCCAATGGTATTAACACTGCATTTACTCTATAGATTAGCAAGAGGCTAGAGAGATGGCTCATCAGTTAAAGAGCTTGCCTGCAAAGCCTCACCACTGGAGTTTGATTCCCCAGTACCCACATAAAACCAGATACATAAAATGGTACATGTATCTGCAGTTCATTTGCAGCAGCTGGAGGCCATGACTTGTCCATTCTTTCTCCCTCTCTTTTTCTGTCTGTATCTCTCTTTAACTAGCAAATCCCCAAAGATTTTACATTTTTCCTGCTCAATTTCCTACCTCCAAAGTGGCTTGACTACATTCTCATGGTCACGTTGTAAATATACATGTAAAAGTTATGACTGAGGGCTGGAGAGATGGCTTAGCGGTTAAGCGCTTGCCTGTGAAGCCTAAGGACCCCGGTTCGAGGCTCGGTTCCCCAGGTCCCACGTTAGCCCGATGCACAAGGGGGCGCATGCGTCTGGAGTTCGTTTGCAGAGGCTGGAAGCCCTGGCATGCCCATTCTCTCTCTCTCCCTCTATCTGTCTTTCTCTCTGTGTCTGTCGCTCTCAAATTAAAAAAAAAAAAAATTTAAAAAAAAGTTATGACTGAATAACTTTATTATAATCGATTATGGGCCTATATTCTGATAATTGTATCAAAGTTTTGTACAGACAGCCATCATGCTAATCAGTCTAATTTTAAAGCCCCTGAAAATGCAATTGGATTTAAGAACAATAGAAAGAAGAAACAACAACAACAAAAAAAAAAAACTTGGAGCATTTCACATAATGGTTAGGATATGAAAAAGAAACTGAAAAGTTACCTTTGAAAAACAACTTGCATATTCAATTAATGATTATAATTCACCTGCAACAGACTTTGGAAGATATCAGGCCTGAAGGGTAATATAATCTTTTAAAGTTTATTCTCACACAATTAAAATTATGGCACACACACAAAAAAGAAGCTCTCTCTCTCTCTCTCTCTCTCTCTCTCTCTCTCTCTCTCTCTATATATATATATATATATATATATATATATATATGACATTTTGAGGAATGATTTTTGAAGTGTATTTTGTATTCTATCCTATTTAAATAAAAAGAAAACAATTCAGTAACAATAATAATATTGTCCATGGAAGAATCACAAATGTGGGTCTGAACACTGCTAGTAATCAATGTCCTGTTATAATGAGAAATGACCTTTTAGTAACCATACTATCTGTCACTCTAGATATGAAACTTGTGTTTTATAAGAAATGCCTCATTTTATAGAAATGTACATGTTTTTAGAATGACTATATTTCAAAGTATAGTAAAAAAGCATGTGAAATTCTGTCTTTTAGAATATAAATATTAGCAAATTATTTATGTAACAAGCTGGAATCATTTAAAAAATCGTGCAGAAGAAATGGTTAAAATTTCTCACCTTTATTTTGCTATATTTAGTTCTTTTTGTATGTTTTCCCTTTAAATATTTGGTTGATAGTACACACACTGAAGTACTGGGGGTCTTTTACAGTACAATGTGGAGATATGTTTGTTGGAGTTTACAAGAACATTTGTGACATTCTCAAATTTCTATGACAGAAACAGTATGAGAAAATTTGAATAAAATGTTACAAAAGTTTAACAGACACAGAATGTTACAAATATACTTACCAATAATCTCATGATAGGAGTACTCTGTGCTTTCATTTCCACTGGCCAATGACAATTTTAATCTAAATTTATGCCTCTCACTTATACTCAATAGTTTATTCTGTTCTTTTTATATATCACATCATCTGAACCAAACCAATGGGGCTGAAATTATATAATAATAAGCATTTCCAACAGAAAAGAAAATATTTTCAGTATAAAAAAATAGAACAGGTTCATGCATTGTATTTAGAAAGTGCAAAGAAATGCATTTTCTTTTAAAGTAAAAGAAGTAGTATCATTTTTTCCATACAGAACATTACACTCTGTAATCTTGGACACATGTTGAAAGCAGAAATCCATCAAGTGCTGGAAGTGAGACTGATGGAGTTTTGTGCCCTTGGGGCCAACAGAGGGAGGGAAGGTGTGTATGTGTGTGTATGTTCTGTATGAAAACTGATACACAACCAAAAAAAAAAAGTTAATCAATGTTCAGAAAGAATTTAACTTACCGTCCAAGTTTGAGATGTGCTCTATTAACACTAAGAAATAAAAGGCAAAGGAGAGTTGGAAATAAAGCAGAAAGCACCCACCTTCCACATTGTTGTCTTCTGAAAGCACATGACAAGGGGGAGAGAAAAGGAGAGACATTCATTAAGCAGCATGCAGACTGGACCTGGCCTTTGCATGGCTTCCGCATGCAAGGCACCAAACACATCATGCAAGTGCTCCTCACTGTCACTCAAAGGGAAGCAGGACCATGGGAACAGCTTCCCTCTGCAGCACGGTCATGGCCCCAACAATGGGATTTTTACAAGTCCTCAACTGTCCTGGGGAGAGCAAGCCCTGTTACGACACATAACTGGCGAGGCCTTTCCAGGCAATTCTTTTTAAAAGTTTTTGTCAATATTTATTTTTTAGTAATTCTACAAGACTGTATTGCTAGATATCAATTTTGATTTGGACAAAAGAAAATCCATAGGAAATAGACATGAAACTTTTTAAGTCATTCTGCTTCTATCGGATATATTGTCCATTGCTGCCTTTTTACATTTCAATAACTCAACTGATTTCCTTAAATTAACAAAACCTGAATTGTTGCAACTAAAACTCTACAGTATTTGGTTCATTTATATCAGTCAACTTTTATTCAAATGATGATTTAATATAATTCACTCAAAAGATAGGATTAAAAAATGGTAAGTGACCACTGCAAATTGGGAGTTTTTCCTAAGGCTAAGGTTACCATGATTTAATCATTTCATAGTTCTGTTTAGTATGTTACTGTGGTTAAGGTAATGGTAGTATTTAATGAATGTGTCCCTTGTATTTACATATATCTATAAAATATTTAGATTAAGTCATATTTCCATGTGTACATATGTATATATAAAATAGATTTTATATGCATTTAATATATATAATCCATTGATGCACACAGAATTTAAACTGAGATTACTCACTGGACAATTCAAGTGCTTTTTGAGATATGACCTGGCAGCTAAGATAGAAATGGAAGGGGAGGCTATCAGAAGCCCTAGGCAAAGAGCCAGGTTTCAATACTTTTCAAAAATGTTCAGTAGCTAATTATATTGATTTAAAATTCTTGTTTTATTCTTGCATTTTGTTTAATTAATGGTACTTTATCAAGTGATCTCCTGATCAAATGTAGATCCAAGAATGAAATAACATATAAGGAACTTGAGTTGTCCACCATGGTTTTAGGGTCAATGAATGGGAAACTGATGGATAAAATTAGTAATGAATTAAAATTTACTAAAATTATTCAAATGATACTAGCTAGAAGCTTAAATATTGACACAGGCTCATTTAATGATACAGAAATGTTTCAGTAGCTGACAATCATGGCCTTAATATCTTTCCACAACTCTTGATTTTCCAGAGCTTATTTTGAAAAACAAAAGTGGCAATGATTCAAATAAATGGTATACAATACTCACTTAAAGTGTGCTTTTGATTTTCAATCTACATTGAATTTAATGCTTTTTATCAGTGACTAAGATTAGAAATATTAGAAATATACAGATAATTATAAAGTTTAAGATATATTTTCATCGTATATTAACTGCTTCTTGTAATTATATTTCCTATTTGTGGTACTTAAAATATTATGTAACATGAATACCACATTAAGATCTCTGGTTGTGAAGAGAATCAAGGAAGTGTATCAATTAATTTGATTTCCATGAGCAAAAACTAACACATAAGAAATAAGGCTGTGAGTAGTACTCACACCAAGGCTTCTGATAAAAAGCTGATCAGTCTACTAGAAGAAAATAAATAAATTATGAAATAAAAGAGGTATAGGCTTGACACCCATTTAGAAAAATTTGAAATGCGCAATACGACATAAGTTGTGCTTCTGAAGTCCAGTCCCTATAGAGAGTTGTCCTGTCACTGTGAACTGAGGCCAGATGATCTGTCCTGATAATCCAGACTGTCTCAGTTCTCGCTCAGGAAAAGAAAAGGCTTAAGAATACTTCCTGTGTGCAAATGAAAGCCAGGCCTACTATACAAGCAAATCCTAACTTTTATATGCTCAGAAAATTTGTCTTC
Source organism: Jaculus jaculus (assembly GCF_020740685.1). Taxonomy (NCBI): domain Eukaryota; kingdom Metazoa; phylum Chordata; class Mammalia; order Rodentia; family Dipodidae; genus Jaculus; species Jaculus jaculus. Next base: position 42,317,881 of record NC_059119.1, on the reverse strand, counting down.
AAAGATCTGAATTTTCCAAAGGGCAAAATACTGGAACACAAGATAAGGGGACATACTAACTTTAAAAAAAAAAAAAGATAGATGAAGAAAATTGGCCTGGAGTTCCTATAAATTTCAGATTCAATTATAGAAAAATAGAAACACATGAAACAAACAAAAAACCAATCTTCTTTCCTCCATTCTTCTCTGTACTTTTTGGTATCCATTTGCTGGTTACAGATGATTTCAAACTTTCTGGTCTAAAGACAACCTTTGTGTTATTTGGAAGTCACTATAACCGGTGGTCCTCTGTCTTTGCCATCTACTCTCCCTACTTTTCCTGTTCTCCATGCTTCTCAAGTGTTTTTAGACTAACTTTTGAAAACCGAGTTAGAGGACAATTGTTTTTTCTCGTATCAACTTGAGCTGTCTGTTTACATACTGTTATGCAATCAAATTCTATTCTAGTTTTGAAGACAGTTTCTAGTTTCTAGCAAGAAACAGAGAAGCTGTATTTTGGCATGCCACGATATATAAAAAAGAAGTTTATTTTGGTTTAGTTTAACATAGAAAATCATCTCTTTGGCCTTACCTGTGCAAAAAACTCTGGCCTCTTTGGGTTGTAGACCTAATGCTTACCGAGTTCATGAGTCTCACTAAGTGATTTTGGTGACCATGCCACCTACAGGTCCTCCTGCTTTGACTATAAGAGTCATGAATCTAAAACTAAAGAAAGCTACTTTAGGTTTTTATCTTTCTTTCCTTTGAGATATGCCTCTTTCATACAGATGGGAATCACATGAGGAAGGAGGCTGCATGCTGATGTGAAGGGAAGCAGCTGTGCCATCCTTTTAAAGGACTACAAGAGAGATTCCATACAAATTTATTTCTTTGGCCTCAGCTTATTAGCATTGAAGGACAGTAATTTATGATGACAGTGTTCTTTAGGCTTAGAAGTTGCTTTAAAAAATTTAAAAGAAAGTGTTGACTTCTCTCTTAAGCGCACAAAGTAACTAAATGCAGGATGAAAACCTGGCCACCCTCTGCCTGCATCAGCTGTTTGTCTCCTTTCCTTTGGCTCAGACCTACCTAAGCTACCTTCTCCCTCTTCTAGCACGAAGCCACAGAGAGAAGCCATCAGCCCAAAGCCTTGAGGACAAACACCCGTGTTCCCAAAATGAAGGAGTGCAATCCAGGGGTATAAGGCTGCGCCATGGAGGGAAAGCAGTCACACTGCAGGAACCCAGCTGGCACTCAGCAGACGGCAGGGAACTACCATCACCTTGCGTGACCTGAGCTGAGCCTATGAGGAGCCAATGACAGGTGGGACCACATGTTGAGCATGACTGCTTAATTATGCATACTTCTATTTGGAGCTCATCCTCATGTCAAGACTTCTCAGACAGACTTACGGACACTGGGCACCCTTATCTGTTTCTCTTCCCAATATATTCACCATTATTGGACTCTGCTTGGCATAGCTGGACAGGTAACCCAGCCTATCCTGTTGGGGCTGCTAAAACTGAGGCTTTTCACCTAAAGTCTCTAGATAGATTCTTTCTGAATAAGCTTAGTTATGTGCATCTAAAAAATAAATATGAAAGTAAGTGAACTTGTTTTACTATAAAGAAAATCAGAAGCTTAATATGAAGTGTGAAAAAATACAAAGTCTAGAGAGAAATGTCCTAACACCTTTCTGTACAATCGAGTTGAATGATATAAATGTCTTCATCTCAGTATGCAGCAGAGGCCACACCAAGGGCCGCAGCTCACAATAAGACTTAACCAAAGAAGCTGCCAGACACCACTTGGGCATTTCACCTTCTCTTCTTCTATTTCTTTCCTTTCCTGGCTCCCTTCATTCTCTTTAACTCCCTCTCTCTCCGTCCAAATTGTGACTGCTGTAGGGGACTTGTCACCCAGATCCAAACTCTCCATGATTTGGTACACAGCCTCAAAATTGGTGGAGGCAGTAGCAAGTAGGAGGAATTAAAGTAAGGTTCTGTGTCCTCTTCCTCGCAATGAACCTGGAGGCATCTGTCCTGGTTATCTTTGCAGCCCTCCCCATCACGTCTGGACTTTACCACCATTGCAGGGTACATTCCAGCACTGCACAGCCTGGTTCCCATGGTGGTGCAGGATGGAGCTTTGATCTGCTCTGGTTTCCTTTCAGTGTTACGAGTGAAAGCCTTTAGAAAGACTAAATGGTCTGGGGATGCTTCAAGGGCTGGGGAATGGAGGAAGCCATTGAGAATGGATTTATGCCACAGTGAGCCAAAGGAAGAGACACACTGGCCAGACTCACAAGGAAGTGCAAACAGAAAATGAAGAATGAAGACTAAAGGTCCATTATGGAGACTGGAAAAGGAAAGGAACAGCCCTGGGCAGGAATCCGGCAGTTACAAAACTTCTTTTTACAGATGGCCTCAGCTCCTTGTTCCAAACCCACCTAAATGAGATTCCAAAGCACTGCACCCTGCCTGCTAGGACCCAGGGTGAGAGTCTAGCCAACTAGAGCTGCCAGTGTATCTCCTCCTCAGCTCAGGTGGAAAGAAGGGATCTGCCGCTGCAGCAGGGATATGACTGGGCCTTAAACACAGCCTCTAAGAAATCGTGTGCGTGTTTCCAAAAATATTTAGGGCTAAAAAATCTAGAGTATTTAATTCAATTTTAATCCATTTTGTTAAGGTAGAACATCAAATAAAGGAGAAAGGAGCAAAGAAAAAAAGAAAAGTAAGGGGAAAAGGAGACCAGAGGGAGGAAAGGAAGGGTGATAAAAACAGGGGAGGGAAGAAGGAAGGGATGGATGAGGAAGGGAGGTAGGCAGACAAGATTAATGATATGATATATTCTTCTAATATTTAAACTGTTTTTGATGAATCTGATAAAATTAATAATTAACAGTGAATATGTTATAATGAATTACTCCAAAATCATAATTAAAATTATTTCATAAGAGACTACTGCATGGATTGTTTAAAAATTTGTTTTACTTTCGCAGTCTCAAGTCTGGCTTAGATCTAAAAGTTAAGAGTTAACATTTTCAAATTCATTTCAGCAGTTAACAATGCATTTAACAGTGACAGCAAGATAGTGACAAGCACAATCTAGGGTGTGTGCTGCTCAAACCACTTACTTATTTTCCTTGCTTACTGAGAAATGTGATGCTTTCTGGTGTGCAATTAGCAGAGAGCACTGAGCAGAGTGTTTACCAGGAACTCTCCCACCTGAGCCGAGCCACCACTGCTACAAAGGGCTGCACAGAACGCTGGGTCAGTGCCTGCCCTCTAAGAGCCAGAAGTAAGAATATTTCAACAGCATCGCAGGACAGCTCTCGTAAAGATTATAAGAAGAAGCTTGATGCATCTCCCTCCCCCTTCCCCTCCGCCTTCCCAACCTGTCACAATGCTAGTTGCCACCTGGGTGTAGCAATACTCAGATATGGCTTTCTCTAGGAACAGATGACTATCAGAAGCTATTGCTTTACATGCTCACAGCAGAGAATGTTCTGCAGCATATCCTAGTTTCTCCATTGCTGACATGGAATGTAAGAAAATTCCATGCAAGAATGCCTGTCAGCCCGCATTTGAAGGCAATGTCAAACATCTATGAGATGTTGAATTTTTTAAACTGATTACTACCACAAAGTTTTTCAAATAAACACTGAAATACTTCTGACTACATTCATCTATGCTTAGGTTCTTAGAAAAGTTGAAAATACATCTATTTTTCCTGTGAAAACTAAAGTATTTTGTGATGAAATTCAGAGGGATTTGCATAAACTATGCCTAAACTGTATTATAAAAAGAAGTCCTAAATATAGTGATTACCCAATTAAATTTGAATATATTACGTAGAAAATAAAACTGTTTATATAATACAACTGGCCTGCCAACTATACAAACATTCAGTAAGATTTTTTTGCAGATGGTTTAAATACTTGGCAGAAAATTTACTGAGTATTAAAACAAATGTTTAATTGTTCAGACTTTTCACTAGTTCCTGTTGTTGGGCATGAAATCTCAAGATATCTGTATAGAGAACACATTGCAAATATTTATTGGCCATTTTTACTTGCTCTTTTGAGAACTCTCTGTTCAGTTCAATAACCCAATTTTTGTTACTTTTTGATTTTTTAAATGTATGTTTGGAGATTATGTGCTGTGATAGGGTGTGACCTGAGGTGTATCCACATGTATGTGTGTGTGAAGGTATATGCATTCCAAGTACACGGATGCAGAGGCCAGAGAAGCGTGACAGGAGTCCTTCTCTTATCACTCATGTATGTTATTGACATGGGGTCTCTCCTTCAACCTGGAGCTATTGTCCTTAAAGGGAGCCTCAGTGACTCTCCAGTCTCCAGTTTCGTGATACCAATGTGAATGGCCACGCTCCACTTCTTACCTGGGTTCTAAGAGTCAACACTGGTAGTCTCCAGTCCAACAGGCCCTCATTATTAAGTGTTAAGCACTCTTAACCACTGAGCCATCTCTTTAGCCCAACAGAGCCCTTTTTATGGAGCCATTCGATTATACTATATATTAATTCTCGATTAGAACTATAGGAGGAAAATACTTTTACTCTTCTCTAAGTTGCCTCTTCACTCATTAACAGGTTGCTTTGCTGTACTAAAGAACATGTTGTGCCCATCTAATTGCACTCAAATATATGTTTCCACCCATAGATCAATGAGCTCTCTCATCTTTGGTTAGAGAAAACTCATTTTGGGTAAAGTAGTAAGTACTAAGGGAATCCAAAACATATAATAGTGCTTAAAATAAGTGAGTGTGGAGTCCTCAGTGCTAAATAAGACATCTGTATCACTCCTTTTGAGGCTCAGTGAACACTGTGGAAGAGGGAAAAGGAAAAAAAAATGGTAAGAGGGCTGGAGAGATGGCTTAGGAGTTAAGAACTTGCCTGCAAAGCCTATGGACCCCAGTTCAAGGCTTGATTCTTCAGGACCCACGTAAGCCAGATACACAAGGTGGCACATGCATCTGGAGTTCGTTTGCAGTGGATGGAGGCCCTGACATGCCCAGTCTCTCTCTCTGTCTGCCTGTTTCTCTGTCTGTTGCTCTCAAATAAATAAATAAATAAAATTTTTTTAAATGGTAAGAGCCAGAGAATGGGGAGGAGTGCTTTGTAACATTGTCTTCCAAGTAGGACATGGAAGTTGAGTTTATGAACTCATAGCAACTGTCATTACCCACAGACCAGCAAAATATGGGGCCTATCAACATTGCACAATGGTTAGTGGAGACGACCATGATGCCCACAGTCCTCCATGCGGCGTCACTGGCAGCTCGTGGTTGCTGGAGGAACAAGAGGCATGTCCTGCAGTGGTGCAGCTGCGGGGAGGATCCAAGTGCTCAGGTGAGCAGTCTCCACTCACGCTCTTGCAATAAGTCAGCGGATGAACACACACAAGAAAAACAGGCATCAGCAGGGCACGGTGGTGTATGCCTTTAATCCCAGAGGAGGCCACCCTCAGACTCTATAGCGAATTCCAGATCAGCCTAAGCTACAGTGAGACCCTACCTCAAAAAAAAAAAAAGAGACAAATAGGCATCAAAATAGAAGAGGAACTAGTTAGAAAGAAGAAGGGGTTCAGTTTAATGGGAAGGTCATGGAGGAATTATGTTCAATATATATTACCTGCATGTCCAAAAATTGTCAATAAAAATGGAAACGTGGAAACAATAAAAGATATATGTATTTTAGTTTATTGCTTACTGTAAAATTTTATAGAAAAAGTTAAAAGCACTGTTTCTTTGATAAATGAATTATGTCATATTAAAAATTTCCAAGAACCTCCCAGGCTTAAGTGAAGTACTACTCATAAAAATAAGTATTTATTAGTATTTTCAACACAGATCATTTATAGGAAGAATGTTTTATAAAGAATTTTTTCATTCCCCCAAAGATTGAAATAAATTAGACTAACAGGATCTGATGCTGAACCTTATAAAATTACTGCTTTTAGATCAAAATTCGTCTAATATAAAGTTTCCAGGGAAAAATCTAATATTTTACATTCATGGTAACCATCCCACTTATACTTCCTAAAAGTTAGAAGGCAAAATCAAGTTTAACCCAAACTTAGTGTATAAGTTGAAAGCTATCAAAAAAATGTAACATTTTATAAAATAGGATTGTTAGGAAGTCCTCAAATAATTTGTTCCAAATGTCCTACAGAATAAATGAATAAAAATTAAGATAGTAATACATGGGTAGTCTTACCATTGAAATGACTTCTCACAAATGTGATCATACTTAAGTGCATATGTGTCACTAGTTGACTTGGTGTGGATGAGGGAACTGACAGGTTATTCCAACAAAATCAAAGATTTTGTGTATATGTATCAAGGTACCTGACTCAAGTTTGTACATTTTCAGTGTTTTAAAAGAAAGTAAGCATGAAGGATGTGGACCATATTAGGAAAGCTGGAGTGTCTAAGTGGGGACCATGTCTCTACAACTCTTCACGAACTATCTACTGGTATGACCTTTGTTAGGCGTGAGGGTGAAGCAGCTCAATTACTTTAGGATGACTGAATAGTCTCATTGCTCCACTTGCAAATAGGCAGGAAAATGTTAGGTAAAACTTCTCTTAGTTGAACTCACTTGTTGGTTCTATAAAACCAAAGGGAATTCTTTTTACTTAAAAGAATGCCTCAGCATTCTTTACCATATTACTAGAATGACACAGTCCCCAGGGAAGGAGAGGATGACACATTCAAAAAAATCTTCACCCAAATATAACAATCAATGTTACGCCAGCTTAGGGTCTACAAGTGTTCACCCATGGGCATTTGAACAACTTAAAGTAAAAGTGACATTGTTCCAGAAATTTCTTGCTGGTTTTAGAAATTAAAGAAAATTATCTGCTTCATTCACAAGCCATAAAATTTTACTTCTTTTGAAAAATCTAAAATAAAATGCATTTCTCTTCAAAGCCAAGCATTCTGACAGGTGAGGCAAGATAATATAAGTTTTCCACATGAAGAAAATTTTTGCTTTCATTTTAGTTATGGAATTAAAATACAACAAGAAAATGCCATTCTGTTTATTCTCTAGAGATGTGGTAAATTCCCCAAAAATAAGCCTTAAAATTCAGATCTTTTAATCAATGACAAGTGGAAACGAAAACATAAATACTTTGTGTAACTCTTTTAGTTTTATATTTTAGAATAGAAAGAAAACAATTTGTTCACACATACAAACATTTTGATTTCTTTGAAAACATCACATGTGTAGTTGTTTAGGGTAATGCCAAGTAGCTTGTTGCCTCATTAACCCCATTTAGTGCTAACCCTCATGGAAGAGGGAGCTCTGGGCTGCCTTATGGAACGTTTCCTGGAATGGGGAGGCCCTGCTTCAGCAGTGTGTATGATACAAAGAATAAATTTATTCTTGTGATTACATCAGGCATCTGGAGGTGTTAATTCCACCATTCAAAGTAGTTTGTTTCATTTTTTAATGGCATATTAGAAATATGATATACATAATTATTTATTGACATTTGTACAAACTGGTTTCTAAGACTGACAAAAACTGCATCCTTTGGACATAATTTCAAAGTTCAAAAGTTAATTTTCAAAACACTCTCAACAAATTATGACTTGTTATATGTTTATGTAAAATGCTAGGCAAGAATATGGCATCATAACTACTTCAATTCAAGAACTCCTTTTTAATCCCCAGTACTCAAAAAATAAAAAGTAGGGCTGGACATATGGCTTAGCGGTTAAGGTGGATGCCTGTAAAGCCAAAGGACCTCCATTTGATTCCCCGGGACCCACGTAAGCCAGATGCACAAGGGGGCACATGCATGTGGAGTTCATTTGCAGTGACTGGAAGCAATGGCGTGTCCATTCTCTCTCCCTCTTTTTCTCCCTGCTTCTTTCCTTCTTTCAAATAAATAAAAATAAAATATAAAATAATAAAGTCAACCATGTAAAGCCCTAAATAACAGAAAACAAAAATCTTACTAGAAATATCAACATAAATGTGCTATTTCTCTGACATGTGGGTAGACATATATACATCTAACAGCTTATAAAAAACAAATGAACCTTGCTTCTTCATCAACAAGTACTTTTTTAATGTTAGCATAGTACAGTATTGAAACTGTAATGTCTTTATAATATTGGCAACAACATGGCTCAGAATTAATTTTGATGCCCATGGGGCTGGGCTTGAACATCAGGTGACCTTAGCTTCTTTTGGAAATCACTTGTCCTTCTCATTATTTAGACCTATATTACCAGACAAAATCTCATACACTTGGGACATCTGAATTAAATGTTATTCTGTAACTAGCTGAGACTATAAATATACTTTTATCTTCATTCTGAAATTGCCTAATTTATTACACTGTAATAATGGAGTTTTGATGTCTCTATCTTATAATGAAGGGCATCTTTTGATGACCAATGAACAACATTAATCTTAGGAATTCTTTTGATTCTGAACATTAACTTGGAACATCTAGTTTAGCTTTTTGTAATTTATTTTATTTATTCTTCATGTAATAACTTTTTGGCCATCAGTTCCTGAAATTTCTTGTCACATTTTGCCCTATTTCTATCTCACTATATTTATGTCTAAAGTTGTTTCTCTGCTCTTCCTTTTTAGTTTTTATCTGTTATATTAGTTTCCACAAAATACCCTCTTAGCACAGCATAACTCAAGGCTTCTACTGCTTTATTTTTCCTTTTATGTGTCTGTGCTTCATTTAAGTCCTATAAAAATGTTGGTTTTTCTATTTTTTCCTTGGATATAATGACTAGGAACATCTTTGATTTATTTTAAATAAGATTTGTTCATTGTAAATGATAGTATCATAGGGGATACATTTTGCCATCTTTTCTTTTTGGGGGGGTTCAAGGTGGGGTCTCTCACTAGCTCAGGCTGACCTGGAATCACTATGAGCTTTAGGGTGGCCTCGAACTCATGATGATCCTCCTACCTCTGCCTCCTGCATACTGAGATTAAAGGCATGAGCCACCACGCCCAGCTCACTTTGCCACTTTTAAAAGCACTATTGTTATTAGTCCATTATTACTTAAAAATTGTCATAAACCAGAAGGAAAAGGCAGTAATACTGGGTAAGTTTAGGAATAGTGGGAGAAGATAGAAAGATTATGAGTAAGGAGGTATTACTTTACTAAATTTAATGTACTCAAGCAAACAAAACGTACTCTGAATGTGATGTAATGTTTAAGAAAAAGGACTCAGGGTTAACAACAATAATTATACCAACTTTAAATCACTCAAAGGCATTCAAAATTCATATGATAATCTTGGGAATTATTTGTAAACTATTGTTACCACTTTGAAACAAAAACAAAAGTACTAGCCAGTTCTCCATATGGCACTAGTGCCATAACCATGTCTGACTTAAATCGTTCTTTTAGAATGCTACCGTGAATTTTAGCCATTTCCTTTTATGAATAATGAGAACATGTATGAAATAACAAGGAGGCAGTTTGTTCTTATAACTGTCATTAGTGCTGCCAAATGAAATTTTCTGTGATGACAGAGACATGTGTAATGTGCCTCCCATGCAGGTATCCAGTGAATATATCTGGATGCCGACTATATGAAATCCTGCAGATGCAACTGAACAATTGATTAATTTCATTGAACTTTAATTGAAATGTAATTATCTTTCTTTCTGTTTTTTTTTTTTTTTTTTTTTTTTTTTTTTCCCTAAGGTAGGGTTTCACTCTATCTTAGGCTGACCTGGAATTCACTGTGTAATCTCAGGGTGGCCTCACACTCACAGCAAGAAATTTAATTATTAACACAGCATTTGCAGTTTCTGTGTTGGACCATGCAATTAGAAGAAACTTCTGTTAGAAAGTGGCATACACCTGTAATCTCAGTACTTAGGAGGTTGATACAGGAGGGTTGGGAGTTTCCAGCCAGCCTGGGCCACAAAGCGAGGCCCCGTCACAAATGACCCAGGGCTGAGGCTGTTACTAAGTGTCAGAGTGCTTGAGATATGTCGATATTTATATGTGCAAAAAATTAAAACCAAGGTATGAAGACATTTATAACTTGCTCAGTGTCTATCATCAATACGCGAATATTTTCAGTAACAGAAAGAACTTGTGACCTAGCATGGACACCATATGGCTTGTCTAATCTCTGTAGGCAAACCATAGCTTGGCAGTACCTAGTAGCTTAGGCAGTGGATATCTTACCAAGCAGAGTATGTTCAAAATTCTCAACACTGAAAGTAATACAACATGGGAAATAAATGTGATGGGCAAAGAGTGGCCACTTCACCACTTTCTGAAACACTAAACACACAGCTTCACCTGTTCTTTCACAAACACACTTCCCCTAGAAGAGTGTGGTAACTCTCTTGGACTTCGTTTCAAAGACTAATTTGAAATGAACCTAATAATAGAAAATAAAAAATTGAAATTCGCAGCTATATATAGAAACATTGCTATAGTTAGAGAAAAAAATATTTGAATAATCAGTGCCAATAAAATAACTATACTGCATTCTTACCATGCTTGAAAAGGTGACTGATATACAAGTAATCGAGTTATGAGAGGTCCACAGTGCTGCCTCATGGATTCAAAGTGTCTAGTCATGTATTTTAATTTTTTTTTATTTCCCACCTGCTAAATGTTTAACATGCTCCATGTTGTCACTGTGGCTTAGCACAAAAGAATCTGAACCCACTCATTTAATAATGGCAGAGTGTTAAGCATTATATGAATAGATAATACCTATTTCACAATGTTATCTGTTAAATTATTTCAACTGATGCTTCCTTATACAGATGACAGTCTCCTTAAGTACAGTGCATTTGCCATGCTTTATTATTCAGCTTCTAGTAATAGTGTGTATAAGCAGGGATTGCTTAATAAATGTGTGATCAAGTATTTTATTAGTTACTATCTTAATTTCTTGGTTTTTATGAAGCCAGCAGTGGGATGGAGAGGAGTAGGTTTGTCACAGGTAGGAATTCTTTGTCACCAGGAGATTTTTTAATGCAACATTCTTATGCAGGAAGTCTTGAATATTAATTTAACTGGAAACATTACTTTTGATGAAGAGGAGGATCTTAACATAGTTCCCACTCAAGTTATCAGGCAGTTCAAATGCCGTGAGCTATGCCTGCTTGCTTCGGTGAGTGCTGACTAGAAGTGACGGTGGTGGTGACACAGAATGCACTCACCACAGACCCACCACCTTAAGAAACAAAACAAAATGAACACCAAACACACTTGCCGCTTTTGATCTGGCTAGAGAAATGAACCCTGGCTAGCAGGATTTTGCAACCAAGTGCCTTTGACTTTTGAGGTATCTCCCCAACCTCATCACTTTATACACATTTTAGCACAATGCTTGCTACAGAACAAACAATAAACATGAGGAACTCAATGAAGAATGGTTGACCACATGATGAAATCAAGCTTTCTGATCCCCTATCCCATGTTCTTTCTTCAGTATTACTAAGGTCTTACAAATTAATTAGAAGTTCAAATTAGTCACATATGCCCTAAAGTCTACAAGTATATTTACAAAGTAAATTATTCTAATTTTTTAAAAAGACTTTACATAGAAGTAATCTAGTCCAAATAATGGCTAATCATGAAGCCTCTTATAAAATTTTCTTTACCATATTAACATCATTTACTGAATACAGTTATACTGTTTTATAATAAACTAGTACTTACTTTGGATATAAACCAGTCATATGTGATTACTTCCTATTTATACCTATTTTGGCTCCTAAAATTCTAACTGAATTTATGTTTTTACAATCAATAAACTTACAACATAACATATTCAGGAAAACAGATATTTAGAATTTTAAAACAGAAATGAATATTTAAAAGACAACAAAACCAAAGGCCCATCTGTGCAGTACAATATAACTTTGGTTGCATGTCCTATGTGTCACAGCTTTGCATGGGACTCGAGAAGAAATGGCCAAGTTATTTGGAAACTTCAGGAATTAAGGCAGACTCACTTAGCTCCGTCCTTAACTGAAGGCTAAAATCTAAACACAGCTAACTTTTCTGTTTTCTTTTCCAATAAGCTTAGATAACAACTGGCATTCTAATTTTCTTTGCAAACAAATTTCTGAATTGAAAGTTAGTAAGAAAATTTCAAGAAAAAATAATACCTACCCAATCGAAAAGGGCATAAGAAATAATTAATAAAGAAAAATTTTTTCCTACCTCAAATTAAAGATGGAGCTCATATATAATTTCATTTAACAAACCAAAAAAAAAATCATGGTATAGAGAAGTTAAATTACAATTAATACACATGTGCTGCTAGCAACCAGAAATGCTTTCTAAGAACCTTAGATATTTCCTTCTGGACCAGCACTAGGAGACAGAAGCGACTGTAACGAAGGATATGCTTTGCCAAAGTGAGGCTGGAATTATGATCTTGAGCTAGATGAACCATCAAAATCTGTTTGCAGGTAGAACCCAATCTAGAAAATATTCTGCAGTCCTAATAAACATTTGAATGAAAAGCATTCTCTCTAACAAGAATCCCTTTGCTAAACCTTCTGAGAGGTTGTGGTACAATATTAAAAGCCTATGGACCAGACCAAGTTTAATGTTACGCTCAGAAACAGCCAAAGGTAAGGTGAAAAACTCAACAAATTAAAAATTCACCAAGATTACATACATTAGAAAAAGGCAAAAATACCTAAGAGCACATTTTCTAACTCTTTAAAAAAATCCTTAGCACAATTACTTTGGCAATGTCTGCCTGTTGGAAGGCCAGAGCATTTGATGTATGATGTGATGGTAACACGCTTGAGAGGAGAGATGAAGAACCACTTGGCATTCAAAATACACAATGTTTTGTCTGTTTAGAGAGAATTAAAATGTAATTTAGAGAGAATGGGGTACAAGCCATATGCTTCCTGTGAAAACTATGTCTTGAGATTTTAGGTTCTTATTAGGCCCCATCAAAAACTGAATTCTAATATGACCATGGGTAGGTCACAGAACACGGTGAGCCTCACCTCAGCGTCCCTCTCTTTAAAGTAGGGGCAATGAATGATATTTGCTTTACAGGATTATTGTAAATTAGTAATAATCATGTAAGTTGCACACAACAGATAGCCAGTTACTTCCCTACTTCTATTCACTATTTCTCAGTGATTAACTAGGGAAATCAACTATGTGAGATGGGATTTTAATGTTAACATATTTAACATTTTTTTTTTATCTATACAGTATTCCTATCTGGTAAATGGAAATCATACACTGAATAACAGCAAGAATCTGAATGCCAACTGATTTCCAAAATGGTGCGGTATAATTAGGAAATTCATGAGTCAAATTCCTGTTTATGCCTGTACTGGAAAGGCTAATCATTTGTTTGTTTTCTATAAGAAGGACTTGATTAAAGCCTCTAGCAGCAATAATTAAATAACCCTGTGCTTGAAGGATGCAGATTCAGCTCGCAGTACTGTAGCATGCAAAGCCCGTAATTCAGGCACAGGGATGCGTATAAATTAGCAGATGAGTGTCATTTACACTAACAGTACAAATGTGAGCTCTTTGGGGGAAATTTCCTCAGTGATGCTATTACTCTTTATATATTATAAACACAGTGTAACATAAACAGCATTCTAAATTCTACATGCAGTCTGTAGATCAGGCCCTGGTCTAGATGTAGAGTTCAGACTTTTCTAGACAGGATCTAGGGGTTTTCAAGTTTGCAACTGTTTGACTGTGTCACTGCAGTGGGAAAGCAATCACAAGAAATGTATAAGCATATATGATCATTCCTTTAGAACTTTACCAAAAATAGGCAGTGAGACACACTTTGCCATAAGCTGTAGCTTGCCTACCCCTAACCTAACTCTGATGAACCCTAACCTAGCTACATCCTAATTCTTAGCTAGAACAATGTGTTATCTTAGAAAAATAAAAACTATGATTATCAGGTAAAAGCAACAGATATAAACATGAACACATGACAACTTTCTGAACTTGAAGTTATTCTCCTTCTTTGCATGTTAATTAGGAAACCATGATGGGTTGAATTTTCTAGAGCTCACTGATGATTTAGTGATTCAAATATTTAAATGCATATATATTTGTGAAGTATTATTTATAACGATGGTTAACCGTTGCTCTTTTCTACTGTGTATTTTAAGACTCCTAGATTTCCAATCTACTCTGAGATAAACTCAGAGAATAGCAACAGTACAATCTCCCAGAGCTGACAGGAATGGAAAAACTGCATTGATGCAGGGGCCTCTGGGGCTTCCATCTTAAAGCAGACCACTCTCCCACATTCCAGATGAGCATTAGTCATCAGAGATGTTTGTCAAGAAGCCCTTGACAATGCATTCAGAAAATGCTGCAAAGGCTGTTATCGGCATGAGCTGACATCAGGAACACTGATCCTGAGGACACTGTCCTCACGAAGTTCTTGATAAGTAAGCTTAGAACACTCTCACTTCTCCTTCACCCAGTCACAGTGTATAATTTTGAATGCAAGATGCCCAGATGACCTGAGTAAACCAACTAATACTGTAATGGGGGAAATTAGGGTTCTTGGGTGTTTCCTGGAACCCCAAGCACTGAGATCATATCTGCAAACTAATCAAAGAATTGACAATTCCAGACTCAAGAGAATGATTTTCTATATATTTTTGTTTGTATTTACTTGAGAGCAACAGAGAGAGAAAGAGGCAGAGAGAGAGAGAGGGAGGGAGAGAATGGGTACACCAGGGCTTCCAGCCACTGCAAACAAACTCCAGATGCATGCTCCCCCTTGTGCATCTGGCTAACGTGGGTCCTGGGGAATCAAGCCTTGAACCGGGGTCCTTAAGCTTCACAGGCAAGCGCTTAACTGCTAAATCATCTCTCCAGGCCAGGGAATGACTTTTAAAATGCCACATTCTATTCAGATTTTACAAACTAGTGCGAAAAGGGGAAGGCTAGGAGGTAAGGGAAGATAAGATCTGGGGGAAAAAGTGTGGAAAGCAAAGAGAAAAGGAAGTTCAAGGAGCTCCTGCCATGTGGGGAGCTGTAGGGGGTAAAGAACCCTTGAGGAGAGTAAGGGCTAGGGGTCCCTGTTGGCCTGAGCTATGGCCTAGGTCAAGGCCCTCTGGGCTGAGCCTGGGCCTGGGCAGAGTCAGCCCAGAGTCCAGCCAAGGCATAAACTTCTAGGAAACAGCTGGAAGTTCCCAAGTTCTCAGAGAGAGCCTCTGCTCTCCCCTTGCAAAGGTATTTATCATCTTAGGGAGGTAGGCTGTCTTTTGGCCAGGTAAACCAGAGGGCCAACTGGTTGGTTAGGGCTAGGGGCTGTCTCAGGAAGAGATTAGCTCTGGCACCAAGTTCCTGGGCTGAACTTGACCAACCACAATGTTTAAATCTTATGAAAGACTTCCCTCCCAGGAGTCCTGATTATGAGAAAACAGGTCTCTAGAGAACTAAGAGATTTTTAAAAAATCAGATTATCTTTTATTTTCAACAAGTGCAAACTTCACTGTCCTTTTTTTTACCTTCAGAGTCCAGTCACCCTAACTTTAACCCCCTTCAATACCTCTGGCCAACTCAGTAATCCACAAATGTGTTTCCACAGAGATACTTTATTTGCTGAGCACCCCCTCCCACCCCCCGCCCCTGCTCCCCAAGGAACAGCATTCCCAGAACACGCGCTGGCAAAAGCTTCCATACAGTCTATTCTGGATTATCCTACTCCTGGACCCTAAATATGAGGAAACAGCCCCCAGAAAACTCAGTATAAGAGCAAAGACAGTCACTTAATTGTTATTTGTGTTGTATTTCTGTATCACTATACTAGAACTTTAACTTAAAGGCAAGCATATGAAAAACATTTCAGATTCGTAAAATGACTTAGCAGTATCAGAATTATACTCACCTCAATTAAAAATACTTTAAAAAGTAGATGTAAAATATTTTCCCAACATTAAAAATTTCTGAGTTGAATGTTGAAAGGAGACAACAAGAATACTCACTGAAGACACTGCCAAGACACAGACTTGCATAGCTTTGTGCCAAAGCACCGAAACCCGCTAAAATCCAAATAATTCTCACTTTTGCTGTAGCATTCAGCAAGACTGGGAAAGAACTGCATAATTTATCACTTCCTCATGCATACAATTTCCTAACAAGTGTCTTTTTATATTTCTTGATGTTTCCTTCACTTACAGCTATCATAAGGAGAAACATTTTGTTTACCTTGATTCTGTACACTCAACGTGGACTATTCAAAGACTGACTTCTAGAACTAAGCATACAAATTAACCAAAATCTAATTACACCAAAAGAAAATTAAGTAAGCATCCTTTCTCCAGCCTCTCACAGTTTGGCACAGGCCCTGACATGTACTAGGCATTCAGTAATTTTTGGTGAGTGAATAAATGAATGAATGAGTCAAACACACTTACCAATTAGTTATCTCAAATGCATACATTTATAAGTAACATTTGTGGACTAATGAAAGTTATAACCTGCCACAAATGCCAATTCAAACTAATTGAAACAAAATTATAATCTATAACAATTACTCAGTTTTACCATTCTAATTGCTGATTGTTCATGCATAGTAATGGAGGACGAAGAGACTTTAAGCTAGATGAATAACTTACATTCCCAATACACAGACATGAGGTAGGATAAACTGTTTATTATAGTGCTCAAGATTATCTTGTAGACTCTACTTTAGTACTCTGAAACATAAAAAAAGCATCAATGCCATTCCAACATTATAAAATTGTCTCGGAGAACAACAGAATAATCTTCTATTAAATACTAAGGATAAAGTGTACATATCCAAAGAGAACCGCTGTACAGTCTACAGAACCGTCCCCCATTCCTAGTGAAATATAAATACATAAAATCTGCCTAATATATGCTTGAAAATATTTTTCTCAGATTAGTATAAAAAAACAATTTTATCATTGCATCATTTTTATGTCTATCCAATATACAATTTATGGGTTTTATTAAGACAGATGAAATGGTTTTCAACATATTTATTTCTAATTAATGAAATACTCAATTATCTCAAAATAAAAGTTGTTTAAATAAAAACCTATTTTCATATAATTCTGGCAAGTGAACCATTTTATTTTGAAACATGTTAGTATTTCAAAGCATATCCCCAGGACAGACTTATTACATATATTACCTTCCTCTGGTGTGAAAATGAAAATATACTGTCTCTAGAAAAACTTTAGAGACTTTCTCAGGTAGTTTGTTTTTACCCCTCCCTTAGTACATTCACTTAAGTTTTCTATAGTGACAATATTATTGGTGTCATGTGAATCTTATCTATTATAGAAAAAACAAAGAACTCTGTCACCATTTTGAAGAGATTCTAAACTTCACAAAATTAAATCAAATCTTATTTCAATTATTATATGCACTAATCGGTAATTTGTAAATACCCCTTTAAGAGAAATAGGTAAGTAACAGATTAAAAGGAACAACAAAGAAACTGCATTAATCAAACTGGACAAGGAATACAATTACAGTTTGAAATACTTAAAAATACAGTAAGGGCTTTGAATTGTTGGAATAAAAAGCTAACCAATGTTATTATTTTTGTATATCTTAATTATTTTTAATAAAACCTAACATATTATTTGGAAACAAAATGAGAACAAAATTACTAATATATAGGACCCTGCCACAAACTCCTCCCATCACTTCAGATGAAGGCTCTAATGACAGTAAGAACTAATAACTCTTCTTGAGCCTCCCTCAAAGCCACATACCTCAACTCTCTCGGGCAGCTGGAATGTGAACCCTATTACTTTTTGTCTACCTATCAAAATACCAAACTGCCACCATACCATCCATCCTAGGACTGAGGTAGCTGAGGTAGAAAAGCACCTTGGGTTCCAGGCTCACCTAGGCTAGAGTGAGATGTTGCCTCAAGCTAAGGAAAACAGAAAACTGCAAAGGCATTAACGGG
The DNA here is from genome assembly GCF_020740685.1 of Jaculus jaculus. Lineage (NCBI taxonomy): Eukaryota > Metazoa > Chordata > Mammalia > Rodentia > Dipodidae > Jaculus > Jaculus jaculus. The sequence continues at coordinate 42,299,944 of NC_059119.1, read as the reverse complement.
GTCCTCCATTTGAATTAAGAATGCGTAGATCATTTGCAAGTAGCGATAATGACTAAGACAAACTTCCCCCCTGAAGAGTTCCCAGAACAGACAGGTTTTTCAAGGGACTTTACACAACTTCAGTATGATATTTCCACCAATTTTAAATCTTCTTTAGAGGCGCACCTTGAAAATTTACTACCAAAGCACAGAAAATCACAGTGTCTATTCTATATATCCAGGGGAGTAACTGCAGTTAATTCATCTAGAAAGTATTTTCACATGAAGATTTGCATTAGAACTATATCTGCAGAGGTTAAAAAGAACTTGAAAACATCACTATCTTCTCTCCTTTATTTCAATAATAAATGAACTTTTAAATATATATTGCGACTTCAATGGTAATAATTGAAAACCAACAGGGAAGAGAAAAATCTATTGAACACACAAGATGGAGCTGAAATATTTAATTAAACAGAATGAAAATTTGTTTGGTTTCAAATGTGTCTAATTTTGTCACTTACCTTTCATAACAATTCTGATTTTTCCAAGGTGTGAAAAATGACATCAAGAAATAGACTGGACGGAACAATTTACACACTCACAGTGAAAACCATATTCTTTAGGAGCTATGATAAATACAGTTAGCAAAATAAAGCTGAGGAGTTTGAGGGCTGCAGCAGACCACACTGTGGTGGAGGAAGACCTTTTTGTCCCACAGGGGCCACATGATTCTCACACTCCCTTCTTCCTGGTACAATGCTTTCAAGTAGGACTCATGGTAGGTAGGATTGTCGTCTTTCTACTCAGACCTTCCTTGTACTAGGAGCTTCTCACTGTTTCTGCAAAGAAACAATCTTCTGACACCCTGTAAATGCTGGGAGCTCAAAACAAAACAACAACAAAGTAAACCTTTCCTAGAGAGCTTTCACTTGCACAGCCAGAAACTGCCATGCACTAGTATTTCTAACCTGCACTAACCAAGTCAGATATTCCCAAAGAGAAGTGTTACAGAGCCACAAATGGGTGTTTCTTGATGTTTTTATGTAAATTTCACCAGCTTTTCCTCAGCTGTGTAGGTGTAGTGCAGGTTTTGAAAAAAAAAATTACAATGGGGTTTATCACCCACTAAGTCTCTACTTAATTTAAATAATGGAAATGTATAGAAGATTAAAAGACAGATTTTCTACTAAGTGCTTGTACTTGTTAAGCAGAATAACAATACTGGAATCATCTAAGTTAATGTTTAAGGCAACAAAGAAATGCCTAAACAGTTTTTTTTTTTAAATTTATTTCTTCTTTTCAAAATAGTGGGAGAAAGAGGCTGTATTGTATCAATACTTTCTACAGTCTATGAATATAAATATGTACAAGACAATTAGCTTTAGAAAATCTTCAAACAGAAAAGGTATGCAAGTGATACAGTGGAAATGTATCAACTTTGAAACAGCAACACAAATTAAAAGATAAAAATGGTTGGGTGAGGTGGCACACAACTTTAATCCCAGCATTTGGGAGGAAGAGGTAGGACCACCCTGAGTTCAAGGCCATCCTGAGACAACATAGTGAATTCCAGGTCAGAGTGAGACTCTACTTTGGGCAAGGGGGGGGGGGGATAGAAATATGTAACTATGTCAAATTATACCTTGTTCTTATCAGTTTCTCAGAATACTTATTTGATAGTTCAGGCTGACTTTACATTTACTTTAAATACACTCACAGGAATTTTAGTTTAGCACACGAGCTTTCCTCTTTAATAGTGAAAGGGAGAATATGAAAAATAAGTATTAATCTAATTAAAAAATTCTTGGGCTGGAGAGATGGCTTAGTGTTTAAGACATTTGCACGCAAAGCCAAAGGACCTTGGTTTGATTCCCCAGGACCCACGTAAGCCAGATATAGAAGGTTGCACATGCACCTGGAGTTCATGTGCAGTGGATTACAGGCCCTAGCACGCCCATTCTCTCTTTCTCTCTCTCTCATAAATAAAAATAAAATAAAATTCTCTCACTCTATGTATGTGTATGTGTGTAACAGTATTATCTCTGTATAGATACTATGAGCTGAAAAATTATTTCTTGTACACACTGGTCTATAAATAGTAACCAGTCTTCATAGGGTGTTGCCACTAAATGACAGTAGTGTCCTTCCAAAGAAACACTCTCAATTTTAAGCTAAAAGGCAAAAATTTTGGAAACAATGTCATCAAATGTGCTGTGTTTAATATAGAATTTGCATTTACCACTTACTTTATATAAAGGAAATCTGAAATATGTACAGACCACAATTTAACTTATTATTTCCAATTTTTAAATTTAATTTAGACAGAAAGAAAGAGGCTGAGAGACAGCAAATGGGTGTGTCAGGGCCTTCAGCTGCTAAAAAAAAAAAATTGCACGCTTGTGTCACTGTGCATCTGGCTTATGTGAGACCTGGAGAGTAAGTGCCTTACCACTAAGCAATCTCCCTAGTCCTATTATTTCCATTTTATCTAAAAGGGGCAATCAATTATCTGAGAACTCTGGTTCATAATAAATAGTAAAATTATAGAAAGACTATACTGAAACATAGCAATATATCGAAAGCATTTACCTCATATACACTTATAGTTAATCAGGGACTGAGTGTTGTGAGCTTCTGTCAAAAATATGAAGTCTCTATATACCAGAAAACATAAATTATTGTATTGGTATTTAATTTATTAGATTTATCCAATTGTGCAGCTGTATCAATTTGAGAGAAAGTTTGGGAAGGGACACTTCCAAAGCTAAGGACACTTCTTTAGGGTGATATTTTTGAGTCCAATGAAGTCCAGTAAGGATGGCAAAATAAAAGGAGACTGACCAGAGGCAACAGTGTTGGTGGTAATGAGCTTAATTATCAGAGGAGAAATGCGTATCTCAAGTAATGTTAGGAGAAAATAAATAAAAATTTCCTCAGTTTCTGATATATTTATGGCAGTAGTTCTAACAGAGGAGAGGTGTAGAGCTACCTCATGGATACAAATCTTGTCAGTTTGTTCTCAATATGTATATAGGGATTTCACAGTGGCAGGGGTTGTGTTGAAATTTGATTGCAGGAATCAGAAGATCATACTTTCCCTACAATGCAAAGGATATTATAGCAGGTACCAGGGAGCTTTCAATGTCTAACTGGTCACTCCTCTACAAGGACAACTTAGTTTTAATGAGAGCAAATTTAATATTAAGTAAACAAACAACTATTTCTGCACACTTTTACAGTTCTCAGATTTTTTTTTTTATTTCTCACAATACAACTACTACTATGTAAACCTGCAAAAGTTTAAAAGTTATTTGCACTGGAAATTTACCAGAATTTACCATTTCAAAAAGAATTTGTCACTACTATAACACCTCTCATAATGAGTCACCAACACAACATGCATCTATCAGTGACAAATGTATCTTCATAATTATGATGCTTCCCCTTTTAGGTACAAGCAGCTGACTTCATCTGTATGCCTTATGTGGCCAACATGCATGAACATCTGCATGCTATTATACATACAATCTTATAAAAATATTCTTCATACTTCTCTTTTGTTATTATCATTACATAATTATATTTATTTTTAAAGTTGTGTTTCTTATATAATCTATGGTACTGCATTTATAATTAGATTATCTGTTCTACAAATTTCTATTTTAAGGAGAGCAAAATAAAGACTTTAGAAATATATTGGATGTGCTATATCCATAATCCTGTGGAAATGGTACATTTTCATATACATATAACTTCAATTAAATAATATATAATAAACAGCTATGGCTTGTAGCATTGGACCAAATAATTTGTGGGTAAAAGATGCTCCAACAGTATCAAGTTCCTTAACACAACCTGTGTCAGTGGTGAGAAAACAGAACAAAGGCTGGTGTTGCTTGTCACGCCCAGGTCCTTCACTGAGATGGTGTTAAGTGCCCGCCTCATGCTAGTCACAGACACAGGTGTCAGAGCTACAGAAGTGAACAACTCAGACATGATTTCTGTCATCACATCATTCTCCTTTAAAAACCCAACAATGGGAAGAAAATGAAAAATTCACATAAAAAGCAAATACCTCAGAAGAATGTGCAGAAACAATGCTTCTGACACTCTGTTGTGAGATGAGAGACCAGCATAAAATCTAGACTAAATCTCTTCTCCAGTGTAACTCCTGGTGTTCTGCGTAATGAATGTTCCACCTTCCCTCACCTCTGCTGAGATGACAATGACTTCAGTTTCACCCTCCCAAATGACATAGTGTACCACTTTAATTACTGTTACAGAGAAAGTTGCCCCAACCAGATAGTCAGCTTCCAGAAGGGAATGGTGTCTTCCGTTTCTTTACTCCATGATGTGTCTGGTGGTGCACTTTTCCCAGGAGTGGATCCACAATGGTCAATGCTTATGGAGCAGAAAGTACTAAGAGAGGAGTGCTTTCTCTCTGGACAGACATGGAAGGCTAATGGGAGATTTAAGAAATAAACTCTGATTTTCCCTAAAAAACTCATTTCCACATCCTGATGGAATGTAGAATGGGTAAATTATGGCCCTATTATGAATATCAGATTCACTGAATGGAGCTCAATATCTGTCTAATTTTTTAATTTTATGCAAATTCTCAATGGTGGTTAGTTTCCTAAACAGAATGCACTGAAAGTCTTATGAAACTGTACAAGGTAACATTTTACAGCATTGGCCAACTGTCTGGAGAATGCTAACAGGTAAGCCTATGTGCTTCAGCTCCAGTTCTATAAGAGTTGGGCTTTCCTGGGCTGGAGGGCTTGGTTTAAATACTGCATATGTGATCGGGCCATAACTAAAACATAACCGAAACATTATATGTGGACAATCTAATACTTGGGGGAAATGCTATGATAAAAAGGAGTCCTATGATGTGTGTAATTAAACTGCTTGATGGAGTCATACCAATTGCCATGATATGATACCCTCCATTAAACATAAAATTTTTCATAAGAAATCTGCCTCTGGAAACAAAATGTAGCGATTTTTCGTCACAAAGATATTTGTTTGATAAATGCCCCCTAAGCACTGGAAGAACTCTGACGCCCTTCTCCCTTACAACCACACACAAAAAACATGAAATTTTAAAAATAATATGCAGAGACCTAAAATATTCATTTTACTGAAATTGATAACACTTTGCGCTTCCTGTAAGGAACTATAGTGCTTATCATCTTTAGAAATTATATATCATCAAGGCCAACTGATTATTCTATCATTAAGTCATATTATAGAGTATTAAGTAAGAAAGTCATATGCCACAGTAAAACTGCTAATTAATTCTCACTTCAATAAAATTATTTGAAAGATATGTGGTCAGTTCACAGAATTCCAGTTATTCTCACTCTCTGTGTCATATTCTCATTCTCTGCTCACTGGCTAGACAGCCTTGTAGAAATATTAATCCCAAATGTCCATCATGTTGCTGCCGACATTCAGTTCTCTATAGAGTTTGTGGGGTGCCCTTCAATGATGTAAATCTTGACCACAGTTTGTCCTAGGGCTGGTTCAGTAGTATATGGAGTAGAACAGGAACATGTAGGAATTAGGACATGAACATCAACTGAGTGAAAAGGCAGCTGAGAAAGTTCTAGCACTTCTGAGAAGAAAGCTGCAATGGTGGGCACACAAGCCCCTATATGAGTCGACTATGGGAGGGTGGAACACCAAGAAAGCAGAGATGCAGACAGGGAGGCAGGAGCAACAACTCTGGCACAGTGTGCCTGGTCATGCAGTCTTGAACTCAAAGCTCAGCTTCAGCTCTTTGTGAACTGGAAATCAAGGCCGAAATGGCACTCCTACTGAGTGAGAATTATACATAAGCTTATTCCCCAAGAAAAGCTCCTTGTAACAAATCCAGGACTCATAGCAAGAACTAGAACAGCAAAATGAAAAACATGATGGTGTTGCTTGTCTCATCAGGATGTAGATAGTTCCAGGACTGGAGGGGTTGGTGGGCAACAGTTTCAACCCTTTCAGATAGGGATCAAAAAGACCATGAATGTAGACTCACTGCGTACCTCCAAGTGAGGTGCACAGGTATCTATGACAGGTGGGAAGGCAAGCAAAGAAAAAGAACCAGGTACTGCAATCCCAATCTCTCCCCCATCTCTGTCTCCTTCCCTCCCTCCCGTTTTCTCTCTCACACACATCATCATCATCATGTGATCAGAGAAATAGAATTTATTCCACAACTGACCTGGATCATGACTCATACAAGAAAGACTATTAAGTTAAAGCTGCACACAATTATATACCAGAGATATTGTAAGATGAGAATTATAGTTCACAACACTGTTAGTAAATGAAAACCAAAAGAAGCAAGGGCTGACCCTGTCTGTCACTAACAGTGTACAGTCACAGCTCTCTCCAGTAAAGTTTAAAGAGTAATTACAGAGAAGTGAGTTAAGCTCTGTAAGTGGTGTTTACACAATTTTTAATGAGATAATCTATTTAGCCATCATCATCCTTTAGAGTAAAATATCAAAGTAGACTTTTAAAAAAGTGATGTTGCAGTATACCAGTTAAAAAGTAAATTTTATTAATCAACCATATATGTTCACTTAAACTGTTAGTTCTATATGTGAGGGAATAGCACAGAAATGTTAAACTGTTAGTTCTGTATATGAGGGAACAGTACATACATGTCAAGTGCCTCATATACAGTCAAACCACTAGATAATGGACAAGTGGAGATTGGAGGGCAGTTCTATCGAGTGGATGCAGTAGTGTTAACTTTTACATCCTTAGAATCAATATTATACTTCATCCTCACCCAACACTTGCACAAGACATAACAAATAGAAAGATTTAATCAATATTTGAGGATTGAAAAAAAACCAATGAATTTCTGTAGGCTTTCCTAGAGCCTGTGGTAGCACTAAAGAATGAGACCAAAGTTGTTGGCATCTCCGGCCAGGCAAGAAATGGGGTAGGAGAGCATATGAGGCGCCCCATGGGAAGCAGTGCTGATGGTGACTGTCTGCTTCCTAGAGATCCAGAACCGCCAGGTGTCGGAAGTCCAGCAAGTGCTCACGGGATGCAAGTGATTGACTAGCATCTGATGTAGGACATCTCAGATTTTAAAACTAGTCTGACATTAATGGAGCTCCATGTTGCATTTGGGGTTGTAAATGCATTACACATGGTATCCTGTCTTATCCTAACACAAGGTCTTGCTGACATTATGCCAGCCCATGTTTCCATTTGCAGGACAGAAAGGTCAATCAGCAGAGGCTGTCTGATTCCAGAGTTGACCACACTTTTAGCTCAGCTTTACACTGCCTCTTGATGAAATGATAAGGACACAAGAAAAATAAAACTGGGACTATCAGGTCAATAAAATGACTAAAACATTACCTGTATTTGGAATAGTAAAATAGTCTTTGCCATGGCTTCTTTGTGAAGTAGTCCTCTCTTTTTTGTATGTGTACTCTTTTTTTAAATTCCCACCACATAATCAGAAAAATAAAATAAAATAAAATAGAGAATATGAAGACTGAGGCATTGATTCGATGGATAGAGTGCTTGCCAAACAAACATGAATATTTGGATTCAGATTCTCATCACCCACATAAAGTTGTTAAATATGCCTGTAATCTCTGTGCTATAAAGGCAGAGACAGGTAGATTTTTGGGTCTTTATGGCCAGTTAACTCGAATCAAATCAGAGAGCTCTTGAGTCACTGAGAAATGTTGTCTTAAGTAAAAAGGTGAATGAGCCGGTTGTGGCAGTGCATGTTTTTAATCCCAGCATATGAGGTAGTGCTGGGAGGATTTCCATGAGTTCAAGGTCACCCTGAGACTAGTGAATTCTAGGTCAGCCTGGGCTACAGCAAGACCCTACTGCAAAAAATTAATTAATTAATAAAATGAAAGTGAGTGAAAAAGATACTCAGTGTTGACAACTGGCCTCCACAGGCCTGCATACACACACATGCATGAGTATAAACTACTCATATGAGAACACACTAAACACACCACACACATAGACTCACACAGAAAAGGAAGAATACATAGGTCAAAACAGTGTATGCAGGCATCAAGATAAACATGGTTTCAAAATTTTGCTTCTGGCATTTGTGAGTTTTGTATCTTTGAAAAGTAATTTGATTTCTCTTAGCTTCACATTTAAGATCAATCATAATTGTACCTTTCTTAAAGATGTGACAAAGTTGCCAAGTTCTCAACCAGGAGTAACCATGTCCCCAAATGCCTCCCTGATTATTGTAACTGGGAGAAGGTGCTACTGGTGCCTAGTAGGTAGGTAGACCGGTGACGTACCACTTAGCCTGCAATGCACAGAAGAGCTACCACAACACAAAAAAGGATGAGCATGACGTGGCCCACAACGTCGAGAACATTAAGCAGGATAGACCCATTTACAATATGCCTGATGCAGCATTAGCAATTAGTAGTAGCCTTTATTATATCTTATCTTGGGTATACAAGTTTAGATATACTTTAGACTGAAGTTCAAAATACTAAGATAAAGAGTCTAATACTTCTGGGATCTAGGAGAGAAAAAGTCATCTCAAATTATGTAAGTGATTGACTGCCTTTGTGAATTATTATTTTGATATTCCTACATTAAACATAACTAAAATTTATATGACATTTAAAACAACAAATGATTTGATCTATTATTCTGGTCCTGAAGACTTAGTACTATATAACATACTTGTAATATACTCTGGGAACAATGGGGTAATAGTTTAGTAATGAAAGAGTTAATGTTGTGGTAAATCCCAGCTTAGGAAATAACTGTGACACTCCTTTCAGAGAACATTAGAGATCAGAATCCTCTGTTTATTTTTCTTGTTCAACTGCTCTGAGATTCAGTGTTTCTGGGCCAAAATTTGCTTTCTTTCTTTTTAAGTAAAAGGATTAGTCCTAGAAATTGGACTGTTTTCCTGGAATGGCTGGAAAGATGACAGTCAGGAAGTAAGGTCAAGGGAACAGGAGGTTCCCATGTTCAGCAGAGAAAATACTTTCAAAAGTAGTAGCACATTCTGTACTTTAGGGTTCAAAATTAAAAAGCTTTCATTGTATTCAGCACTAAGCTGGAGACACATAAGCACCACCAGAGGACCTCAACAACTCTGGCTTTTGCAAATCCTATCTCTGTCTTCATTTCTGCTCTCAAAACTTAGCATAAAGGACTGATGATATGTCTCAAAAGTAGAACACTTGCCCTCCATGCAAACAGGGTTTAATGACAGCATCACAATGTTATTAATAGTACAGTATGTGCTCACCATGCAAATGGGCTTACTGCCAACATCACCAATAGTATCAATGGTAGAGCACTTGCCCACTATGCAAATGGGTTTACTACCAATATCACCAATGTTATCAATGGTAGAGCACTTGCCCACCATGCAAATGGGTTTACTATCAGCATCACAGACCTGCCCTGAGTTTACTACCAGAAACAACACATACACACACAAAATAAGCATTTTAAATGTTTGTGCTTAATCTGGATAGAGTATCTGTAGAGTCCAGGAAGTTGGAAATGGGCCCTAAGAGGATGGTGAGATAAGGGGAGGACAGGAACACATGTGTCATGAACATACAGGTGGGGAACATTGTGGGAGAGGCTTAGTTAGGGATAAAAATGGTATAAAGGGGGAGAGGGCATATAACCCAAAACTTATGCTGAATGAAAAAGCCATATGGAAACCTACTACTTTGTGAATTAATTAGAATATAACAACAATAAGAGTTTCAAGGAGTGTACCTATGCTGGTTAATAAAACTGTTCCCAGAAGTAACAGGTTACTTAAGGAAAACCCCAGTGTCTGCTGTGAGTTGTTGGTTAGGGAGGCCAAAACAATACAGGCTAGTACTATGGCACATGAGTGCTCACCAAAATTAGATGGTTGGTCAATACTGCTCAAGACAACACACACGTTAGCTGCAAAACAGAGATAAGCCAAGCTGGAACTGAGTTAGATGCTTCTTCCAGACTGGCTAGTTTTCACAGTGCCAGAAGGTACTGTGGAGGCTGCTGGAGGATAAGTTATTAATAGTCTCACCCAGCTATAATTACAGAAAATGGATGATGGGTAGAACCCAAGCTAGTGTATTTAGTGCATAAAGAAGAAAATTCCAATTATGAAATAGAGAACAATATGGAAAGAATGGGTATATCTATTGATTTCTAGACTGCTTACTTGAAGAGTTCACTTTTCACCTATTGGGATTTATTTCAGAAAATCCTGGGTGAGAAGAGAGTGCTCAGAATATCTGCACTTGGCGTCTGGGTCTATGTTTGTATCAAGAGACTGACATCTAGTGTATGTCCAAGACTGTTTACTCAGGAAATGTACTGCAGCAATTACTGTCGAGTTGAGATTTATTCATAACTCAGTTCACTTCTTGTACCAGGTTCTTAAAAACTTAACGCTAAAATTCTGTGGTCTCTCAAAATGATGGATGCTTATTTTCAAAGTTACATTTGCAGTGCTCCAGGGGAAGGGGAAGAACTAGGAGGAGGGAAGAGAGAAGCCCAATAAGTGGTTTTTGAAACTTCTGTTGACTGACTCAAAATGGTAGAATATTCTCTTCTTCGTGGAGTTGAAAACTCCTCACACCAGCATAAAATAAATGGCAGGCAGGTTTAACCTATACCTCTGTTCCTTTTCACAACGGAGATGCCCTATAGCTAATTTTAACAAAATTTCCATCTCCCTTCAGATTATAATTCCCTCTATGCCTACTTTTCATATGTACTTTTAAAAATTATTTTTATATTTTTATTTATTTGAGAGAGGAAGAGGCAAATATAGAGAATGGGTGCACCAGGGCCTCTAGCCACTGCAAATGAACTCCAGATGCATGCTCCACCTTGTACATTTGGCACATGTGGATCCTAGGGAATTGAACCTGTGTCTTTAGACTTCTCAAGCAAACACCCTCATATCTACTTTCCAAGTGAAAGTCAGATTATCTTCTAGAGTCTCTCCCAGGTTCCTATTTCTTTTTCAATAGTGGCTGGGTGAGAACTGTACAAGTGCTTTAAGAGCAATTCAATGACGGAGCCCGACATAATGCACAGAAACTTAAACCCAGACTTGACACAAAACAGTTTCTAAGATAATGACCCTCACTCCAAAGCTAGGGATGTTCAGTGCTGATTTTTTTTTTTTTTAAACATCCCAATGTAACTGTGGTCAAGGATCCAGGATCCATTTTCACATTCCTTACCAGATCTCACTCCCTCATGTCTATGTTCTTGAGTTGCCCCTGACTTAATTTTTTTCTCAGAAACTGTATTTTTGCTATATACTGTCTTCAGTTGAGATTTCATGAACAATGTCTACAAAAATAAATTACGCTTCCTTCAGAAATCAAGTTCATTAGTGATTTCATCAGACTTTTATTTTCAAATAATGTCAGCATTCCTAATCATAAATGAGTTGTCCAACATTCAATCCAAGATTAGTCCTTCCTATCTCTCTGCCTATACATTCAATAGTGATCAAATGGTAAAAAAAATGAGAAAATGCACACTGTATTTTCTCTAACATACCTTCCTTCATGACAAAAGCAATCCCCTACTAAAATGCCTCTGATAACTTATTTTTCCATATTTGATGACTTTATCACACACACACACACACACACACACACACACACACATACACACACACACACACACATACAGATAAGACAGACAGACTGAACGGATTGACTGACTGAATTGAACTATGCTCTTATACACGTGGAACTTAGGGATTCTCCAGCTATAGCTCCTAATGGAGATGCGACACTCTCACTGAAGACGACACTACAGGGAAGACATGGTCATGGTTTTCCTCTAATATATAAGAGTAGACTGGCTGATTAGCAGCATTCTTAAATAAAGCCTCTGGAAGATGAAGTATGTATATTTTCCAAGAAAGTTGAATTTGAAAGTGTTTTTCTTCTATTCGTGTAATACCTTACAAAGCAAGGGCAGCTTTCTACTTACCTTATACAATGTGTGGCAAATAGCTGACTAAATAAATGCTTGTTTAATGAGTTATGACATCCCTGTACCAAAAACCTTTCCAGTTTAATTTGAGCTCACATAATACTAGACAAAATATATGCCATTTTTCCTGATGAATAACACACCAATATGCTAACCAGCATTTTAACTTATGCCAACAATGAGGAGAAACAGGAAGGGAAGGAATTAAGGTTCCGTTGTGATATTTATTCAGCAATCATTACAAATTCTGTCATCTGAAATTCTGATATATTTAAAGTAATCACATTCAGACCATTTCAAGTCACTTCAAATTTGATACCACAATAAATTCCTGAGTAGACTAAGAGTTAAACGGTGCATTATACTGAGGAAGAGGATGGCTATGCCTGTTTTCAAAAATGATTCTATGTGTCAGGTGATCATTAAATAATAAGTTATTTTTCAGGGCCTTTTCTGTTTGTACCTGATGCACTGAAAACCTGTATTCTGTCTTTTCTCTCCTTCAGGGTGGAGAATCAAAAACTAGTCTGTCTTTCCAATTAAACGATACATTTTTCATTTCTTTCACTTGAATGCATCACATATTGCGAAAACCTGATTTATGAATATCCAGACATATAAAATAACTGAAATCAGTCAGTGTCTCCAAAAAGATTTTGCATTTTGTAAATGCCCTGCTATAGCTTTCTTATGAAAAACACATTTCAGTGTTATTCATTTTATATAAACCTGACTGACAGCTTTTCATTTAGATTCAATTTTCTTTAGAGATAGTGATGTGGAAAATAAGCATACATACTTTATTTCAGATGGATTTTTATCATTGGGTACATTCCCACATAAAAACATTGTTATATAATTAGGTATTAAATCTAATCTGATTCCAACTTCCATTATAGTCACTTTAGAGAAGAATTCCCAATGTGGAGTATATGAGACAGACACAGAGAGAGAGAGAGAAAGAGAAAGAGAGAGAGAGAAAGTATGAAAGAAAGAGAGAATATCAGTATTCACTTTAGCATGAAAAAAGTGAACAATGAGAAACATGTAACATTTCTCAGTTTTCATTAAGCCCATATATCTACATTTTAAGATAAAAAGAAATAAAAACATAATTTACAGTTTAAAAGTCAATAACTAAGTAGCATATACTGGTTACATATACTTCTTGTTAAATGGAGAGGTGTTATGGTTTCAATTAATGAATAAAATAAATAAGACAATCATTGCCAATATATTCCCACAAAATATATTAAACTACATTTAAAGCACACTTTATTACAAACACATACATAACTATAACAACTCATATTTATATATTTTATATATAGACAGGACATTATATATATGTTTTACATATATTTGCAGATGCAATTTGTAATTAATTGATCCAAACCATTTTTTATTTTAAAGATTTTAAGTTCTTGAACACAAAAGGTTTCATTTCACTGAGACAGAATCCTGCCCTTGGGCTGTAAGGATGGAAAATATTAGGTAAATTAATGCTTAGAAATGCAATAGACTGTCATAAAAATTATCATCATGTTGACTGAAATTCTGTACAGGTCTGTTTTTAAACCTGGTGGAAAAAATTCTATGAAAGGTTTCTGCGTAGCAGTCATTCAATTACACTTTTTAATAATGATAAATTTCAAACCAAGGTTGTTTATTTTTTTCTTTTGGTTTTTTGACATAGGGTTTCACTCTAGTCCAGGCTGAGCTGGAATTCACTATGTAGTCTCAGGGTGGCCTCAAACTAATGGCTATCCTCCTACCTCTGCCTCCTGAGTGCTGGGATTAAAGGTGTGCACCATGATGCCTGGCTTCAAACCAAGGTTTTTAATTGATTTATGTTATTAAAACACGTTTTAAAAATTATAGAATTATTATTTAATGGCTCAAATTACATTTGCTTTTGGTGGAAAGGTCTAAGAGGTTTGATTTCTCTATAATTTTATATAAATGATAGAACTTCTTAGATATGGTTTATTGCCAAGCCAGGTATGTGATAAAGTGAAACCTATAACTCATAGTGTTGACAAGTTAGTAGAGTGTAATAAATAGCAAGCGTTAAGTTTGTGTACCACGACAGCCAAAGGAATTAAAGAAGTTATTACAGCCTTTACGTTCCTTACAAGTTTATCTGTGAATGTTATTATCTAGGTTAAATTAACCTGCGTGTTCACGTGAGTTACACGCTTGCACGTAAACATGAAGGTTTTAACTCACATGGAATTTTTACATGAGTCTAGTACACAGTTTGTAACTCCTTTGTTATCACATGCTGCCCTGTCTTTAAGCTTGTATCTCCTACTTTAAAAATGCAGATATTTGAAACATACAAGAAGCATGATCTATCACTGTCGGCTTTTTGTGTTGTTTGTGATAATAGCAATGGAATACAAAACTCACCTTATTTTTAATATTTTCTTTCATTAATTCAGCTGTTTGAACACTTCCTATGCACCGTTTCAGGAAATTAAGGCTGCATCATATCTCGGGGATGTTTAGACCCATACTCTCTATATTCATATAGAGGGGGGTAACATATATGTGTAATCTTCAGCTGTTGTGAAATATAAAGGGTTGGAAATTCTTAGCAGAGCCAGCCATAAGCCAATTAAATCTCTATGGCGCCATCTCGACTTCCCCCAACTCCCAACAGACAATTAAAAAAATAAAAAAATGAATAATATTGACAATTACTAGCATTCCTGTAGCCTGTAGGTCTAGCCTGTGTCTTTGGTTCTCCCCTGACAATAATGGAGGGCTTATTATTTTGTTTCCCTTGGGTATTTGTTAGGCTTGATGAGGAAAAGGTTTATACCTTCTGTGGAAATGAGAACAATCTTCGGCTCTCTTCTGAATGTTAGATACTTTAATGGAAAAGCATCGCTACCTATTATGCTACATTGTCCTAATTTGAAACTCTATTTTCATGTGATTGCCAAAAAAATTAGTGCCTGTCATTTGACAAGACTGAGAGTGGGATTTGTTAAATATCAGTAAACAGAAAATATGAGGAAAGTGCTTAACGAGTGGACTGGCTGCCAGTGCGCAGAAATAAATGGGTGGGAATGGAAATTAATGGGTAAGGGAGATCTTCAATTTATTTTGAAATGAACTGCATCTGCTATATGCATCACCAAGTGAGGCTTCATTATACTGTTTAAAAAACACATGTGAGGAGCCAGGCGTGGTGGCGCACGCCTTTAATCCCAGCACTCAGGAGGCAGAGGTAGGAGGATCACCATGAGTTCGAGGCCACCCTGAGACTACATAGCGAATTCCAGGTCAGCCTGGGCTAGAGTGAGACCCTACCTCGAAAAACCAAAAAAAAAAAAAATACACACATGTGTGTGTGCACGTACACGCACACGCAGCCCGTGTATAGAGCCCAGTGGTTGGCGTCATATGTCTTCTCCAATCACTCTACGCTTTATTCACTAAGACAGTTTCTTCTGAATCCAGAGCTTGCCAGTTCGACTAATCTAGCTAGCCAGCATGTGAAAGGAGACGTCTCTTATCTGTGTCTCCAAAGTGCTGAAATTATAAGGAGCCTCCGTTCCCACCAGTTATTTATGTCAGAGATGGGGATCCAAACTCCACAGCACATGTTTGCATGGGAAGAAGTTTAAAATACTCATCTGTCTTCAACCGGGAGGTATTTTTTATGAGATAATACACTTACCTAAATAATCTAATACACATAATCAAACTGTTTTTTGTTTGCATCATCTGTTAATATTTAACTTAAAATCAGTTCCAACTATAAACAATGTAGAAAAAAGTTATTAAAATGCCATTCTCCCATTTATTGTGTTAAATAATAAAAATTGTTAAGAAAATGTTTCTTTTCATTTTTAAAAAATTTGTCCTATATTCCATTTGTCATTGTAATCACATGAGCCACTGATTTTTTGTTAATGCTACCCAAATGCACAATTTAAACCTGTAATAAAGGGAGGCACTTATGTCTGAAACACAATGTTGTTTTATAAAAACTATTTCGGTATTACACAACAATATTTACCAAATCCAGACATTCAAAATGATTTCCAATCTGTGTTTCTATCAAATTTTCTTTGGAGAAAATTAGTTAAGTCCACCGCCTGAAGTCTGTGATCAGTTCTGACACCTTAAATTCATCTCCAAGCTAGTTCAAGTAAATTACCCATTTATTATTTCTCATAAAATCTGGTGTTGGTTACGTTTTAATAGCTTTTTATTATTGGCATGAATTAACTGTACATATTAATGGGGTTCAGGGTAATAATTCACACTGCTCATACAGAGCATTAGAATGCCCTCCCCTTATCATTTATGCTTGTACCTATTGAGCGTTTCAAGATTTTCAAAACTCAGTTATTGTGAACCATCGCTAGCCCCTGTGTCATGCAGTACCAGAACTTATTTCTTCTGAGTTTGAGTAACTGTTACCCAACCTCCACTTACCCATCACAACCCCACCTACCTTTCCCAGTTTCTAGTGCCAGCTGTTTTATTTCAGGTCAACATTTTTTTTGCAGCTAAGTTTATAAAAGGAACGTATCAAGTGAGGATGTCCTAGGAGGACAAAGGGGTTCTCTAATCATTAATAATACTCCACATGAAGAATGAGAAATATTATGATTGCATTCAAATGCTAGGTGGAATAGTGGGATGGTTCACAGGGAAGAGAGAATTCTTTCTTTGCCCCTTTTGTGATTAAATAGAGTTAATAGTGCATGGGTAAGCCATTATCCCTTCTTAAGATTTTTTTTCAACTTTGGCAAGAGACAGTGTAAATCACTGGATGAATCCGTACTATTTGCAGGACTTTTTCTCTGCTTGTCTCACAGTAAGCTAAAATTATGAGATAAAAACATCAAAAGGTAAACTGAGTATAGAGGTAACAGCAAGACATGAAGTCTATGAATAATGATTGCATTCCTTAGTAAAGTAATTAACAACTCCCTGGGAGGTTACACGTTACTTTAGAAGACTATTTTAAAAGGAGATTGGGTTGGAGATTTAAAGTAAAGCAGAATATTACCAGTTTTAGTAATAACTCCTTATGACAGACGGAAAGAGAATTTAGTAGACTCTCCCAGAAACTTTAGCCCCATCCATCCTGTCTTTACAGTTTCTTGTCCAAGGTTCCCATGCTTTTTCCTTTACCTTCTACTGACCTACTCAAAAGAATATGATGCGCATTTGAGTAACATATGGCTTACATCAATGCATTATTCATATGCTTGCTAAGGATAACAAAGTATAATTTATTTCACTCTACACAAACCACCCATCCTAGTCTACCCATTAATCACTGAGAAAACACACATAAGCTCTAACAAGCTCCTTTCATTTCTGACCATTGATTTCCCATTGCTATCCCTCCAGACCTTGCACTGTGTCCTTTCCTGTCAGACAAACAATTGCTTTTCACCCACCAGACACTGTAGGCTTTACCTGTGGTTACTGGAATTCCACCCCTTTGTTGTTACTCAAAGTTGTTCCTGAGAAAAATAAGTTCTTCATTTGAATCACAAATTCTCTTTTATTAGACAATTCACATCAATATTCAGAAAAACTATAGTACCCCATTAAAATGTTACATAGAACCAAAGTTCTCCTGCTGCTTCCTCAACTCTTTGTTCTTCATGTAAAATTTTCTCAGTACATTGTCTGTTTCATATTTTCTATTCTTTTCTAAGCTTTCTCCAGTTGAATTGTGTCCATAGCACTTCACTAACCTTTTCAAGTCACCAGCATGTGCCATCTTGCCTTGCTCACCAGCCACTTTTCTAATCTGCGTCCCACCATCACTCTTAAGTCAAGCACTGGCCAATAGACTTATATGAGTTTAGAATAACGTTTGGGTATCTCTCCTGGCTTTGAATCTATGTGAACTCTAAGTCCATTTTGTCACTTCTCTACCTTACTCATGCACTAGCACAGGCCCAGGGACACCAAGCTCTCTCCCATTCTCTCTTGTCCTTCACGCAGCCCTGCTGGAGGACCCTTCAGCCTGTGATATCCTGTGGCTGCCTCATCCTTGCCTTTCAGTTCTTATGTCTTCACACTTCCCAAATACAAACCACTCTATACTGTTCTAATTCTCTACAGGTCTTATCATTAAATAATATTATACTATCAATTCTTTTTCCAAAATAATGTAATGTCCATAAGATAAGAAATACTGTGTTGTCCTTACTTCTGTTGTCCTAGACTAGAGAACTATCTGGCACACGGCAGTTACTCAGAATACTAGTTGATTGATTTTTCTCATCCTAGTAGGTCACATATCATATACCCAGTAAATGATTAATAAATGTTGCTTGGTATATTATTATAAACTCTCTTGATGAATTTCCTTACACTATTATTCTATTATTGTAACTTGCCGGAGATTTTATTAGGTGTTAATATATTCCAGGAAAGAATTGGACTAGTTATTAGCATACAAATTCAAGCAAAAAGTCGATCATTTGGATCTCACTAAATTATTCACAATTTAAGGAGGTATGGTATGAGGGTTAAAAAAAATGAGAAAGTGAAAATAGCTTGTTAAATTTGTACACTCATCAAAGTTTAGAGCTACAAAGGCAGCTCTTGCTTCAGAATTTCCTATTGCTTGAAAGAGAGCTCCTTCAGAAGGATGTACTGTCTCACACTTTGGTATCCACTCGCCAAAGTAAATTCATAGTACAGAAAGAAAAAATGTTTGTGGGATGAATAAGTAAACGATAAGTCATAATATCTGGTACATTCATGTGAATGAAATATGTGGTACATTTCGTAGACAACTAAATTTTCCTTGAAAGCACTCAAGTCTTCCTCTATATTTTTACACATCTTCCAGTTCTATCTTTCAGACTTCTTTCCAATTGCACTATTACTTTAATTCCTCAACTACACTGTTATTTCATTTTCTCAAACATAGACACACATTTTTTTTACTTCCAGTGTGTGCATGTGAGTGTGTGTTATTTTTGAGAGACAGTCAGTACACATAGTGATGTATTTCTTAGATATTTTCCCTCAATTATTTACTCTGACCACATTCACCCAAATACCTTTCCCATTTTCCCCCTCCCCATCCCATTCTTTCCCTTCCTCCAATCTCATTTCTACTTGCAAGTGTATATAAGTAGATATAAATATATATAAAATCTAGGATCCACAAATAAGGTAAAACATGCAGTATGTTTCTTTCTGAAACAGAATATTTCATTTAATTTGATGGTTTCCAGTTGCATCCATTTTCCTGCAAAGGACATAATTTCACTTGTCTTTTAACTGAGTAAGCCCCCATTATGTAAAGATAATTCATTTTCTTCATCTGTTCATCACTTTATAGATTTCTAGAATGGTTCCATTTTCTGGCTGTTGAGACTAATCTCTCAATAAACATCAATGTGAAAGTATCTCTATGGTATGTAGAGTCCTTGGATATTTACCCAAGATGATGTATCTTCAGTTCTAGCTTGTTTCTTGAGGAATCTCTGTACTGATTTCCACAGTGACTGAACTAATTTACATTCCTCCCAGCAGTGTGAAAGGATTTCTTTCTCCCTAGGTCCTGGCCAGCATTTGATATTACTTTACACACACATTTTTGAGAATGGTTTTCAGGGTGATCTATAAATACTATATAATTGATACTTAAGTTTTTCTTAAGAATTCCTTCTGAGCATAGTATAGATAGAGCTACAATTTTTCTCGTATTTACCTTTTTATGGCAACAGCTATTTCCAGTACTCACTGTACCTGTCTGCTGAAATATATTCTTTGGTTAGAAATGCACTGTATTTTCTCAAAATTAGGTATTACTTCCTGTGTTCACCATTTCAGTAAAGAAGGAAAACTATTCGAAAGATGTATCCATTAACAGATACTAGATAGACAAATGTCTACAGGGGTGCAAAGATACACATAAAATATATTTGTGGAGCTGGGGAAATGGCTTAGCAGTTAAGGCTTTGCCTGCAAAGCCAAAGGATCTAGGTTTGATTCTCCAGGACCCACATAAGCCAGATACACAAGGGAGTGAATGCATTTGGAGTTGGTTTGCATTGGCTAAAGGCCCTAGCATGCCCATTCTCTCTCTATCTCTCTCCCTCCCTCTTTCTTTCTCTCAATAAAATATATTTAAAAAATAAAAAATGAAATATCTTTGCACAGTTTTATACGAAGCCAATTTTCCACTGTTAATTTTTTTTTTTTTTTTGCAATTGTGGGCCCTAAATAATATCTCCTTTTTGTTTTGCAGGTATATAAGCCGAATCCTTTACTTTGGAATCCAGACAAAAGGTTCCTCCCCTAGCAACATAGCCTTTACATTTGAAGACAACTGTCACCTCCTTTATGAGTGTCCTCTTAGATTCAACATTTTTTATTCTTAATCATATGCCAAAATTTTATATCTTCCATACCATGCTATCTTTTTAACTAGTAATTCTCATAACCCGTTTGAATACAAGAATGTAAATGAGTTTTAATATTCCCAGTAAAGTGAAACTAACCCAAATTGGAGCAAATTATCATTTCCTTCAACATCTCTTTTCTACTTGCAGAGCAAAAATTATGGATAAAGAATGTGTGTTCCTGCTACAAACATGAACTCTGATGCCATCCTTGACAATCTATAAGGCTTCTGATGTTTTTAAAGCATGCTAGCAACAACACAGAGAGCAAATATTTTAATTCATTTTTGTACAAGTAGAAAATTTAGGACCAATATGTTTTTACTATAAAAGTTTATAATTTTAGCTTTGTAAGTCTTGTCACTTATTTCTGTAATTATCTGTGGAATCTAAGAAGTAACATTAAAGTGTCAGGGTTCTCTAGTTTTTCATATTGAAAGATACAGATGACATTTTTAATTCATCCCTGTAGGCTCAGAACTATGGCATGTGATGTTAACCTATAGAAAGAATAAAGCACAGAGCAATGAACTCACGAGATGACCTACCTAGCAGAGGCAATCCGGTGATTGGCAGATAACAGAGGATACCAAGACATGCTCCTCCACTTTGACTGATTCAAGGTTCTCAGCACAGTCGGTCACAAAGACTTCCCCAACTGAAGTTCATTAGATTATTCAAACTGACATTTTCCCTGTGATGTGGATACTATTTGACTATCCCAATAAACGCTATGATGATTAATAAGGACTTTTATACTAAATTGCAAAACAGGAAGAAAAGAATGAGCTTCTGCTCCATATTGTGCTCATTTTGACTATGACGCATTCTCATGTGCAGGACAGATGCAGAACAGGCCTTTGGGTTAGAAAAGCAAAAGGTACCAGTAACTAGAGATTGCAGTTTTTTCAAACCTACATGAGCAAGATAAGAAGAAAAGAAGTCAGAATTTACACCTAAGTAACTGCAAATAACATATTTATTAGAGTATGAGACATATAGTTTTGCTTGAGAGAACTGTCCCGAAATGGCTAACTATTGCAGTTTCTTGTCCTGAACCTTCTACAGCACTGTGAGCTCTCAGGGTTTTATCCTCAGTGCTGAGACCCAAGAGCTCCTTCTCTCCCTGAGTTGCTGCTTGCTTATGGCATCATGTTAAGGAGTCCCTTAAGGACATGCCTGGGTAAGTGTTAACTATAACCTCTCTTTTTTCTACACAAAATCTAACTGTTATCAGGATATGGAATACATGAAATATAACTATGATTTTTAAAGGTGATTTTTTTTTTTTGCAGTCTAGTAAGTGCAATTTCTCAACATTTAAATTTTTTGAGATATCCCCACACTGATTTCTATGGTGGCTACAGAAGTTTATAACCTACAGTGAATAAGACTTTGCTATTCCCCACAAACTCACCAGCAGCTGTCATTGTTAATACTTAAAAAAATTGTTTTATTTATTTGAAATCAATGGAGAGAGAGAGAGAGAGAGAGAATATGGGGGTGCCAGGGCCTCCAGCCACTGCAAATGAACTCCAGACGCATGCACCCCCTTGTGCATCTGGCTAACATGGGTCCTGGGGAATCAAGCCTTGAACTATGGTCCTTAGGTTTCACAGGCAAATGCTTAACCACTAAGCCATCTCTCCAGCCCCACTGTTAATATTTTTAATGATGGCCATTCTGACTACAGTGAGCTGAAATCTCAAAGTGGTTTCAATTTGCATTTCATTGATGGCTAGAGATACTGAATTTTTAAAAAATATATCTGTTGGCCATTTGTGTTTCTTCTTTTGAGAATTGTCTGTTCATTGATTAGTCCATTTAATGTCTCACAGATTTGGGTTTTTCTTATATCAAATTATTACAGTTCTTGATATATTCTAGATATCAACTTCCTCGGTCAGGAATTCCTGGCAATCATCTTCACCATTCTGCAGGTTTCCTGTTCACTGTACTGATACTTTCCTGTGCTATGAGAAAATGTTTTAATTTCATATTGTTCCATTTGTTGACTCTGGGATTATTTCCTGTGCTATTGTATACCAATCGCACCGCTTCTGGATATGAATTTAAACGACTCCATAACCTACAGCACAGAGACACTGTGTACTGTTCATTTCTGTTATATTCAAACAGCTACACAGTGAAATCAACCTACAGGTCCATAAGCTGATAACTAGATAAGGAAAATGCGGAATGCATACAAAATGGAGTTTTACTCAGCAATAAATAAAAATGAAGTTATGAAATCTGCAGGAAAATGAATGAGACGGGAAAAATGTATTAAGTGGGATAACCCAAATGAAGAAAGTCAAACTCGTATGTTTTTTGTATATAAATATGTGGATGTGAGGCTGAACAGGCACTCAGTATCAAAGAGCACAAGTGGGAAACAGGAGGTGATTTGAAAGGTGGTGGGAAAACAGGAAGTATGCAAGAGAGAAGCAGAGAGGATGCTCAGTTCAAGGGGGAGGACATAATTGGGCAGGTGGAATGAGGAGAGACAGGAAGGGAAACAAAAAATAATTTAAAACACAATAATAAAACCTAATTTTTATTGTAATAAAAAATTAAATTTTACATCAATTTCTAGGCTGGAGAAATGGCTTAGTGGTTAAGGAGTTTGATCGTAAAGCCAAAGGACCCTGGTTCAATTCCCCAGGACCCACATAAGCCAGATGTACAAGGGGCTCATGCATGTGAAGTCCTTTTGCAATAGCTGGAGGTACTGGCGTGCCCATTCTTATTCTTTTTCTCTCTCTCCCTCTCTCTCTCCCTCTCTCTCTCTCAAATAATAAATAAATAATATTTTTTAAAACATCAATTTCTTTTTTTTTAATTTTTTTATTTTTTTTAAATTTGATTTATTAGTTTTCTTTTCATCAAATACAGGCAGTTTGGTACCATTGTTTAGGCTCATCTATGATCTACCCCCTCCCATTAGACCCTCCTTGTTGATGTAAATGGGTCATGCACTGTGGGGTTAGTCCCCAGTTATTGGTATGCTAAATGTCTCTGCAAATCATGACCCAACATGTGACTCAATCAATTTCTAATGACAAACATTTTACACTATGCTTTCAGAGTTAAGTGCACAGATAAATGTGCATCAACTCACCCAGCTTTAAATTTCATTAAGAACTCTTTTATTCTTATAGAAACTTCACTCATATTTTGCTTCATTTTTTGTTCCATTCCGTAAATGAAAAACATGGACCACAAACTTAATTTCCTAAACCTGTAAAGTAATGATTCCTGAAATGTGACTTCATGGGCCTTGGGTGGACACATGACTCTTTCCAGGGATCCAAGAGCCTAGCCGTCTTTGCATTTCAATATGAAGATTTATTTATTCTCATTCCCACATAACATGATAAAGTAATTGATAGTAGCTAAACTATACATGTATATTCCTCTGATGGAAACATTTATTATATTTAATTTATAATATAAATATCAATTAACATGATCATATACAGAAAGCTCCATGAGCTTTTCAGTAATTCTAAGAATCATAAATGATTTATGAGACCGAAGGTTTAAGAACTACTGATCTTAAGACAAGCTTCAGTTTGAAAAATTCTGATTTAAATTCTACTCATCCCTACCCCTTTCTCTATAGCTTTCTGTGGTCAAACACAAACTGGTTCCAAGTGTCTTTCAAAAGTTCTGCTGACTCTAGCGCACATGAACAACTCTGCTCTTAGCCTCTCTTATAAGCTCCTGAACACATCTTCTTGTCTTCTGCCTTTGGGAATATCTGGAGCCCTGTGTTCTGATAATGCTGTGTATCTGTGCGGACATTTGTGAAAGTTTTGATCTGCTCTATGGCCTATCCTTTTGGTAAATGACCTCTGAGTCTCTTTGAGTTAAATGTGGAAATGTAAATTACAAGACTGAGGGACCATCAGAGGACACAGTTCTTTAGGCACAACCACTAAGGAAGTATGAAAATTACATGGACAGCCAACCCAAGAGCTGTCCTGGGAGCTTGATCAATGCCGAAGGACGAAGTCAAGCTCTTTTCTCTGAGGTAGCTCATGCTCGGACAGGCAAGCGGAGGACAGCCCGAAGAAGCCCACTTCTGTCCCATTATGGAAGAAGCCCTCTTCTGTACTGTTCATAACAGCTTGCTTTTCTGACACTGATCACGCTAATGCCTGTCTTCTCTGCCACACAGTGCTGTGGATCCTCTGTGCTCTGAGGAGGACCTGGACTGTTTGTGAAAACTCTCCATGTAATATTTCCTTTGTGTCTTCATGTGCCTTTTAGAATCAATGGGTGCACAAAGGAACTGACTCTGGTTTTAAGTGAGAATTCTTTCCTTGCCTAAAACTTTAAATGGATCCTAAACTTTAAGATGATTTGGATCCTGTTTCCTTGACTTTTTTTTTTTAACTTTTGAGGATGATTGACAAATTGAATGGTTTATCTTAATTTCCTCATATCTTTCTAGATTATTGTCTCACATAAACATGTTTTTTTTTCAGTTATGTTTGGAAAGGAAAAATCTCGGTTCTGTGTGTGTGTGTGTGTGTGTGTGTGCGTGCACATGCGTGCGTGCATGCAAGCCCATGAATGCATGGGGGTAAGTCAGAAGACAACCTTCAGTGTAGGTCCTTACCTCCCACCTGCTTTGTGACAGTCTCTTTGTTGATTTTGCTCCTTGCACCAGGCTAGCTGGCTTATAAGCTTCCGGGGAGTCTCCCATCTCCACCTCTCATCTTGCCTTAGAAGAGCTGGGATTACACACATGGGTCAGTGGGTTCACCTTTTAAGTGAGCTCTGGGGATCTATATGCAAGTCCTTACACGTGCCCAGCAAACATTTTTCCCAGTGAGCTATCTCCTCAGGCCCATGAGAGAAAATCTTATACTTAACTCACACATCATGTTATGTCTTCATGATCTGTAGAAAAAGAATTCACAGTTAAAAGACCAAAGTAAGTTACTTGATACTTAAATGAATAGTCGGAAACATCTGAATTAAAAATATGAGAACCAGCCAGGCAAGGTGATGCATACTTTTAATCCCAGCACTCAGGAGGCAGAAGTAGGAGGATCACCATGAGTTTGACACCATACTGAGACTACATAGTGAATTCCAGATCAGCCTAGGCTAGAGTGAGACTCTACCTCAAAAAACAAAAAACAAAAAAAGAAGAAAAAACCATGATAATCAATTAGTTAATTTTCATACTAATATAAAAAGAACATGAGTATTTCATTTCTATGCTGCCAAAGATCAAAGCAATTATAAATTGTAAAACTGTGTGTGCTTTTCTAAGAAACAATTATAAACAGCCATAAACTATTTGGCATTCCAAGTTGTTCTAAGAGAGCAGGCTTCCCTGCACATGCTAGGAGTCACACTCAAGATAGGGCCTAAAGAATTAAGAGATTGGTTTCCCCTCCTCCCCCCCCCCCCTTCTCTGGAACTTCCAGCTGCGGCCACAGGGAAATAGATTCAGACTGTGTGAGTCACTACTGTGCCATTCAGTGAACAGTTCTGGGAGACAATCTCAACCAGCTCATGCTCAGATGGTCCTGAAACGATCCAACTCGATTGACCTGGTTTCCCTCAAATGCTCCCAAGCACAAGTCCACAAGAACAACCCTGAAGGTAACCAGACTGCTATGTGCACACTGCTCATTAACTCCTTATATTTATTCTTTTTCCCCAACATTCTCTTCCAAGACTATCTTCCTGCACTTCATCAATACACTTGTGGGGTCTTTAGAGTAGTTTCCCTCTCTGAAAGACTCTCTAACTGCCACAAACAACTTCATGCCCCATCCAGCAGGAAACAGTTAATGATCTGACATCACTGCCCCTTGTCCTCTAAGAGCCATTAGAGTGTCTTCACATGAAAATGATGAAAATGATGGGGGTGGTAAAGTTAGGGTGACTGGACCCCTGAAGGGCAGGAAAGTTTGTACTTGCTAGAAATCAAAGATGACCTGATTTCTTATCTCCTACCTAGTTCCCTAGAACTGTTTTTCCATAGTCAGGACCACTCCTGGAGGGCAGGTCTTTCATAGTATTTAAACATTGTGATTGGTCAAGTTCAGCCCAGGAACTTGGTGTCAAAGTTAATCTCTCCCTAAGACAGCCCCTAGCCCTAACCAAGCAGCTGGCCTTCTGGTTCATCTGGGCCAAAAGACAGCCCACCACCTTAAGGTTATAAATACTTTCGCAAGGGGAGGACAGTCTTTCTTTCTGATCACTTATGAATGGCCAGCTGTGGGTAAGTTTTTCCCTTGGCTAGGCATGGGCTGGCTCATCCAAGGCTCAGGCCCAGGCCTACCTGGGAGGGGTTTGGCCTAGGCCCTAGGCCAGGCCCAGCCAACAGGGCCCCCTAGCCCTTACTCTCCAGAAGGGCTCTTTATCCCCTCCAGCTCCCCACATGACAGGAGCTCCTTGAACTTTCTTTTCTCTTTTCTTTCCACACATTTTCTCCCAGATCCGTATCTGGTCATATGGATTCCTGAGCTACACATGGCCCACATGGGTTTTTGGGCTCCACATGGTGTACTTCTCTTCCCCCCACTTTATCTCCCCTTACCTTACCTCCCAGCCTTCCCCTTTCTCTATGAAATCTGAATAAAATGTGGTACTTAAAAAAATCAAAAATAAAAAAAGGAATTAAGAGATTTAATTACCTCCTTCAGAAATTAAGAAGAACTCCAAGGTCAAATATGCGCTAAATATTGGATTTACATATTTATAGGACATAAGAAATTTCCAATAGAGCTGGCTGTGTTGGTGCAACCTTTAATACCAGCACTTGGGTGGCATATTTAAGGAGGATCACCATGAGTTCAAGGCTACCCTGAGACTACATAGTTAACCAGGGCTAGAGTAAGACCCTACCTCAAAACAACCACCACCACCACACACAAAAAAAACCCCACAATATTTTTGATTATGCAGATAACTACAGAGTTTTAAATTTTAGTTTTGGGCTGGAGAGATGGCTTAGCAGGTAAGGCCCTAGGCTGCAAAGTCTAAGGACCCAGGTTCAATTCCCCAGAACCAACACAAGCGTGAAGCACAAGAACACACATGCACATGACACTGGCATCTGGAGTTTTAATGCAGAGGCTACAGGCTGTGATGCACCAATTATCTCCCTCTTTCCCTCTCTCCCTCTTCCTCTCTCTCACATACACACAAAATAAATTTTAAAAAAGAAATTTAAGAATTAGTTATAATGACATAATCAGTAATTCATGGAACTCAATATCCTTTGGTCTATCAGTCATAATGATATTCTTTTCTACTTCCTTTCCTTTCTCCTTTTCTCCACTCCTCTCTTTCCTCTCCTCTCCTCTCCTCTCCTCTTCTTTTCTTTTCTTTTCTTTTCTTTTGAGGTAGTGTCTCACTCTAGTCCAGGGTGACATGGAATTAACTATGTATGTAGTCTCAAGTTTACCTGGAACTCATGGTGATCCTCCTACCTCTGCCTCCCGAGTGCTGGGACTACAGGTGTTCACCACCACATCCAGCAGTCACAGTGATATTCTTCATGGCCATGTAAAACAGCACACACAGCACAAAGAAAAAATCTCACTTAAGGTTCATTCTTTAAGTCATCTTGATCTAATTTACAAATGTAACAAGAGTAATATTTTTGTTTAATTTTCCATAATGAAAAGAAAATCTTTCTTACCTAAAGCATGTAGTTTTATTTTACTGGAAACATATTTTATAAAATATGATTATATTTACATATTTTATATGATAAATTTTTGCATTACATAGAATTTTTGTGAATTACTTAAAATTTTCAAAGTACATCTCACATACCAAGCATATTCATATATGTCTACACATGCCTCACTAAGGAATACAAAGTAAAATGGTTCATTTTCACTCAGAAAATATGTAAGTATAAATGAGACAAAGCTCATATTAATGAAAAAGAGCTCCTCTATCAGAAGAAATAGTATACATCTTGAAAGCTGAATAAGCCTCCCCAAGCCAACCAACACTCTTCTCACCTATTTTCCAGAATCTGAGTCAGGTTATGAATCCATCTCAGTCACTCCAAATGTTACCTGTCCAAAATCTAAGGGCAAGTGCATTTTTGATGGCTCATGTCACTTCACAAATATGCTTCTTTTAAAAAGTCATCTCACACATGACTACACCAACACATATTTCCTTATGTCAAAAGAGGTTTGTCATTAGAAATGATATATTTTGATCTAAAGCAAATGAAACACCTGAGAAAGGAAAATTGTAATCTCTTCTTGGATTCACTCTGACTGTTGTAGCATGCTGATGACTTTACTAAAATGCTCATGCCATTTTCTGAATTCAGCAAGAATGGGACATCTGAGGGTGCCTTATTTTCTTTCTATAACAACTGATATATCCCATATATATATATATATATTCCATATATACATGTATATATATTCACATACATACATATATATATTACCTGTAGTCTGAAAGTAAATACCACTAATATACTGGCACAAATAAATCACTCTTGAGATTGGCCCATAGTGCCATATTGGCATGTAGTAAGTAGATAAATTTGTTTTAAGATACAGTGGCTTTTATTTTATTTTATTTTATTTTATTTTATTTTATTTGGTTTTTCAAGGTAGGGTTTCACTCTAGCACTGATTGACCTGGAAAATTCACTATGTAGTCTCAGGGTGGATTCAAACTCATGATCCTTCTACCTCTGCCTCCCAAGTGCTTGGATTAAAGGTGTACATCACCACACCCAGTTTGTAGTGGCATTTTTCAATATTATGCCACAGCATGCTTTGTTTTTTTTGTAATAGTAACATATGAATATTTCTAGGTCAGTAGTGTATATTAAGATGAACTAAATCAAAGTAGTTTGAAATGTCTCCATAATCTATTTAATGACCATACAAGACATCAGTAATAAAATTACCTTTCATCTATCACCTAGTCTCTTTCTAATTTCTCATATTGTTATAAAAATGCTGAAGTAAATATGTAATTGTTGTAATTTGCATATTGTTCCGATTGTTTTGAGTACAATGCTTCCCTGATACAAGGTGTCAATAAGTATCTAGGCATGAAAAAGTAGATGAATAAAGTAATAAGTATAAGCTAAATAATTTTAGGCAAAAGAGTATATTTACCAATTAAGTTGAATCAACACATTTCATGTATTTCTTTTGCATGTTCCCTAAGAAATATTCTATAGAAATCCTGCATGATTGTCAAAGGACTTTCACCGCAGAGGGTCCTCTAACGCACGTGACACTACAGGATTATGATGATTAGTGAGATAATATAACTGACCACTGTTCTGAGGGAGCAGAAAAAAATCCTGTTCTTAAAAGTAACATTTAAGAAAATGCTATAATTTAAAATTTTGCTTCCTACATTAAGTATGTATAAAGTCTGACTGGAAAAGATTTTTCCATATAATTCGTATGTCTCATGATGACTCTTTGGAGTTTTCGAAATTTCCTTCAATAAGTATCAGTTCAGCATTCTAAACATTATAGAGAATTTGCAAAAACTGATGAAGCCAGAACATTCTTCTCCATTATGAAAAAGAAAGACTGTGTGGACGATGCAGAGGTGCAGAGCTCTCAGCAGCTGGGGGAAAGGCAGGACCTCCTCACCCACACCATCACAGCAGTCCCCCACCCCCCCACCCCCCGCTCAGCTCAGTGCTCTCCTTGTTTAACAAACACCTTGAAGCCTTCCAGGTTCCAGGCTTCCTCAAAATGGACAGTTTTTCACAATGAAAACAGCACGAGAGGTCAAATATATAACATAGAAGACAGAGAATCATTTCCTTCGTGATTAACTTATTACGACATTAAGGAATATAATGCATATTTTCAAGGGTAAATTTCTTCACAGGCTGACAGAACTTACCAAACTTCAATTGAATTTTGAAGGATATGCATATTACATTTAAAATCTTGTGCTGAATCACAAAGGGCTTACTCTGCACTTCAGCCACATATGGCAATATATCCTATTTAACTTATAAATGCCCCTGGATTTTCATGAGCACACTCAAAAAGAAGAAGCTGTATCTAAACTTGGAGAGGTTACTCAGTAAACAATGAACACCCCTCAATATGTTCAATGATATTTTCTTTCCTTTTCTTTCTTTCTTTCTTTCTTTCTTTCTTTCTTTCTTTTTGTTGTTGTTTGACGAGGTAGGGTCTCACTCAAGTTCAAGCTGACTTGGAATTCACTATGTAGTCTCAGGGTGGCCTCGAATTCACGGCGATCCTCCTACCTCTGCCTCCCAAGTGCTAGGATTAAAGGCATGGGCCATCACGCCCAGCTGACATTTTCTTGTGTTACTTCCCTGCCAACCTTATGTACCCATTTTCCTGAAACAGGATTGAAAGCATAGACACAACCATCTGTTGGTCAATTTTAACACATTTTCCCAAGATCAGGAGCCAAGTATTTTGAGCAATATTTGTTTTTATTCTCTGTAAGTAATGTGTTAAAAATTATGAAACATAATGAAAAAGTGAGAAGCAGCCAAAAGCACATATAAGATTAAACTTTGGTTAAGCTAATTTTACCCATTATTCTTAGTTTTCCTTCTACTGTTGATATAATTCCACCCAGCACAAAGTTCTTTAAGTAAGAAAACTTCTAATTAAACATTCAGAAATCGTGCTTTTTATAATCTTGTGAAGAGCTTCTGTACTTTGTCTGTTAAATAAGTAACAGATGTAACTGACTAGGAGTACCAGTGGATATTTTAACATTGTAAAATATTAATAACTTAATTCAAAACTTATTATGACTAAATTTAGAATATAGGAATAAATGAGCACATCTTCACATTATTTTTATTTAATCAAACTGATCCAATATACTACTATGCACAACAGTGGTACTATACCTAAAGCAATGCCTATAGTGAGAGCTCAAGAAATGTTAATGGCTTTGTCATGATTAGTACTGAAAAATAATTGTACATGCAAAGAAATCATATAACTTAAATATAAAACAAAACTAAATAGTCTCTTGATTATAATGAGATGAATATCTTCCTTCTACAAATTAAATTAAAAATGATTCATAAAAGATAATATAAGGTCTGGAGAGATGGTTTGGTGGTTAAGGCATCTGCCTGCAAAGCCAAAGGACCCTGGATCGATTCCCCAGGACCCACGTAAGCCAGAAGCACAAGGGGTGCATGCATCTGGAGTTCGTTTGCAGTGGCTGGAGGCCCTGACACACCCATTCTCTCTCTCCCTCTCTCTGCCTCTTTCTCTCCATCTCTCAAATAAATATTTAAAAAAAAAATCTAAAACAGGAATTAAAAATAAATCATTAAACCGGAAATACTCAAAGATAATTAGTAATGGTCAGTCACTTGCCATACATTTGGAAATCATATAGTGTAAGTTATACTTATTATAAAATAACTTTGATTCTTTGAAACATACACAGAAATGTAATCTTGGCTGCTGCTCATGTTTGACTCCAGCTGGACAGAACCACCCTCAGGCTTTCTCCATCCAACATCCCAGGAGCCATCCTACTGACATCACAGGAGCCCCTCACTGCAGATGGTCCCGGGAAGGTGAAGAGGACTGCTGCACAGTGCTCTCATTAATATCATCCCCAGCCCTATTTTTGTTTGCTGTTCTACTTATCAATGTTTCAACACTGATGAAACATAAAAATAAAGTAATCAAGAATACTATAAAACATAAAGTATTTGCTCTCTGTGACTTTCCAGAAAACATCTGTCATACTATGTAGCATTTGTTTGTTATATCTGGCTACTATGTACACAGTATTAGATCCCAGAATAAAGTAAGACAAATGATAAACTACATTGGCTTTTTCTTTTTAGCCACAGGCAGAATAAGAAGGGATGAGGTTTTCTAACACATTCAAGCTTTTTTTTTTCTTATTTAATAGTCTATATACAATGGGAAAAGCTTAACTTTCATATGAGCAAGGCACCAAGGTTGTGCTCTTATTTTAGCTAAAATTGATTTTTTTGTCAATTCAAGCTTCTCTGGTAGATATTCCCAAATCAACTGCATAGCAGATGGAAATGCAAAGAGAGGGGCCTTTTACTTATTTATTTATTTTTGATGTTGTTATTTCTTTTTACTTATTTGTAAGGAGAGAAGAAAGAAGGGCTTGCAAGGGACTCTTGCCACTGCAAATGAACTCCAAATGCAGAGGCCACTTGGGGCAACTGGCTCTACATGGAGTCTAGGGAACATATCAGGGCCATCAAGCTCTGCAAGCAAGTGCCTTTAATGGCAGAACCATCTCACCATCCCTGGAGAAACCTTTGAAAGAGTAATCAATTTCTGTTACATACCAAACTCTACTTATATCTCAATAAATTCATTCTTTTTATATTCTGAAGGTATAGTTAGAAACTTTTCAACAATATAATATTATGAGATGAACTTTTCATGAAAAATCTAAGGCTAGATTCAAATTTTAGAACCAACATTTGTTAGTAATCCTTTTTGGTCTTAAACTCATGAATGACTTTTGAAATTAAGAATATTGAAAGCAAAACAGAATGAAATTAACAGATGACAGATCTTGTGGGATGTATTAAACACATGAAGACCCAGGGAAAGATAAGTGAGTGCAGAGGATATTCAGAATATAGTACATCAAGAGAACACAGTATTGTAGATCTGAACAGCAAGCAAGCTCCCAAAAGACACTGCTTTGAGAACACCAGACCAGTCACAGCACCCCTCCTCTCCTTGGCACATGCTGAGAGAGAGGACTGAGCAGCAACGGGGTTACTCCAGGCAAAAGTAGCAGATGGAGTTGCTGAGGATGTGGATGCCAGACATGGGCAATACGTCCTGATAATTTATTGTCAGAACTGCCTCCGGAGCTTCTCCTCCTCCTCTTTCACAATCATCACATGCACCACCATTATTGCCATCATCCTCATCATCAACAATATCCGTTAAGTTTATTCCAGTTTTGTCACCACCTTTAGGCATTTATGTCTACGCTCTGACCAAATCCTTAAGTACAGAAGATAGATCATGGTTAACACAAAGTAAAACTTTATAAAACATAGAGTAATGAAGCTTTTCTCAAGGTTATGGAAGTTAAACTGTGGAACTGGTATGATGGTGAGGTTAGCCTGCGTCTAACCCCCAGTTACTTAACCACTAGAACACGTCATCCCATGGTACCGATGCTGGGGTTCCGACATCCAGTTTAAGCAGAATGCTAACAGATACTACACAACTGATAAACATCTCCTCTCTGAGAAATTTCAATTTCAACTAAAATTGTTCAAGTTAGAGAAAACAGAGTATATAAAAATGTATGTAGCGATTTCCACGCCAGCCTAGGCTAGAGTGAGACCCTACCTCGAAAAACCAGAAAAACAAAAGAAAAAGTGAAACAACTTTGAAGATGTATTCAGAAAATGCATAAAGGTTCTAGAGAGAGTACAATAAAAATTACCTATATTTGAAGGACAATCACACTTGCACCAGTCTCCTCATCTTCGACATTCACTAGCAAAGATCACAGCAAGATAGTCTCAAAGATCAGATTTTGATCCCAGGAGTTATGTTCCCAAGCAACCCAACATCAAGCAAGAGAAAATGAGAAATACAATGTTTCTTAACATCTGAGAGAATACAAAACCATTAATACCAACATCACTGTAAGAGAATTCCCAAAGGGTACTGCATAAGAGAGGAAAAAGGGGTGCTGCCTAGAAGCTTAGCACAAGAAAAGAAGTTAAACAAAATATTCACAAAATATGTGATTGGAATATGAGAAACTGTACAGAGAAGTACAATTCAATGAAATAAGAATGGGCTTGACAATTTTGCTAATGTAAAAATTGGAAAAAATAAAAAAAATTAATGGGCTGGAGGGGTTGCTTAGTGGTTAGTTAAGGCGCTTGCCTGCAAAGCCAAAGGACGTAGGTTCGATTCCCCAGGACCCATGTAAGCCAGATGCACAAGGGGGAGCATGTGTCTGGAGTTCGTTTGCAGTGGTTGGAGGCCCTGGAGCACCCATTCTCTCTCTCTCTTTCTCTCTCTCATAAATAAAGTAAATAAATTATATAATAAATAAATAAACTGTGACGCACACCTTTAATCCCAGCACTTGGGAGGCTGAGGTAGGAGGATCGCTGTGAGTTTGAGGTCACCCTAACACTACGTGGTGAATTCCAATTCAGCCCACTTTAGAATGAGACCCTACCTCAAAAAACCAAAGATATAAATAAATAAGCCAGGTGTGGTGGCACATCCTTTAATCCCAGCACTCAGAAGACAGAAATAGGAGGATCGCTTTGAGTTTGAGGCTACCCTGACACTTCACAGTGCAAGATCCTACCTTGAAAAATTAATTAATTAATAAATAGAAATGTTTAAAAAGAGCAACCAAAAGCTTGGAAACTATGCGTGGTATCTGGTAGACATTTTTGTTCTCTTTATAAATTACAGAAAAATTACATAGCTCATAAAAATGTTTTCAAACCTCAAACAAAAATTAATCATCAAAATTATTAAAAGAAAGTGATATTAAAAGGTAGAAATGAATGACAAGATGCAGTCTCTCGCCAACAACCATGAAAATGGAAAGTAAGCAAGAGCCTGCCTTCCTCCATGTCAGATATGAGACAGGCTAAGTGTAAGAATATTTTCCGGTGAGATGCATTAAAATACAGACTTTATTCTGTATAAAGTAATGAATCTCATTTAGTGTAATCTGCAATACTTATTAGATGTTAGTATGTTCATTCTTGTGAACCAGAAATTTTGTTCACAGCTGAAATAAAAGGTCCATGAGTAATGTAAATACTGCAAATATACAAAGAAGGCACATCATTAAATTATGTTAATAGTAAAGCAGGCAAATTAACATAATATTTACTAAAATGAATTGATAAATCACAGTAAATATATGTATATGCTTCTAACTGAGATAACACAATCAAATTTACAAAGCCTATAATGTAGAAATACACAAAATGTTTGTAAAGAAGTCTTACTTTTGCAAACAAAATGGCATTTGTGTGAAGTGTGCAGATATGCAGAAAAATTAGTGAAAAACTACCTAAAATGCTTGGAAATATCTAGCTTTATAGAGGATAATGATGAGGTGATAGATCAAGTTTTTCCCCACCCATAGTATGTTAGTATGCTATTGATCTTGTACAATAACAAAAAATGTATTTATGTGATCTGTACAATTAAAAATTATCAAGTTAGTATGTTAAATTATAACACAGGAAAGAAGTATGTTAAAAGTTCAAAATTTCACCTTCCCACTATCAAGATTAAGAGCAATTTTATTTTTTATAATGAGTTTATAGTAATCCCACCTACATTCACTACTCATCAGATTAAAACTTGGGATTCTTTGTTATGCATCAATTATGTAACATAAAATAAAATATTAAGAATGAAAAGCACCGAGTCACCGCGGTACTTGTGAAAAGTACCGAGTCACCGCAGGCGCAGTGGAACTTGTGAAAGGTGCCGAGTCACCTCAGGCGCAGTGGAACTTGTGAAAGGTGCCGAGTCACCTCAGGCGCAGTGGAACTTGTGAAAAGTACCGAGTCACCGCAGGCGCAGTGGAATTAGTGAAAAGTACTCTTTGTTTTTCACATCTTGAAACTAGAATTTGTGCTGACATATTTTGAAATTTAATGATCCCAGAATATTCTATTACAAATTTAGATCAAAATAATGAATGAATGTTCACATTTATACAGGTTTTTAATTTATTTTATTAAATAAGAATCTCACCAAGGGAAAAAGCTCCAAGTTGGATCTTCATGGCCACTGAATCCCCGCCTGCGCCACCACACACGCGCAGACTGCATGAGTGTGCTTAAGGAGGCTTTGGAGAGACGAGGAACACATTAGTTATTTTGGAACATGTGTCATTTGTTAGGCTGGAAGAGCTTTTCCATGAATGAATAATAATTCGGGATCTGGACATTTCTTTGGGGATTAATGGATGGCTAAGTAGAGCTCTTCACCCCAATCGGTCCCTGTCCAGTATGTGGCAGCTGCAGGAAGGGAGAGTACAAAACACAGACCTGCCTTTTTGGACTGTACTGACAGTGATCTTTCTTTTGCAAGGAATCAAACTGGATTGATTTTTAAGTCCAAGTTCACTATATTTTATTCATCTCAGAAAACCCATTAAGTCTAAGTCCAGAAGTTCACTATATAAAAGTTTATATAGGACTTAGGTTTATGCGGGGACATATGCAGGCTCTAAGAAAGTTTTGGGGATTTTTGGCAGGAAATGGATCCTTCTATATGGGTACTGTCTTTCTCACATTTGAGCCTGCAAGATGAATGTTCCATGTAGCAAAAGTCACCATCAAGCCAGACATGGTGGTGCACGCCTTTAATCCCAGCACTCGGGAGGCAGAAGTAGGAGGATCATGGAGTGTTCAAGGCCACGCTGAGGCTATATAGCAAGTTCCAGGGCAGCCTGGACTAGCGTGAGACCCTACCTCGAAAAATCAAAAATAAAGGAATAAATAAAAGTAACCATGAGGCCAATAAAGAAGCCCTACTTCCTACCCTCACAACCTGACAGCCATTGCTTACTGCCTCCATAGCTGTGTCTTCCACATTATCACATGAATTGTTACTGTGAGCACACAAGAGCTGGCTGATTTCACTTAGAAAGCAAAATGACTCACTTGTGTTGCTGTATATAACCATCGAGTGTTTTTTTTTTTTTTCACTGACTCTGAATTACATAGGCCCAACTTTGATTGTCCACTCAGTCACCGATGGAAATTCAGGCTGTATCTAGATTTGACTAATTCAAA
Organism: Jaculus jaculus; assembly: GCF_020740685.1. Classification (NCBI taxonomy): domain Eukaryota; kingdom Metazoa; phylum Chordata; class Mammalia; order Rodentia; family Dipodidae; genus Jaculus; species Jaculus jaculus. The sequence continues at coordinate 42,262,744 of NC_059119.1, read as the reverse complement.
AGACTAAAAAAAAAAAAAAAAAAAAAAAAAAAAAAAATCACACTCTAAACCCTAGACACTATTACTTCTATGGTGTGGCCAAGGCTAAATGTGTCCCCCAAAGGTTCAGGATATGAAAACCTGGCCCAGGGTGGCCATACTGCAGGTAGAACCTTTAACAGGTTAGTTCTAATGGGTTAGATTATGAGCAAATTACTTCAACAAGGATTAAAGCCACTTTTCATAAGAATGGGATCCTATAAAATGAAGAAACCTCAGGCTGCACATGGCTGGTTCATCTCTCCACTCTGTACCGCGTTGTGACCCAGCCAGGGTGCCCTTGCAGGATGGCAACTTCAGATCTTAGATATCCAGAACCATAGATAAATACCCTATCTTTATAAAATGTCATTCTCCAAGCTGGGCATGCTGGCTCCTGTTATAATCTCAAAACTCAGGAGGCTGAGGTACAGAAATAATTTGGTGTTCAAGGCCCGCCTAAGGATACAGTATGTTCCAGGTTTGCCTGGCCTAGAGTAAAACCCTGTCTAAAAACAAACTAACTCATTCTCAGGTAATCTGAGATAATGCTCCAAAGAAACTAAAACAATCCTGCCTGTTTTTAATTCTGGAGGTATAAGTATGAGGAACATTTACATTTGTATGCTAAATATGCAGAGGAAGAATTTTTGTAAGCATGGTATATTTTATCATCACTGGCAAAGTGACCCAATCCAACAATATAATTTTTCATTCTGCCAGCAATAAATGAGAGTTGAAGTTCCTCCACAACCTTATTGGCACATTTATTGTCAGTTTTATTTCTAATTTAATCATTCAAATGAAGATTTTATGGAAGCTTGCAGCCGCGTTCATTTGTTTCCTAATAACATGATAAGAAGCATATTTCACATATTGATTTGTCATCCATACATCTTCTTTGGGAATTGTCTACTTAAATATGTGTATCATTTTACTTTAAGATGAAAAGGTTTCTTTATATTTAAGATGCAAGTCCATTACATTTGAAAATTCCTTTTTTGACATATTTAACTATGTCTTTGAAGTCTACTGCCAACATTTTAATAAACAGGAAAATTTCACAATTGTATTTCCCCACATTCATGTTGATGGTATTTCATGGCCATGTGATCTAGAAAGCTGTGAGCACTTCTTACAAACACTTTTCTGATCTTTTTTTAAATGTCCGTAGTTACTTCACTCTCATGTTAAAATTTAGGGCCTTAATCTCTTTTAAAATTGCATAATTTATGTGGTAAGTTAGCTTAGTTGGTTTGAGCCTGGTGCTGATAAAATTGTGTAATTTTTTTTCTGGGTTACTTTGGAGCAACTTTTTTTGAGGATTCAGCATACCACCAATAGAACCATCACAAATGTTTAACCCAACTTGGATAGCATATCCTTTTCATATGTACTGTAAAGAAAATTCCCCCAAAGATTCAGACGGCTCTCATCCAGAAACTTTAACAAAGAACCTAACTAAACTGACTTGCAATCCTGTTGATAAGCTTGCCCCTTGGTTATCAGAAGGCCCATGGCAAGACAAGGACAGGGGTAAAAGAGCCTTTCAGGAGATCCAGCTATTGCTACTGCAATAGGGAAAAAGGCAGGAAAAATTGATAAAACACTTAAACAGCAGACATTCTCAACTTGAAAGAGAAGACCAAGCATTACTTTTAATGTACATCTGAGTGAAACAAGCGTACTTTTCAAATGTACCTGCAGTTATTGTCTGTATTGTGAGTGGGATTCTTCTGAGAACGCTGGCATAGGGAATAGTTATGACAAAGAGTTGATTCAGGAGTAATTCTTCCACTCTTCTTTTCTGTTGGTAATGTGATTCAGCAGATTAGGAAAGCTACTTTCTGCTACAACAGACTGTATTGAAAAAGCTCTGAACAATCTATATATGATAGAAGTGTGAGTTTGTGGTGTACGTGTGATGCATTTATTTTCTTTTGATGACACCTCTGTATTGTCAGCAGTGTGTTTTTTGAATGCATATGAATGACTTTGATATACTTGTACTCTTTGATTTGACCCAAAGAAGCATCAATGAGTCTCAGTCATTCCCATGAGCTTTACAAGGCTGAAGTCTGTGAGATGAAGTAAAATAACCTGAAGAAAGTAGAAAGGAGTTTCGTTAGTATATCATAACTAAAGCAGACAGTTCAGTTTTCTGGCCTTCAAAGTTCTGTAAACTAGGAAATCTTGAATTATTTTAATAGTCATTTGCAAATACATGGGCAAAGAGAAACTAACTAGAAATATGAAAAACTAGGCTGGGTGTGGTGGCACATGCCTTTAATCTCAGGCCTCAGGAGGCAGAGGTAGGAGACCTCCATGAGTTCCAGGCCAGATTACATAGTGAATTCCAGGTCAGTCTGAGCCAGAGTCAGACCTTAACTCGAATGAAAAAAAGAAAAAAGAAAAACTAAAATATCCTTAGTGAACAATTCAAAAGTTCTTATGAATTCCTTGCCAAGGTGGTAAACATGGCATAAAAGACAAGCTGCCCCAAGAGCCTCAATGCATCTCCAATCCATGAAGTTCTGTGAATGTCAACAGCAATTACTGGGAGAACACATACTCGGGGGAGCTGACAAAGTCGGCTCTGTGTTCTGGATCGGTCATGACACATGATCTGTTCTTTCCCTCTTACGCTGAATGAAGCACTCCTTGGCTACCTACTGTGTGCACTGTGACAGAGCACGAGAGAACCTTGGCTATAGCTATCCTGAGTCAGGTAATAAGCTGCTCTGGATATAACTTTCCTATTTAGAAAGAAAAATTCTCTGTTCATGCACTTAAAAATGTTATATAAACATGGTGTACCAAGAATATATAAATATATATATATGTATATATATATTTGTTTTTCAAGGTAGGGTCTTACTCTAGCTCAGGCTGACGGGGAATTCACTCTGTAGTCTCAGGGTGGCCTCGAACTCACTGTGATCCTCCTACCTCTGCCTCCCCAGTGCTGGGATTAAAGGCGTGTGTCACCATGTCCAGCTGAATATTTCTATTTTTAAGCAATGGAATAAAAGGTGTATTCTGTGTGTGTGTGTGTATGTGTGTGTGTGTGTTGTAGAGTTGAAGCTGTGTTGTTATTGGTGGTGGTGGTGGTGGCAGATATGTGTGTGTTTGGAGGGATCTGTCAGGGTAAGAAAATGGAATAGGGAGATCTATAGCCCAGGCTGGCCTCAAACCTCTGATTATCCTTACTCTACCTTTCCTACCATCAGGTACCTCCACCACAAGCTCATGTTAATTTTTTTAATATTTACTGATTTATTTGAGAGAGACTACGGGCCCACCAGGGTCTCTTCCCACTGCAAGCAAACTCCAGATACGTGTGGAACTTTGTGCTTTGGGCTTTACATGAGTACTAGAAAACTGAACCCAGGCCAGCAGGCTTTGCAAGTAAGTACTATAAGCACTGAATAGCCTCCCCAACTTGAGGGTACTTTTTCTAACCTTCCAGCCCCTATTTTCTGCAAAGGTTTTCCCTATGAAATAAAAGACATGTCCAGCTTCAGCATTTCACTGAAATGGATATTTGTGAGGACAGGGAACTAAATATAACAAAGCAGCCTAGAGAAATCACTTGCTGCTCTATGTTCTTGATAATATGTTTTTTATAATTATACTAATATAATAACTGCTCAATACACCCCCAGTCCAGCAAGTTGCCTTCCAAAAATACCATCAGTCTTTTTTTAATATTTTATTTTTATTTATTTATTTGAGAGAGAAATATACAGAAATAGGCAGGTAGAGAGAGAGAGAGAGAGAGAGAGAGAGAGAAAATGGACATGCCAGGGCCTTCAACACTGCAAACAAACTCCAGACACATGCACCCCTTTGGTGCATCTGGCTTACAAGGGTCCTGGGGAGTCGAACCTGGGTCCTGCAGATTTGCAGGCAAGCGCCTTAACCGCTAAACTATCTGTCTAGCCCATTGTTACTCTTATCCTGATGCTTTCACAGTCCTTTGAATTTCTCTTTAAAAACCCAAACATCCCTTTATTATAAACAGACTTTGCACATGCCAATAAATTCTTTGCTCCCAACAGAAAAAAACGTGGAAAACAGATGAGAAAAAAAGTTTGGCATTAACTACGTACTAAATTTCCAGAAAATAAATTATGTAATATACTTTGGGAATGTGATCTAAGGGGGTACATTTTACTGGGAAAACTAAAATGATTTTGCAATATAAGCTAGCAACAGGCAAAGATATGATACAGACTTTTTATTGTTACCTTCATTCTCACTTTAATTTACATAAAAGATCTCACAAAGCATGTTTTACTATGTGATGAATGCTCTACAGTAGTTACCATTTTCCAGACATTTTAGTTATTTTTTGTTTATATCATAGGGTATCAAAAGAAAAGTATGGATTAAAAGGGTACACAGACAACCTTTCAGTTTACAAGCCTAACAGTCAATCCAAGAGAAGGTCAGGTGAAACATTAGAAATTACTCAGTTTTCCTACATCTTCCTGGGGATGTCTGACCAGTAATTCACAGAAGGACAGGGAGAAGGGAAGAGAAGGAAGAGAGCAAAGGAACCTGGCTTCTATTTATAGTGCAATGGTCTCCTCAATAAGACCATTAGTCCATCCCATCATAAATTGGTACATGAATCCAATGCTTTCATAAAACAATTATCCCTTCGTGCCCATTACGAGTAGTACCCTATGCTCCTGCCCCTCATACCTGTTATGCTTGTTTTAGATTGTAAACTACTTCCAACACAACCATATCTAGGCCCTCAGACACGCACACACACATCATACATTCTCCAAAAACTGACTAGCATTAGTAATGAGTTTATTGTGCACAAATTTATCCTGAGGTTTCCTCCATTCCTTCACCCAATCACTTAAACAGATATGACCATTATCAGCATTTTATAGAAGACAAACTGAGATAAATAAAAATCAATAGCCTTGTCCAAAGTCTCACAAATTGCTAGTAGTAGCAAATAAGTTCAGTATTCAACCTTCAAACCTTTCCTTTCTGTTTTTCTTCTTTCTTTCTCCTTTCTTGTTTAGCTATGAATGTCAGGACTTTAAAAGGCTAACTCTGGTCACTTGGCACACCGTAGGCATATAAACAGAAAACCTCAACTACTGCATCTGTGAATCTCAAAAAAGTACTGGGTTGGAGAGATGGCTTAGTGGTTTAAGGTGCTTGCTGGCAAAGCCAAAGGACACAGGTTCAATTTCCCCAGTACCCACGTAAAGCTGAATGCACAAGCTTGCACGTATCTGTCTCTTTCTCTGCCCCACTCTCAAATACATACATACATACTGCAACTCATTATAGTGGTTACACCTACACGGAAACTATGCTGGTTAACAGGACCTGAGCAAAATCAGGAAGAGCAACATGAGTATTAAGAAGGTATAACAAGGGCTGGAGAGATGGCTCAGCAGTTAAGGCACTTGCTGAAAAGCCTAAGGACCCTGGTTCAATACCATTAGTACAGTACTCATGCAAAGCCAGATGCACAAAGTGGCACATGCATCTGGAGTTGGTTTGCAGCAGCTGGAGGTACAGGCACACCCATTCTATCTCTCACTCATCTCTAGCTCTCTCCACTTGCAAATAAATAAGTAGTAAGTATAATGAAAATCAGGAAGCTGGTTTAATGATAAAAGAAAACCCAGGGATGGAGAGATAGCTTAGAGGTTAAGGAGTTTGCCTGCGAAGCCAAAAGACCCAGGTTCAACCCCAGGACCGACATAAGCCAGATGCACAAGGCGGCACATGTGTCTGGAGTTCATTTGCAGGGCTACAGGTCCTGGCATGCCCATTCTCTGTATCTCCTTCTCTCTGTCTCCCTCAAATAAATAAATAAAATATTTTTTAAAAATCCAGTATACTCCATTTATTCTACCATTCCTTTTGTTTCTGACACACTCATACATGAAGTAACAAGTTTGTTTTATCATTGTAATTTTTTTCTCACACGTAGCTTAGAAACTGTTCTTCATTTTTTTTTAGTGAAGGATGGAACCAGAATATTTTATGGGAAGATTATAAGAAGAACAGATTATTAGTTAGTTCAAATGAGTCATTTTAACATATGGTATTAAATGCAATTGATATTTTAGAAGTTACTGATAAGCCATTATGCACATTAGTACGAAGGAGAATTTACCACATTCATGCATTCAAAGAATGACTTATCTCATTTCTGTTACTAGGAATTACATGGATTAAACTTTCTCTGGTGTATACTAAAATACCATATACAATGTAATATAGACATATAAACAAATATAAAGAAGAGCATTAATCCATAGGAAAGCATTTAAAATATACATATATAAGGAGTGGCTCTTTTTAAATGTTATTATTATTATTATTATTAAATGTTTTGTATGGACACACTATGTGCTGGTACCCTCTTTTCCCTCATCCCTGGCCCCATTCCCCTGGGGACACTCCTCAGTGGGGTTGCAGGTATTCCCATGGGGTTGTGGGTTTTGCATTGTGGGAACAGCAACCAGTTATTTTTGGTGGGAGGGAATGCCTCTGGGCATGATGTCTCAACCTACGGCTCTTAAAATCTTTCTGCCTCCTCTTCCAAAAAATTCCCTGAGCCATGGCTGGTGATTTATAAGTCTACTTCAGTGATGGGCTCTTAGGAGCCTGTGGATCACTGCTTTGGTAGGTGTTGAGTCTCCTCAGGGTCTGTGGGAGGGCTCTTTTACAAGGATGAAAGATGAAGCTCTATGATGGCAAAGGAAAGCACGGCATGAGCACAGAAAGGACGTGCCTCTGTCCCATCAGGCGGAGATCAACAGCAACAGAGTGAGTGAGCCAGTCTCTAGCAAGGGGAGGCTAGGTTCTACCACCCCAAACCTGTGCCCCAAAACATACCTCCTCCAGCAAGGACACACCCAGCAAACTCATCATTTAGGGATCAAGCATTCAAACCACTTGAGTTAATGGAGGACATCTGATTCAAACCATCACACAATTTGTTTATTCTAGTTAAATTTGTGAGTTAACAGAAATATATATTTAAAAATCTAAGCATAATGGAGTACTTTCAATATATATTTATATTAACAGCTTTTTATATCTTTTACTCATTAGCAACTAATTCTCTTTTTGGTATTATTGCAGTGTATTAACTAGGATTTAATTTTAAAACTTGCCATTTTTTAACTCTGTTATTCATTTTTTCTGTAGTACCTACTTTAGTAGTTACTGTCACACCTATAAGCTCATCCTAAAACATTTCTCATTACTGGTGAAATTCTACGTAAATACAAGATGAACACAAGTTTAGATTTCATATACAAGTGTTCTCAATGCTCACTGTGCTGTCCACAGTGAGGTCCATTACACACAATTTACAAGATTATTTTCCCTGTGGTGCTAGGTAACAAACTAGGCAATATGCTCCCCTTAAAAGATTAAGTCATACACCAGCAAGAAGAAGGGTTTGTGATTATCTTAGAATGCTGAACACCAAGCAATTAGAATTATTGTCCTCTGGCTGACACTTTGACTTTCAATTCCTCTATTTCTCCTTTCTGACAACTTTCTCTCTACTATGACAAACTTCCAAAGCACAGTCTCAGTCTCTATTACCAACATGCATACCAACAGAACCTAAAGGACAAGGTCTGTGTTTTAAGATATTGCTTATGAAGTTCTATGTTCATCCAGTTCTAGGAATTCCATGGTTTCTCATTTCAGAATAAGGACTGCCAACATATTCACACACGACTCAACTAAGCCTTAAAACAGACAGAGCTCCAGTATGGCTAAACCCAGGTAAACTAACTTTAAAGCCTGCACTCGTGAATACAGCTATGTGCTGTTTAATGAAAGGGACATATTCTACGAAATTCAACATTAGCCAAAACCAGGTGATCATCATAGAGTGTACCCAAGAAGGCCGTAGAGTCACTACACAACAGGCTCTTATGGGATCACCACTGAGCATGTACTCTATTGTTGACATCATTACAACACACAACTGTAGCAAGATCCATTACTAAACAAACAAACACACACACACACACACACACACACACACACACACACACACCTGCATTGAGGTTAACTTTCACATGCATTGCCCCTTCTATTCAAAAAAGAATATACTCATTAAAAGAAAAAAAAATGCAGAGTAAACTCACACTGGAGTTTTTCAGCTATATTTAATCATGGAGAGAAAGCCTTCAAGTTTGTACAGGTCTCTATTTATTATTAAGGTTTTCCTCTAGGGAAGAACATAGCCTAAAGTGCCACAGAAGATTGCATAAGGTGAAAATCCAAGCTTTTATCTGTTCTACAGCAAATCTCATCATATTCAGAGAAATGACTTTTAAAGTATCTCTTCAATAAGGTGAATTTCTAATCTAAATTCAATTCACTGCTGGAGAATGCATTAGTCCTGTGCCAGTAGTTCAAGAAATACTCAAGATAAATGTAAGCAGATAATTACCAAAGTTATAGATCATAAAAATACACACAGAGTACACTGGTGAGTATTTAAAAGGCATAAATTCAAAATTCAAAATGGAGTTTTGACTTTTTTTGAAGTTTAAATCATACAAAAGAACAAAAATTAACTATCTCAGAGGTACAGAAAAGGCAGAATACAAAGTAACCTGAACCTTGCTCGGTAATCAAATAGGAACAGGGATGTGGTTATACTACACTTTTTACTCTCAAAAAAAAATTCTAAATATGATTTCCAATTTTAAATGTTAAAGTCATTCATGCTTGAAGAAAAGTGTTTGCATTCAGGTCAAGAGAAATATGGGGTGATAATCAGGAATATAAAAGTTCTTTTCTGGCTAGAGAAATGGCTCAGTGGTTAAGACTCCTGCCTGCAAAACCTAAGGACCTGGGCTTGATTCCCCAGTACCCACATAAAGCCCGATGCACAAGGTGGTGCATGCATCTGGAGTTAGTTTGCCCTGGCATGCTCATCCTTCTCTCTCTCTCTCTCTCTCTCTCTCTCTCTCTCTAATAAATAAAATATTTAAAAATAAAAAGTTGCTTTCATCAAAGAAATAAACTGATGGGCAGTTATGTCAAAATGCAAGCTTGGGCTGTAGAGATGGCTTAGCAGTTAATGCACTTGTCTACGAAGCCTATGGACCCAGGTTAGATTCCCCAGGGCACACATAAGCCAGATGTACAAGATGGCATGAATTCAGAGTTCATTTGCAGTGGCTAGAGAACCTGGCATGCCAATTCTCTCTCTTTCCTCCTTTCACTTGCTCACTCAAATAAATCCCACCTTCTAACCTGCAGATGGTAACTGAGACAAAGAAAGCAATGACTACCTCAAGGTCACGCCAAATGAGAGGCAGAACAAAAGTCACAAGTTTTGAGAGGCATAAACATGACAGAACTGCATTTGAACACGGGGAACCTTGGGAGATGCCAGTGGTTGTTAAATAAATGCTCCAACCCTGGTCACAGTTTATTCGCTAGTCAAGGATAAATGCTTCTACAGAGCAAGGCATCTCAAAGCTCTGCAGCACTAATCCTTGTATGACTAAGCACAGGACTGCATTGCTTTTACAGTGCCTGCCTTACAGTTCACATGGTCATCCTGGTTTATTCTCACAGTATAGGAAGGAACTTTAGAGGTAATATGTATAGTTTTGTGGGAAAAAAAAATCAGGTGATTTTGACAGATACTTATTTAAGGAGGTTAGAGTCTTCAAATACCAAGAATTGGTGAATAAGGTTATTAAAGATGGGGGAAGCTGTGAACCTGTGGAATATATATGATTTTGATAATGAATAGTGCGTACATTCTGCAAGATGTCTTAGAAGCCCTAAGACAAATAACATAAGTCAGTCAGGGCTGTGGGTGCCGACAAAGAGAATGGCTCCTGTGGAAGGTAAGGACAGCTACTTTTTTTTTTCTTTTTTTTGCACAATGACATATATGAGTATGCATTCTGCTCAAACAATACTTAGTAAAAAGAAATTATCCTAGATTGTCTTCCAAAAAAGCAGCATAGATAATTTGAAGTATATGCGAGTTAGATTTGCACATGACTATGTATTTACCTATGTTCTTCAATTAGTGCCCAAAGTAGCAGAGATAAAAAAGAGCCCTCAAATAAAATTCAGAAAACTTAAGCTCACATCTCACATCTGCATCTACCAAGCTTCTGGTTAACCAGCGGAAGTAGAGCTTCAGAGTTCTGTAACTAGCAAACAAAAATTACAGACATCATTAGGGCCACCCTCCTCATTTGAAGGATTGGCATTATCCAAACGTGGAGCTCCCTAGCTAAGCTACAACTATGCCAGCAGGCACTCTAACCACGCATATCACCTGCTACTATGAGAGAAAGGCGCGACAAGTGTAACTCCCCATTTCAGATTCCTGACACGTTCAGACTCCTCACATGACCTAGGTTCTCTAGAACTCTGAGAGTGGGAAGCTACACATGAGTCACAGTGCTGCAGTCTGTCATTTAAGAAGGAAATGAGTCAATGGTGTTTCTTCCCTTCCCTTTCTATAGCTCCTACAGTTTTAAAAAGTTAGAGGGGGGAAAAGTTACAAAATCATGGAATTGTAAGAGTGTATATTGTTCAGAAAAATAATTATTTTTAAATTGTCTTCTTTCAATTTTGTAACCAAAATTTTCCAAAAATATTTCCAAATTTCCAATATTTAAAACATCTTTTTATCTATCTGAGAGAAAGAGGGAGGGAGGGAGGGGAAGGGATTGAGAGAGAGAGAGTGCATGCACGTACCAGGGCTTCCAGCCACTGCAAAAGAACTCCAAATGCATGTGCATCTTGTGCATCTGGCTTACATGGGTCCTGGGGAATCAAACTGGGGTCCTTTGGCTTTGCAGGCAAACGCCTTACCTGCTAAGCCATCTCTCCAGCCCCAAATTTCCAATATTTAAAGCACAAAACATTTTAACATGAGATAATTTAGAAAAATCTGAACAACGCATTTGAAGGTCAACATACAATGGATACACTTTTTAATTTTTATTATTATTATTATTATTATTTGCTTTTTCAAGGTAGGGCTTCGCTCTAGCTCAGGCTGACCTGAAATTCACGATGTAGTCTCAGGGTGGCTTTGAACTCATGACAATCCTCCTACCTTTGCTTCCTGAGTGCTAGGATTAAAGGCATGCTCCACCATGGCTGGCTTGGACAGATTTTTTTAAAAGAAGATATGAAGTGTTTACCCAGTTATATGTGTTTATATTTTGAAACGCCATAATGACTTCTGAATTGGTAAATTCAAAGAAACAAAAAGGGGAAAAGTCCTCTCCAGGAAAGCCACTCTGGCCTAGCAAAGAGAGACAGGTTGAATGCAAACAGCACCGAGCAGAAGCAGAGCAAAGCTATGGACAGCAAGGGTCTTTCTAGTTGCTATTTGAGTTTACATGGTACTTCAGTCTTTCCTTATTTAATTTTCCTTATTGACTATAAAGCTAAGAGTTTTTAAACTATTTTTAATTGTTATTTATTTGCAAAGAGAGAGGGGGAGAGAGAGAAATAGAATAGGCACACCAGGGCCTCCTGCCATTGCAAACAAACTACAGAAATATGAGCCACTTTGTGTTTTTGCCTTTATTTGGGTACTGAGGAATCAAACCAAGGCTGTCAGGTTTTACAATCAAGTGCCTTTAACTGCTGAGCCATCTCTCTAACCCCCATGCCAACATTTTTAATTATAATTGAATCATTGAGTCCAAAAACCTCCATAAGTTTACCAGAGACAATGTAAGTATTAGATCTTTTTTTTCTGCTGTTCTAAAATTAAGTCAAAAAGGATATTGAAGGGTGGCATTTAAGAAAACTCTTTTATATTCATATTTGTAATGGAAGTGCCAAAATGTTTTCTACTTGTTTATGAGTGGGTCATGTTTTACTACTTCTGAGGTCATGCTCATCCCTTATCATGTTTGATCCTAATAGGTTTTCAAGCAGGAGCTTTGTCTAGATAAAACATACGGACATTTTGTTAAGCGTAAGAAAATGCATGAGGATATGTATTTAAACTGTACAGAATTTTCAGAAGTTAGTAAGAGAAATATAATTGTCATTGTTGCTATTGTTAGAAAGGTAAAATCTTACACTGTGGTATTGAAGGTAGAAACACATTGTAGTATCCTATAAGTAGTGATTAATTATAGTATTTATAGGCTTTTACACAGACCATTCAGCCTCTGCTATAATGTGAAACATTTTAAAACAGGGACTTGGTGCACTTACAGCACATTATCACATGGATAAACATATAACCAATAAAAAAAGGAGAAAATGAATTAGGCCTATGTCCAATACAACTTCTTAAATACACAAGGTACTAAACAGTTGGGTAAAGACCGCTATGTTTGTATCATGTGTATTTCCTGAAACCCCATGTGTTAATGGCTTGCCCTCCACTGGATGGTCTATTGGGAAGTGGCACAACGTGGGAAATAAGACTTAGTAGAAGGAAACTGGATCATTTGTGGTATGCCCTTGAAGGGGATATGGTGATGCCAAACTTTCTCTCTCTCCTTGTTTTCAGCATACCATCAGGTGGTCTGTTTTGTCCACCAGTACCTGCCTCACTACAGACACAATGTCCCAAAGCCAAGCAACCATGAACTGAAACTTCCAAAACCATGAGCAACAATAATATTTCCTTCTTTTTGTTATAATTTTTTAATAATTTCTTTTTATAATTTGTTATAATTTTATCAGAGTGACACAATTACGACAAGTATGTTTGTGCTGGCAATAACACTAAGGCCTTCCTAGAAAAACCCACTGGTTTTACCCTTTTGTACAATGTGTTTGCCCAGGAGTTGAGGAAGGAAGGCAGAAACCACATTAGTGTGGTTATTCTTTGGTATATATTATTTGATCTGCATGTATCCAATATAACCATTTCCACAAATTCACTTATTTTTTCAATAGGTATGCGGTGAGTTCCTGTTTCGTATTGCATACAGTGGGTGTTCCACAGTAAGCCTGACAGATGCAGCTCATTCCATCCCCTAGTTTTAGCTTCTGAAGGTCATGAGGAGTGAAAAAATATATACGTATGTATGTACAAAATGGTATGTATACACATATGGATATATACATACATTTACATACATATATATACACATATATACATATACACATACATGGTGTGATCAGAATGGAATGAAAGAAAAGAGCCAACACTTCTTACAGGTCTCCTATTTTTCACTCTCACTCTGCACTGCAACCCATCAGCAAATTCTGTCTGTGCCACCCTCAAAATACATATTTTAGCAAGAACAAGAATCTTATTTTCAGCTGGCCATGGTGGTACACGCCTTTAATCCCAGCACTTGGGAGGCAGAGGTAGGAGGATCACCATGAGTTTGATGCCACCCTGAGATTACTTAGTGTCCAGGTCAGGCTGGGCCAGAACAAGACCCTATTTTCATACCTCTTACATGACTATCCTTGACCCACATCACATCTGCCCAATAGGACAGTTCCTCTCCTCCCTCTCTTATGTACCTGTATTCTCTCTCTAACGATAGAAACAGACATTCTATTACAACTTCATTAAAATACTTCAATATTTCCTGTTAAATTCAGAAAGAAGTCTTGACATCCATGTTGTGGCCTTGCCAGATGCTACTGAATTTGACCGCCAGTTACAATGCCAGTCTGCCTCCAATTCACTGCTTTGCTTGCTGTGTTCAACTGCTCCAGCATTCGAGACAGAGGCTTTATCCACAGATGGACCTCAAGACTTCTGCATTCACCTTGAGCCCTTTTGTAACAGAAATAAGTATTTTTGTTGCAGTCATTTAAATGCTACTGTTTAAAAGGGCCTAATATCCCCTAAGCTAAAATATAACTCTTCTCCATCCTCCAAGTCTGTATCTTTTATTTCATACATAGCACTTGCCACATTTTGACATTAATAACATTATACAACATTCCTATTAGTTTATTTCATTATCCCCTTCCTTCCTGCACAAACATATCCACAGAAGTAGGACTTCCATTGTATATGCTTCTATCCTCAGTTCCTACAATATTATTCAGCATAAAGCAAGAACTGAAAAGTATTTTTCAAAGAATATTTAACACTTACATTCCCAGAAGTTACTAACATGATTACTTTAAAAAATGGTTTATTTATTTATTTGAGAGTGACAGAGAGAAAGAAGCAGTGAGAGAGAGAGAATGGGCACGCCAGGGCCTCCAGCCACTGCAAACGAACTCCAGTTGTATGCACCATATTGCGCATCTGGCTTATGTGGGTCCTAGGGAATCAAGCCTTGAACTGGGGTCCTTAGGTTTCACAGGCAAGCACTTAACTGCTAAACCATCTCTCTAGCCCCATGGTTACTTTTTATAGACAAAAAGAATAAGTTAAGAAGAGATGGCACAAAGAGTTCTAGACACAGCGATAAAAGGATCCAGAAAGTGAGACTTGTCAGACTTTGGGATTCGCAACGGAAGA